>NW_020536999.1:62486498-62503434 GCF_003426905.1 Ctenocephalides felis
TATTTTGTACAAATTCTTTAAAGGCTTAAAATTAAATTTCATAAAGTGACAGTTGTGATCAAGGTTATGTTTACGAATATGAAAGAGTCAGTTAAATAAATTAGAAAAAGTTTAATAAATTAAACGTTAAATATTATTAATATTGTTAAAAACTTGTTTTTTGACATTTTTAAATAATTTAGTTTTTGATATAAATAGTATTGTGTTTGTATTTTATTACCGGCGATTAAAAAAGCACGTGTAAGGTTATGTTTTCATAAAACTGTTTGACAAACGTGTTTATAACTTTAATTGTACGATATATAAATTTATAAAGAAAATTATAAATTTCGTTTCTTTGAAAGGTTTTGCGCTATATTCCAAAAGCGTTTAATAAAATTTATTTGAAGACTTAAAAATGTGTTTCGTAATGTGACAGTTCTGATCAAGGTTACGTTACCACACGAAAAAATTTGGTTAAATAAATTAGAAAAAGTTTGATAAATTAAACGTTAAATATTATTAATACTCTAAAAGACGCGTTTTGTAACAAAAATTTAGTTTGTAATAATAGCATGTTTTGTATATGTATTTCAATAACGGCGATTAGTATTAATGACGCTCGTACAAGGTTATGTTTTCATAAAACTGTTTGACAAACATGTTTATAACTTTTATTATGCGAAATATCAATTTATACAAAAAAATCAAGAAAATTATAAATTTCGTTTGTTCGAAAGGTTTTGCGCTTTATTCCAAAATCGTAAAATAAAATTTATAAAAGTTTTGATATAAATCGAAATTTAAAGACTTAAAAACGTGTTTCGTTAAAGTGACATTTCTGATCAAGGTTATGTTTACCAACACAAAAAAGTCGGTTTTATAAATTAGAAAAGGTTTAATAAATTAAACGTTAAATATTATAAAATAGGTGTTTTTGGCATTTTTAAATAATTTAGTTTGTTATAATTTAGTTTAGTTTGTATTTTAATATCGGCGATTAAAGACGCGCGTACAAGGTTATGTTTTCATACAACTGTTTGACAAACGTGTTTATAAAACCTTAATTATGCGAAATATCAATTTATGCAAAAATATACTAAGAAAATTATATCAAAAGGTTTCGCATTATATTCAAACAGTGTCTAAAAAAATTTAAAAAAAGTTTTGACGTAAATTGTTTAAAAAGTCCTAAATCCTAAAATTATCAATAACCATAGATAAAATCATTTCCTTAAGCAAAGTGACAGCTGTCATTAAGGTTATATTCCTTATGTTTACCAATGTATGAAAAAAGTCGGTTTGATTAATTAAATGATTAAATTAAATATATATTAAACATTAACTATTATCCATAATATTAAATACGTGTTTTCACACATGTTTGAATAATTGAATTTGTAATATTATATTTGTAATATCAGTGTTGTGTTTCAGTTTTATGACAAAGTAAAGACGTGCACGAACAAGGTTATGTTCCCACAAAACTATTTTACAAACGTATATTGATATAACTTTACGTGTGCCCAAAACTGTTTCCAAGTGTGTTTATTTAACTTTTATATATTATTTTAATCCTTTTCCATCTGATAAAAGTGTATTTATACAAGTGTTGCGTCGGTTGTTTATTATTTAGGTCAGCGCTAGACGGGGACGTAGCGCCCTTGAACTTCTATGAGACCGAGTGTGCTTAACCTATATTTGATTCTAATTCTAATTTAAATTCGCTTTTATTAATATTGTCTTCGAAATGACTTCTGTGGCTGTACAAACTGATCAATGTAAGTTAACAAATTTATAGATATATATATATTATAACACAATATAATAATTAAATGTAAGGTTGGAAGGGTATTGATTAGAGCGGGTTGATTTGTATGGGTCAAAAAGAGTCGCTTAGGCACACATGATTTTCGGGTACTAGGGATCAAGATAAGATACTTTGCTGAAGAAACTATACCTCTAAAATGAATTCTGATGTCCCGTGCAATGACCCAAAAATATGGTGTGAAATTTGAAAAATTTCATTTTTCTAAGCGGATTTTTTACATTCAACCCTTATTTTTGGGTCAACGCACGGGACATCAGAATTTATTTCAGAGGCATGGTTTCTCAGCAAAGTATCTTATTTTGTCCCTAGTATCCGAAGATCATATGTGCCTAAGTGACCTTTAAATCGACTCTAGCATTGATATATTTTTCAATGGAATGTAAAACTTCTCGGGTATGGTTGCTGTTTTTTCACATTTAAGTTGTTATCTTGACTAGCAAATTTATTTTTAAGTTCTGACTGGGCTCGCCCTTAGGTAAGCGGTTAATAGCGACGGGACTTGTTTCAGAGGTCCCGGGTTCGATACCCACTTCGAGCAGCCTGTTGTCAGGCAACATTGACAACGATTTTCACTTGGAAATATAAATAGCATATGTTCCAAGTGAAAATAGCCCTCACCCGGCATTGTTGCACATACTTGCCCTATTACAGAGATTGTAATAAAAATTTATCATACAGAGATGTGACAACTGTTTGGGTTGCCATCTGTGATAAAACAAACGTAGTTTGTAAGATATTAATCACAACAGCTCATAGAACCCATAAGTTCTGATCGCTGTTCAAATAAAATTATATAAAACCTACGGGAAGTTAAATAAAATAAGTTCTGATTAGAAATGAGCATTTGTTATGTTTTAATAGAAGAAAATATTATTCAGTGAATACGTAACGTTAGTATGATTCATCTACATAAATGTTTCAACAAAATAATTTCAAGCCAATAGCTATGTTTAATAATTTGAAATTATTTTGTTTAAACATTTATGTAGATGAATTATACTAATGTCACGTATTCGTATTCACTGAATAATATTTTCTTCTGCTGAAACAATAACACATGCTCATTTATTTCTGAACAAAGTATTAAAACAATTTTTTTTTTTCTTATAAATTACAATCTGTCTAAATAGGAAGACATTAGTTTGACAAATAACATATTAAATTTTAAAAGGAAAATCCAGTGGTTCACCTTTTATTAGTGTACTAAATTATATTTAATTTGGTATAATAAAGAAAAAAAAGAAACTCAAATATACATACAATTATAAACAAAGTACGTTTAAATAATTCAAATCTGGCGCCTAGTTCTCTCAAAATCTGCCATATTTTGCACATTTTGCTCTGTATCTTTGAAACCGCTGCACCTGCCTTTGCCAAAAACTAATCACCACTTCTCCTCGTCATTACGAATGTTTTTTGAATCATTCAAATCCGATGCTCTGATCTCTCAAAAACTCGATATCTATTTTCTGCATTCTTTGCTCCGTATCTCCAAAATGGCTGGACCTGCTTTTGCCAAAACCTAATCAGCACATCTCCCTATCAATATGAATCGAATGTTTTTTGAACCATTCAAATCGGTTGATCCGTGCGACCGAAAACGTAGACGAAAAATTGTATCCATACATACATACACACACATCCATTTTTTCTGAGGTATGCCAAAATGTTCAGAAACCTTCAAAACGTAGAGTTATAGAGTTATCTCCATAATCGCAAGCAGTTTGTCTATCTTAATGGATTCTTGAGCAACATTGAAAATATTAGTTCAGGAGTTCCTCAGGGATCCATTCTTGGTCCACTACTATTTATTATTTTTATTAATGACATTTCTGATACTATTAGCTGTCCACATTTATTATTTGCAGATGATCTGAAACTATATCTCAAAATAAATTCTATTGATGACTGCTTATTATTACAGTCTCAACTTGACCTTTTCCAATCTTGGTGTATCTATAACAAATTACATCTAAATATATCTAAGTGCAAGATTCTTAGTTTTACACATAGCGCGTTCCAATACTTTTTGATTATAAAATTTCTAACACCAGCATTGATAGATGTAATAAAATTTCCGATTTAGGTGTTCTATTGTGATTCTGGTTTATTTTTCACAGATCATGTAACTGATATTTGTAATAGAGCACATCAATCTTTAGGTTTGATACTAAGAAATTGTAAACAATTTAAGTCTACCAATGCACTTCTTTGCATGTACTATTCTATTGTACGTTCAAAATTAGAATACGGTTCGATTATTTGGTATCCTCATCATATCAACAACTCTGATGCGATAGAGAAGGTTCAGCGAAAATTCTAAAATACCTTTATTATAAAACATATAAAATTTACCCTGAACGTGGCTTTGACCACAATACTTTACTAAAAGAATTTGTTTCCTTCCCTTGCCTCACGTCGATTTATTTGTACAATTATGTTCTTATTTAAGCTTTGCAATAATTTTATAGACTGTCCTCTTATTCTCACCAACTATCCTTTAATGTTCCAAGGCTATCTTCGCGTTCACAATTATTTTTCAATTATCCTCCACCCCTAAATCTAATTCTCTCTTAAATTCGCCAATTTTACTTATGTCCTCTAACTTTAACTTAATTAATAATGATAGACATTCACAACACTTCACCTAATCAAATAATCTCCATCTGCACAAGTTAATCTTTTTATTTTCTTTCAAATATCTCATTATTTTCTTATTCTGTTTATAAATATTATTGTTACATTCTGCATTATATGCAATTTTATCTTACCATTTTATGTTACTAACTTTATATTTTAATTTTGTATAAATTTTAATTGTTATTCATTATGTATAATAATTGTATTTTTGAGTCCTCTTGGAGAAATCTGTGGGCTATATAATTAAATAAATAAATAAATAAATAAATAAATAAATAAAACGTGGAGAAATGTAAAAATTTTCAATTTCGATTTTTGGACGATTACAATAACTTACCCTACGGTAAGTTAATAATAAATATACTAATCAAGAAGATCATTAACTGACTGATCTTTCGGTTGGTTTTCAAATTTTCAAAATCAGTTCAGGATTTTTTGATATTTCGTGGAACAAAAGTTCTGCACTTTTTTGCTAATTCTAAAGAAACGCCTTGGCCGATCGTTTGGCAAAACTAGTCAACTCGAGTTCATACTGAATTGCATGTAATGATTTTTAAATGAACTCTGAGCAGCCGTTTTTGAGAAAACGTCGATGTATAGGGCGATTTTTGGCTTACATATAAATATACACATACAGACACAAATGTAATACATAATTTTTTTTAATTTAGATTCAGAATAACTTGAAACTTCTAATGATCCTAAAATCAGCGAATCGGATTTTCTGTCAAAAATGAAAATTTTCTCCATTGTTTTCAAATAATATCTCTTATGCGCCTTAAATTTCATTTTCAAAATTTTTATAAAATTCTAATAGTTAAATTTGTCTAACTTCAAGCATTAGCCCTAAATTGTCTGACCTAATATTTGATTTGCCTATTTAGTCCACAAATTATTTTCCAATAGCATTAATTTTTTTATGTGGATTGACCATATACTACCTCAAATTTGATTTTCAAAATGTTTGTTATATAAATTCTGAGATTTTTAAATTTAAATTTTGCTAAAATTTCTCAGTGCACAGGTTTGATTTGTTTTGAGCTATCTTATCTCTTTTCTGTAATAAAAAATTCCAGATTTGAATAACAAAATAACATTTTTGATTGATTCCAATGTAATTATTTGCTGATATAAACATAAGTCAAAGCCGCTTCTGATTACATTATCAAATTAATGCCGGAACGGTGAAATATTTTGTGCTAAATTTGAATTTTTCACTTATAATATATCATATGATGATAAAATATATTTATAATTAAAATTTATAATAAAAAAAAAAACAAAAAATGAATATTCGTTAATTCACATATTTTTTATTCTAAATTTTTATTTATACTATATTATAATATATTATATATTATGAGAATATATGCAGTCTTCAAACTAAATCAAATTACCGTTACTTAGCGGTCAGATTTTTGGCCTTGCGACCACATTGGACACCCATCTCGGTAAGCCTAATATCAAGCAGTACTGTTTACTATCTTTTGAAAAATTAGTTATTTACATATATCAGGATTGCTTTGCAAGTTTTTAGCTAGAAAATTACTGTTGGGGTCTCATTTAGTTTCGGTTGTTTATGTTTGAAATATTTCATTCTTGATGGAAGGAAGGAATCCGATGTGTTTGTTCTGTTTGCCATTGCAGTTTTTCAAAGTTTACAGTTTTTCAAAACTGCTTAAGAGTTGATTCATTGCAATTTCTTAATATTAACCTTAGATTTGCTATATATGTATATCATAAAACATATAAATCGATTATTACATATTTTATTTTACATATTTTTTATATTTTTTTTTTTAATATTCTACAACATATTTTGTTTTTTATATATTTTTTATTACAAAGTAGTGATCACATCTGATTTCACTTAAAAACATAATTAGGGTGTATATTTTAAAGTGATAATCCATATCACTACTACATGATGTAGGTTTTCTTTTTCTTTTTTTAATTTATTATTAGATTTCTTCTTGAGGATAATTGGTCTTTAATTATACAGTCAATAGGCAGACATTATTATTGTAAGTTGTTATTTCCGCACTTATTTTTTATTGCTTCCGAAAACATACAATATACGAGTATACAGCAACCATCACACCATATACTTTGGAAGTTGAAGAAAGAAACATAAATATTGGCATCTAAAATGCTGAAACTGTAGAATTCTTTAGAGTTGAAACATTCGTGTTAAAGCTAATATAAACCGAAACCAAGGCCAACGGCTACAAAAATAGCACTTGCATGGGAAAACTCGATCTATAAACTGATAACGAGGTGATAATTTATGTAACTGACTCTGAACACGACACCTGGATAAGGATTGGAAAATGCTGATGAGTTTGCTAAATTTTTTTTTTTTTTTTTTTATTATAAATTCTTTAACAGCGATCAGAACTTATGAGTTCTATTAGCTGTTGTGATCAATATCTTACAATTATATAGATGGCAACCCAAACAGTTGTCCCATCTCTATGTGCTGAATTATTACAATCGTTGTAATGTGATGACTTTTTTTTTTTTTTTTTTTTTTTACTTTCAAGTGGCATGTTGCCACTACAGCTATGCCCACGAAAGGCCATTTTCACTTGAAATCATATTTGAAATCTATGATTTCAAGTGAAAATTTGGTATCAAGCTGCTTTGATACCGAACCGACCGAGGTTGGATTCGAACCCGGGACTAGGATTTGCTAGCCCACGTTCTTACCACGGGACCACGGCCGGCCCTTAGTTTGCTAAATGACATCAAATTTTGTCACGACAAAGCTCAAATATTTATAGAATTATGAGTTGACAAGTTCTGGTTTTAATGGTTAAGAAGCTGGGCTATCACTAACTAGTTCAGGTTTCATCTCAACCTCGGCCAGCTCGATATTAAGCAGTGTGATATCAATTTTTTACGAGGTTATAGAACACAAATGAAAATTGCCTTTCGTGGGCATATAAGCCAACACTATTTGCTTACATATTTAATATATATATTCCATTCTTATAAAAGAAAAGTGGTTGACCATTAGGTTTTCACCAACAAAAAATACTAGGTTTTTAGGATACTAGGTTATGATAACAAACACAGCTCATAGAACACTTGTTTCAGACTGACTTTAAAATGAATTTGTAGATTTTGAGTCAATTCAAATTTATGAAATGAAGAACACAGATACAGCATCACATTTATCCCATTTCAATATTTTTTTAGTTTTCAAACTTTTAATTTTTTTATTGTTTTACTTGGTGAGTCGTACTCTTATATAGTTCCAGTTCAGTTTTCTTTTCTTCTTAACTGTTTTTCTGCTGCTGTTTTTTTTTCTTGTTATCTTTATCTTTTTATTTCTTCTCCATTGGATCTCTCGTGAATTGATGGTTAAAACTGTGGGATTCCAATCAGAACTTGCATTTTAGGTACCCACCTCGGACAGCATGATGTCGAGCAGTGAGGTCATCGCTTTTCACCTGTAAATATAGATAGTAATATGCTTCCAAGCGAAAATAGTCCTTCAAGGTATTGCTGTAGTATTAGAAAGGCGATCGTGGGGTTGCCTACTAATAAGGTTTTGAAGTCCTTTCTTAGAGTCCATATTTCTGATTCATATAGAATCATACTCCAATTTAGCACTTGATCATTTTGTTCCACAAGTCGTGATTGTGTTTGCTCGCCATATAGTGTACGATTTTTCTGAAGTTTTTGTGCAGTTGTGCGATTTTTTACGCCGATGATAATCATTATGTGTTTCATTTTTTGCCAGTTGGTCGAAGAGTTTGGTACAATTTTGGTTTTTTGTGTTTTTGGCAGATAAAATTTTCTAATCATTGATTTTGGCTAAATGAAAAGTCATTTTCAGCAAAGAAGTTATTTCTAATCGTTGGTGTGAACAAGTTCAATTGGAAAACCATACAAATTTTGCTTTTGATTGGTAAAAAATTTTGAAGAAAATTGAAATTTCTATGATTAACAAGTGATTTGTACAACTTTGTTCGAGTTCAATTGATGCCTTATGATATTTTTCTTTATTCGAATTTCACTTTTGTTTTTTAAAAGTAGTAATTAGAATAGTTTACAAATAGCTTTCTTGTTATGGTCATTAAAGTAATGATTTTCAACCATGCGTGGTTCATTATTATTGCATGGACCATGATTTTATTTGTTCAAATGTTCGTTGAACATGCCACTACAAACTTTCTTTTCATTGTTTATGCATTTTGAGAATCTACAATATTGTTGCGTTCGCTTATAAATGTGAGATAATTATTGTTGCCTTTGCTTATAAATGTGAGATGTGTTCTGGCATAAGTGAGGTAACGAATTTTGTTGTTACTGTTTTGGTCAACAATTTACAGTCTGAAGGATAACTAAAAAACAAAATTTATTTTTGATTAGTAATAGTAATAGTAAATTGATAGTAATAGTAATGGTAATAGTAAATAGTAGATTGGTAGATTGACCAGTAATAGTAAATTGGTAGAACTTTATGAAAAAAAAATACAAACACGACTTTTAAAATAAGATTTTGACCATGAATTTGATTCTGGGGTATTTACTATATACTATTGTAGATGAGAAGAACATTCCTTTTGTCATCAAAAGAAAAGTTGCTGATTTAATGCGTAGTTCGCAGGATTTATTAAAAATATTTTTTTCTTAATCATCCGATATATTTTATCATATACTCTCATACAAAATTTCTTATAGAATTTTTGAACTCTAGTTTACAATAAATCGATAATAAAATGTTTTTATTTTTATCAGCACAACAAATATATTTGTTTACTTTGTTTATAGTGCAAAATTAGTAATTCTAAATTAATTTAGGAATTTCCAAATTCTACATATTTTTTATTTAAAAAATATTAATTTATGTAAAAATTTAGAACGGTAATTTTTAAAATAAATATCAATTCAACGAAATAAATAATCAACTTTGTTTCTGCATATTTTTGTAATGCGATATATATATATATATATATATATATATAAATATTTATTATATATATATTGATGTGTATATGTATATGTATAACGTAACAATAATACAGCATCATTAATATGACATAAGATTACGCCTACGATGATTATTTTAATACTCATATTGTACAATGATGTCAGACACTGTTTTGAAATATTTAATGACTAACTTTTAATTTAGTCACTAACACACACACATATATATATATATATATATATATATATATATATATATTTGAACATGAATGAAATATTTAGTTAGAAATCTCATTCATATTTTTAGACTGAAATCTGTACTGTGTGCAATATAGATTATCTATGGTATTCTAATTATTTAAACTTTTTTTTTATTTTTCATATAATTATATCACATTTCAGTATCCAACATTTTTAGTTAAAATGGTTAAATGAAACGCCTGGAGTCATGTTTACCAAAAATTGATCAAACACAATTATCGGCTGATAAGTTTTCCAATAATAAACTTAACATTTTTAAATGAAATTGGGGTTTTTATAAAAGGAAAAGAAATGAAAAATTATGTCTTTTGCCAGCTCTTTCAATAGGGCTGATTTATATCTCGGTCTTTCAGATCTGTACAAATATGACAATTTTCATATCAGTTCAGCTCGATAAAAAATCATTGACTTATATAATTATATAAATCATATATTATGAGATTGATAAAAAATTAACGTCGGAGGAACTTACAATTTTGCAAAGATTGTCTGTAAGAACCGAAGACATACAATTTTTTTCTCTTTATTAAATTGAAGAACATTTTCCATCGAATTCCAATCGGTTTTATATTAATTGATTATTGATAACAAAGTGAAGTACAACCAGACATAAAACTTTTTATTGTTCTGATCTTGTAAAAATTTTTATATACAACATAAATCATTTTTTCCCAAGGCATTATTTATTAGTCGTCTATCCGCTAAAGACACATTAGCGACTTTTTGTACAAAAACCAAGGATGTGAAAGCTAGGTTTATGAGATTATAATTAAATTACCGTCGGGATCTAGTTATTAATTATTATATTAGTAATTGGCTGATCTGGACTGCTATTAGAAACTTGTTTTTATGCTACCGCAGTCAACGATGTCACATATGTAGTTCGTCATATTAGTGCAGTTTATCAGTTATGGTCAACTTGTTTCATTGAACAATTTTTACTAGAAAATAATTTTTTAATTCTATCATTTTTTCTTAAAATCCTTATTATATCTAATTTTAAAAATAAAGGGTCATGTCTGAACTTCTATTTTTCCAGAGACAAGATTTACAATTAGTCATTGTAATTGATAAAACTATAATTATAGTTGTTAGGCTTAATTAAAACATAACTAAAGAAATGTAAAAAGTTATAGAATTGCTCTAACAAACAACAGTCTTTTGAATGTGTTTTGCTTCAGATAAAATGTAGATTAATCTTATTATTTTCTGATTTTCACTAAAAGTGTGCTTCTAGTTTCTATTATTTGGCAATTGATATTCTTCGCTCTGCATTTGTTGATTTTATAAATATAGAATATGGTGAAATATTAAAAGTATTGCTTGTTAAAACGATTGATTACTATTAAATGGAAATCGTATTGAGGCCTTTATTTATGTTTCAATAAAATAAGTTTCTTGTGGAAAACTTTTACTGATTACTCTTTAATTATAATGATCAATTGGTAGGCATCGTATGTATTTAATCTTTGAAAACGTTATTGCAACATTGAGAATTAGTTGGAAGGAATTATTACTTCCTTGCCTATTATATTAAGCATATAATAATATCAAGGTCCTTTGGAAAAATTATGATTTAGTTAAGGTATACCAAATGTGTATCTAAAATAATACGACCTTCTTACCTTTCTGTTCTGAGAAGATTTGATCTATCGTTTTCTGTTAAAACATTGTTACATCAATATTTTGTGTTACTTCTAAAAAAATTGTAAGATATTTCAAGTATTGGTTTAGTGGAAGTTAAATCATTTTTTCATTTTTGTCCGCCAATATAAGTTATTCTATAATATGCAATTTTATTAAGAACTACCAAAATTGTTATTCTCAATATGTAAACACAATATATCAAATTGTAACCGTAAGAAAATAGATCAAAACGTAGTACTTATGATATTTTGACTAATTTCTAGTTCTATTTAAATTGGGCTATTTGAATCATGGTATTAACATAGTTGATTGCTTTTAGACCAATATATTTTGAATTTTTTTGAATCTATAAAAATAATTACATTTAGCAGAGAATGCTGACAAGTTGTTTATAATTGATTGTTTACAAATTAGTAGATACGCCCAGTGGCGTGTAGTGAGGAGCGTTTAATGTTTGCCGCAGGAATTTGTTTTGTGCTCGTTGTGATATCTTTAAATTGCTCTTTTTAGCAGTACCCCAAAGTTGTAATCCGTAGGTCCACACGGGTTTAATCACAGCCTTATATATAAGTAATTTCTTGTAAGTTGATAATTCTGATTTTAAGTTTAGGAGCCAATAATAATTTTTGAAGATTAGATCTATTTGTTGTTTTTTGTTCTTTATGTTATTTATATTTTGTAAATGGCTCCTTTAAAGAAAATATTGACTGCCGCTGTTACAGATTTTTCCGTGTTAGACCTAGGAAGAGAAATTTTTATTTTTTGCATAAATCACACGCATACATAGATTTGTTAAGAGGAGTTCCCTTTGGAGTTGCTTCATTTCGTAAGAAAGATATTTATTCCTGATGAATCCAGACTTGTATCAAGAAGCAGCGACGTCAGACTAATACGTTTTGAGTTAATTTAGTCTTAATGAAAGTAACTTAGTGGTGTAGCTTTGTGTGATCTCAGAAAATTGATAGAATTTTCTGATATGCTTATTAAACTAACATTTGGCATCATTACTGCTTGATATTAGGTTGTCTGAAACGCAGATTCAAACCGGGGACTCTGTGATTACATATAGATAGAAACAATTTAATGCACTAGATTTTATTAGAAAGTAATTAGAGACTCTCATCTATCTAAACAATGAAAAAAGAATCACAAACAAGAAAACGCTTTGTAAACAAATGTTGCTTTTATTGTTGAACAATACATGTAAATATTTATAAAGATATTAAATTAAGGTATTGTTTAAGAAACAATTCAGTGCTTTGTTGTTTTGAACACTTAATGGTATTATGTGAACCTGATACTATGTTTCCTTCAGGAATTTTTAACTTCCCGTAGGGCACGTTATAGTAATCGCAAAAAAATCGAAAATGAAAATTTTTGCATTTTTCGACGTTTCGAAGGTTTCTGAACATGTTGGCATACCTTAAAAAAAATGGATGTATGTGTGTGTGTGTATGTGTGTGTGTGTGTGTGTGCGTGTGTGTATGTATGTGCGGATACAAATTTTCGTCGACGATTGCGGGAACACGGATCAACCGATTTGAATAATTCAAAAAACATTCGATTCGTATTGATAAGGAGACGTGCTGATTAGTTTTTGGCGCAAGCAGGTCTAGCCGTTCCGAAGATACGGGGCAAAAAGTTCCGAAAACAGTAACTCAGTTTTTAAGAGAACGGAGCGTCCGATTTTAATAATCCAAAAAAGATTTTACTTGTATTGACAAGGTGAAGAACCGATCAAATTTTCATAAAGGCAGGTCTAGCGGTTTCGGAGATCTAATGAAAAAAGTAAAAAAAAAATGCAGTTTGGCGGTCAAAAATGATCATTAGACATATGCACATCAAATTATCAGATATTTTTTAGAGATTTTAACAATAAGTATAAATTTGGTTTACATTCCTATGGGTTTCGTACCATTGTTTATTCGTTAAACGGCGACGCGGCGCTTACGCGCTTTGATATTTTGTCTTTATGCAGATAATGCAGTACGATTGCTTTGAAAAAAAGTTTAGATCGTCCAAAATATGTCAAAATAAAGGAAAAATTCTTTTTTCAAAGAAAAATTAAAAAAAGTAATTTTTTGTACAATTTATAGTTTCTCAAAAATCTTACTTTTTCGAAGTAAAATTTTTTCAAAAATGTTAATTGTTTTTAAAAAAATAATAATTTTGGTACGGGAAGTTCCAGCAATTTGCCTTAAGGCACGATGCCTTAATTGCCTTAAGACAGAATTCCACTTACAGCTAGTTGAGATTGGATTGGGACTATGTTTTTATTATTATATTATCTAGAGCATATAGGTGGATAGAAACATTTAAATATCTAAAAGATATTCATTAATTTTGTAGCCTTTTATATATATATTACATTTAACCAGAATTACAGGCTTAATTTCACATCAAAATATTGCACAGAAGCAATGCTAAATTATTGGTTTTGGGTATGTTGATAGATTGATGGATACCTCGATAGATTGATTGTTACACAGATAAATAAATGCATAGATAGATGGATAAAAATATAATTAGTTATATAAATTTTGTTGCAACTAATGATGTTGTTAATGTAAATCCTGAAATTCGTTCATTACTATTATTAGAGTATATATAATTTTTTTCTATTTTAGATTTGATCGCCAGTTGGGACGGATTACGAATTCGGGCCGAAGCTTACATGGAGGCGCGAAAATTGAGAGGTGCCTTGTTACTTCTAAGGGCAGCCCTTCGAAGTTTAGGAAAACCTTCTTCGGAACCGGGAAATGAGGAGGAATTGTTAAATTCCATGGAAGAACTTAAGGTATTTTAGTAGTATGGAGTAGTATTTAATCTCTATTTCAAAATTAGCTAATTTTTCGTAAAAAAAATGTAATTTTTTAGTGTGGTTTTGTCGGCATTCTGAAAATATTTTTAATAATGCTTTTTTGGGTCATTTTATATAATGAGATTTATAGGAAAAAATTAATTATAGTCATATTCTTCATTGTGGCCTTAAATTTCAACGTTTTTGGTAAATTACCAAAATTAGAAACTATAATTTTTGGTGCATATTCTCTGATTATACATCATATAGAGTTATATATTGAATGATAAAATAGTTATAATATAATATTTGAGTCTAGTTTTCACGAAATATTTTGAAGGCATTTTTCACATATCATAAAAATTACTGATAAATCAGTTAACTCATAAAGTTTATTTTACCTGTAAAAAAATAGAAAAATTAAAAAAAATTGTTATCATTCATCACCTCTCCAGTAAAAATGTATCGTGACCAGAGAGGTAAAAAATAGTGGGCAAATATTCAAATCTTGTCTTTAGATGGACCGGAAAATATTAGTTTTCAAAATTATGGAAAATTTGAAAATTTCATGGGAGCACTGTTTTATATGGTTTATTACAAATAAAAAACATGTTTCCCATCTGATTTACACCTCTAATTTTATATTTACGTGAATTATACATAATTTTTAAATGAGGGCGAAATCGATGTTTTTTGTGGGCGACCAAGATTCGTTTCTTCAGTATTATCGAACTTGGGAAATACATGGTATTTATAACGGTCACGAAAAAAAATAACTTTAAATAATTAATTAGCACCAAAAATATGATTTAAGCTTTTTAAAAGTTATATGCTCGATCGTAATTTATTAATGAAATAAATGATAGCTCTTTGAAATAATTGATAGCTGATTATATTTTGCATACACTTTTTTTTTGTTTTTCAGTTATTTGTTTACTATCATTTTTATTTTAGTTGACTTGGCGGTTTTAGCTAAATCTTGGTATAATGCCGTTGATTATAATCAAAATTATTACAATTTTGGTGGCATTGGTTAATTTTTATGAGAAAACAGTATAGATAGCAATTTAAGTTTAGACGATTTTTTTACCAATATTTAGAATCATTTAACGTTTACTAAATGTCCTTTATCATATGACAATATTTAAATTGAAAGAATACAATATATGTATTAATTAAAAAAATGGGAAAGTCTGCAATTGCATGAAATCAACGATTTCGACTTGCATATGTTCACAAATTCCTTGAATTACTTCTTCCAACTAATGTGTGATCGTAAAAGTGAAACTATCAGTAAGATGTGAAATTTCACACGAAGTTATTAAATCAAATATTTATATCTATATGGTGATGAGAACGACCTAGTCGTTTAAAAAACTATAATTAAAGGCGTATTTAATAACTTATTGAACTTCTACTTGTGTTGCTATTTATTTATTAAAAAAATAACTCATCAAAAATAAGTTCCTATTGCAACTCAATTTATTTATTGAAGGCGAAACTATGCACATCTTATTTTCTTGGTTGTAATTAATATTGTGTAATGAGCGGTAGAGACAATTATATTTTATTCTTAGAAAAACGAATTTCGAAAATATACATTTTTCCGAAAAATGTCAATCGGGAATTTCACTGAAATTTTGTATGAACATCAGTTGAATTAATTTTTTTGTATTTAATAGTTAATTTGTTTTATCAGATGCTGCAAATTTTAAAGTTAATATTGGGTAATCACGAATAGAACTTTGATTCTAAATAGCAAATATCTTTTTTATTAATATCTGATGTTGATTTCAGACCTTACTTATTCAATGGATTTATAATTTCGGTTTATCCATTGAATAACCGAATAACAAATATTGTAAAAATTTGAAAACAAGTATTTAATGGCTTTGTGGCTTTTGTTGCTCACTATGTGTTGTTATTAATGTATTACAACACTGACTGATTCACAGACATATAGAAGTCGACGATAGGTTAATTTAAAAATAAACCCATTTAAATTAACTAATTTTATAGGTTTATTTTAAATTAACTTGTTTTGTAGGCGCCATCTCTTATTTTTGCCGTACACAGAAGACTTTATTCTAGTTTTACACCATAATTTTGCTTCGCCATGCTACTGCTCTGTAGATGGCAACAAATGTATGGAAGAGCACATCTGGAATTCATTTCTTTTATAATCGTATTATTTTCATACTTCTATTTTTTTTTGTAAAAAAAGTTGTCATATCGATTACTGCGTCTGCTTTTGCCATTATACTTGTAAATAATAGGTATTTGTATAAAAACTTTAAGGAAACTTACTTATAACTCTTAACATGACTCCGTTTTTCGGAAACCACGTATTCCGGTTGTAGTTAATAAAATTTAGTACTTTTGCGGAGCGAAACATACGAAACATTTTCACAGCGAGAAATTGAATTTATATTTAAACTAATTTATTCCATTACTATTCAATTTTCACACATTGTGAAAAAGCATCAACTAAAATTTTTCTCAACTTTCAGAAATAAAATATAAATGAATTTATTACATATGCTTTAGTTTAACCAGTCGTTAGCGTGAATTATAATATTTATGATAATCATTTATTTTATATTTATTTAAAGTTAGTAAAGTAAAAAACGGTTAATTCGTTATTTATTTTTATTTATTAACTATTAACTAATATCTAGTGACAGAGATTGATTTTGTAGTTAAAATATATATCAAAAAAGTATATGGGAATATAAATAATATATAAAAATTAGTGGTGGACGGCTTTGTGTTTTAAGGCAAATTTTCGGAACTTTCTGGACCATAAATTAAAGTTTTTAATAGAGATTTAATTTTTT
>NW_020536999.1:62504434-62526404 GCF_003426905.1 Ctenocephalides felis
CGGGCTTCATAGTCATTTTTCAGGTTGATACTCTATATTGGTTTTATTAAAATGAAATTTTGATATACAAATATTAATAATCCAAGATAAAACTAATCATTTTCAGCCGATCATATCAAATATTAGATGTCAGATGCATCATTATTAACTAGCTTCTATTATCATTTTTATTTGATTATTTTTAGGTTATTATTTGATCACTTTCATTTTACCGACGGAAAAGTTTATGTTTACGCTAGAAATTCTGACTTGCTAATTTCATGTTTTCTAAACGTTTCAAGTCATTCTAAAGTTCGATACTATAGAGACAATTCTCAGACTTTTTTATAGTAATTTTTACACCAGTCTTAAAATGGTCAACAAGTAAATTAGGCACACTCATGAGTAAGTGAAACTAGCCGTAAGTGGAATTCTGTCTTAAGGCAATTAGGGCATCGTGCCTTAAGGCAAATTGCTGGAACTTCCGTACCGCAATTCAAAATTCGAGTAATTAAAAATAATCAATAAAAGTTGATCAATATTTGAAACTTTTAATAGAATTTCGAACCATACTAAATCATTCTATCTTAAATCATTTATTTTGAAATATTTTGGTAATTCAGAACTTTTTTTCAAAGCAATCGTACTGTTTTAACTGCATAAAGACAAAATATCAAAGCGCGAAGCACCGCGTCGCCCTCTAACGCGTAAACATTGGTACGGAACCCATAGGAATGTAAACAAAATTTATACTTATTGTTAAAAACTCTATAAAATATCTGATAATTTGATGTGCATATGTCTAATGTTCATTTTTGACCGCCAAATGGGTCATTTTTTTACTTTTTCCTCCATATTTCCAAAGTCGTTGGACCTGTCTTTGCAAAAATTTGAACAATTCTTCATTAAATCTATACAAATAAAATGTTTTTTGAATTATTCAAATCGGACGCCCCACTCTCTTAAAAACTGTGTTACCGTTTTCGGCACTTTTTGCCCCGTATCTTCGGAACTGCTGGACCTGCCTTCGCCAAAAACTAATCAGCAAGTCTCCTTATCAATACAAATCGAATGTTTTTTGAATTATTCAAATCGGTTGGTTCCCGAAATCGTCGACGAAAATTTGTATCCGCACATACATACATACACGCACACGCACACACATACATACACATACATCCATTTTTTCTAAGGTATGCCAAAATATTCAGAAACCTCTGAAACGTAAAGACCTATAAAAATTTTCATTTTCGTTTTTTTTGCGATTACTGTATCTTGCCCTACGGAGGGTTAAAAAGAGATTTCAAAAATACAAAATCATCTAACCATTATCAATGATTTTGAAAATTAACATATTTTCATGTAACATGAATTTCTTTTTCAATCTTGCCCTGGTAGTGTTGTGGCGTAGTTCATAGACAAGTGAGCTTGGATGATCCTCTAAGCGGCTTTTGTAATTGAATGCAATCGTATTTCTCGGATAAAATAGACATGTTATGGTAATGCTATGTGATGAGTCTATAACGAGTATGAATTGGTAGTCAAGAAGTGTCGGATATTTGTGCCTTTTTGAGGTTAGGTTTTATGTGCAATACGCTTGATAGTACACCAAATTTTTGTCAGTTCGTGACTACCGATCGACCCGTAACAAAACATTATCATACCATTCCCTCCTTATCCGGGAATTGGCGCCCAAATTTGGAAAAAACATCTGTAACCGAAATTTGGCCTGGCGACGTTTTCATTATAATGATTGCATCGTTTTCAAAAATGTAAAAGATTCGATGAAAATCGATAAGAACTTGCGTTGAATAGTGTTATTTAAGTAACGCTTGGTCGAGCAATTTTCTTACAAATAGCAGAAAATTTAGCAAAAGTTTTCATCCCAAAATAGTATCAATATATATATTTGCAGCTAATAAGCTTTATTCTCATTGTATATTTACTATATGCATTTATATTTGATATCTTGGACAGAATAAATATTTTTAAACACGGTATAATTCAAAACATGTGAGTAGATATATTATTGGATCAGATCATGTGTGTATATTGATAATTATTTATCCCTCTTAGTAGATATAATGTTATAAAGTTACATTTATCCTTATATTCAAAAACAATGCTGTTTCCAAAAAAAATACAAATATAGAACATTATTCGCATATAAATGATGTAATACGTCTTCATGTCAAAAACAATGCAGAAGCAAGAAAAAACTTACAAACCTAGAACATTATTCGCATATAAATTATGTTAATACGAAAATTTTCACCTCAGTGGAATTAGTCCACGTATCCTTGTAATAACACGTCCAATTTTCATATTCCATCCACGCAATTTTCGCATCCCACGCAAATAATTTCTTTTTAAAATTGAACTTTCTTTTTTAAAAAAATCCAATATTCCATAAACATATTTAGGGCTTTTATACATTATGAATATTATGAATATATCAATACTTCGGGATTATTACAATATCGTCGTATATGGATGGACGTGTGTTCACGAGGAAAGAGAGCCCCCCGGTAGGGGGCTAAATATTTGGAAGCTCGCGGAAAGCTCCGAGTACGTGATAGGAATAATGAAACGACGATCAATGAACGAAAACATCACGATCAGAGCGGCTTCGAACGTTTTCATTCTAAATTATGGCGCCTTATTTTTTAAACTGTTCGCTGCAATTTTCTGTTTTTTCCATAAAACGGTACTAAGAGGCAGCAGTTTGCTGCTCTTCGATAGAAGAATATCTATGAATTCAAGGAGATCGGAAGAAAAACTACATTTGGAGATAAAATGAAAACAAATGATAGACGACACGAGATGAGGTAACAAAGATAAGAATAAATCGATATTTGCAGAGTATAGGCTACTTTAATAATAAAATTTAAATGAAAATCTATAACTAATTTTGAAATTGAGTTCCAATTATTCGATTTAATTTCAATAATTATTATTATTATTATTCGTAGTCGATTATTTTTATAACTTGGTCAATTAGTGGACAAAAAAGTACCATTATTTATTATCTCAATAATAATTATTATTCAAAGTTATTATTATTATTAGTATTATTTTTTGTATTTACAGTAATATCGACTCACATAAAAGAAGTATTAAGATCAAATCCAACTTCTGCATTTAAAAAAATCATTAAAAAAATAATAAATATGATACATAACAGGGAACATAATATGTCAAAGATAAAAAAGTTGAATACAACATATATAGAATGAAGTATGTATGATGTATGCTAAATGTAAGGGCCAGGTCAATGAAATAAAATAAATATAAAACAATAACAATGTCAATTATTATTTTCTATATTCTCCTGAAACCTTTACAAATACCTTTTGGCTTTAAATATATGAAATTTTAAGTATGAACAATGTTGGATATGAAATAGTACACATCTTTTTATATATTCTTTTATTTAAAATTATTTATCAACTTCCTGCGGGCTAAGTTATAGTAATCGCAAAAAAAATCGAAAATGAAAATTTAATCTTTATGTTGCAAAAGTTACTGAACATTTTCGCATACATTAGAAAAAATGTATGTGTGTGTATATATATATATGTGCGGATACAATTTTTCGTCGACGATTTCGAGAACATATACCCGAATTGAATGATTCAAAAAACATTTTATTTGTATTGAAAAAATGAATAACAGATGAATTTTTGGGAAGGCAGGTCTAGCGGTTTTGGAGATCCAATAAAAACTAAAAATAAATGCCATTTGGCGGACAAAATTGATCATAAGACATATGCACATCAAATTATCACATATTTTATAGATATTTTAATTATAAGAATAAATTTTTGTTACATTTCTATGGGTTCCGTACCATTATATACGGTTCTATATTTCGTTTTGACGTCGCTAACGTACTGTGATTGCATTGAAAAAAAAATCCAAATTTTTCAAAAAGGTCAATTTTTTTCAAAAATTTTAAAAATCTCAAAAAATATTTCTTTCAAAAATCTAAAAAAAAAATTGAATCACTATTAAAAACTTTAATTTTTGGTCTAGAAAGTTCCAGCAATTTGCCTTAAAACACAAAGTCATGCACCACTAGTTTTCATATATTATTTATATTCCCATATACTATTTTTGATTTATATTTTAACTTCAGAATCAACCACTGCCACTAGATATTAGTTAATGGTTAATAAATAAATAAATAAATAAAAATTAAAGAATATATAAATCATTTTTACTGTACTAACTTTAAATGAATATTAAATAAATAATTATCATGAATATTATAATTCGTGCCATCGATTTGTTAAATTAGAGCATATGTAATAAATTTATAAACTTTATATTTCATTTCTGAAAGTAGAGAAAATTTTAGTTGATGCTTTTTAACAATGTTTGAAAATTGAATAGAAATGGAATAAATTAGTTTAAATATAAATTCAGTTTCTCGCTGTGAAAATGTTTTGTATGTTTCGCTCCGCAAAAGTACTAAATTTTATTAACTACAACCGGAATACGTGGATTCCGCAAAACGGAGCCATGTCTAGAGTTATATGTAAGTTTCCTTAATGTTTTTTATACAAATACCTATTATTTACAAGTATAAAATTTGAAAAAATAGAAATGTGAAAATATAATAATATGATTTTAAAAGAAATTAGCTCCATGTGCGCCCGTCCATACATTTGTTGCCATCTACTGAGCAGTAGCATGGTGAAGCAAAAATATGGTGTAAAACTAGAATAAAGTCTTCTGTGGACGACAAAAATAAGAGATGGCGCCTAAAAAACAAGTTAATAAAACAAAATTATAAAAAGTAGTTAATTTAAATAGGTTCAGTTCCAAATTAACCTATCATGGATTTCAATACGTCTGTCCATCCGTCTGTCTCGTAAAAATGCATATATGTAATAAATATCAATAAGAAGGAACTCATAGTAAGCAACAGATGTCGCAAAGCACAAAATAACTAACTTTTTACCAGTTATATAAAATAATGCTACATAAAATAATAATTATATATAATAAATAATTAACCTCG
The DNA here is from genome assembly GCF_003426905.1 of Ctenocephalides felis. Classification (NCBI taxonomy): domain Eukaryota; kingdom Metazoa; phylum Arthropoda; class Insecta; order Siphonaptera; family Pulicidae; genus Ctenocephalides; species Ctenocephalides felis. The sequence continues at coordinate 62,509,440 of NW_020536999.1, forward strand.
AGAGACCATTTGAATATGAAATGCTAAAGTTAATGTAATAAAGAATAAATAAATTAAATTAATAAGGAATTTTGCCAGAAGGTAGTGCGCATGTTTAAATTTCGAAAACTTTTAAAATTGCAAATACAAGATCTTACAACATAAAATACTACAAGTAACTCATGTATAACAAATACTATTATTATAACTGATTTTTTTGTTGTGATCGTAAGTATAGATTCATTAAATAAGTAAGACCTGAAATTTGCATCAGACACCAATCGATACCATAGAAAAAATTATTTACCTTAATTTATTAATTTTAAAAAAATTTAAAAAACGGTGAATGACAAAGAATTTAATCAATCAAAATTCTATTTTTGATTAACCAAGAACAATTTTTAAATTTGCACCAATTAAAAAAATCAATAAACTGATGTTCGTACAAAAATTCAACGCAATTCCTAATTGATATAATTCAGAAGAACGTGAAATTTATAGAATCAACTTCCAAATTTTAGTCTCTAACGATTATTAAACAATATTAATGACAATCAAGAAAACAAAATTAGCGAATCATAATTTCAAGCAAAAACAAAATCCCTTCAGTAAGTTAATAAATAAATTGAGTTCTGGAGGAAACTTATTTTTGATAATTTATTTTAATAAATGAATTGTAATACGAGTAGAGGTTCAATAAATTATTAAATAAGTTAATTAAGTAAATAAATACAGTTTTTTAAACGACTAGGTCGTTCTCATCACCATATAGATATAAATATTTGATTTAATAACTTCGTGTGAAATTTCACATCTTACTGATAGTTTCACTTTTACGATCACACATTAGTTGGAAGAAGTAATTCAAGGTATTTGTGAACATATGCAAGTCGAAATCGTTGATTTCATGCAATTGCATACTTTCCCATTTTTTTAAATTAATACATACATTGTATTCTTTCAATTTAAATATTGACATCATTTAATAAACAATGAATGATTCTAAATATTGGTAAAAAAAATCGTCTAAACTTAAATTGCTATCTAATTGTTTTCTCATGAAAATTGACTAATGCCACCATAATTTTTGTAATTTTGAATATAATCGTCGGCATTAAAACAAGATTTAGCTAAAACCACCAAGTCAACTAAAAATGAATGATAGTAAACAAATAAGTGAAAAACAAACAAGCAAGAGTGTTTCAAAAATATAATCAGCTATGAATTACTTCAAAAAGCTCTCAGAACACTTACTTTACATGTTCTATAAGCTGTTTGTTGAAAACTTATGATCTAACGTATTTTATGAGAGGCAACCCATCGGCTTACCATTCTCCTATGTGTGGGGTTTTTATATTAGCTCTTACGTCTAATAGTTATCATATGATTAAATGATGTAGCTATGTTCATGAAGGACGATTTCCACTTGAAATTATATTGTGATCTATAATCCCAAGTGGAAATTTGACATCAAAGTTGCCTGATATCGGGCTACGGCGGTAGCGGGAATCAAACCAGCAAACCCAGGACTAGATGGTGCTAGCCAGCATTTATATTCTATATCGCCACCGCTGGCCCAACTAATTTTGAAATAAAGATTAAATACTACTCAATACTACTAAAATACCTTGAGTTCTTCCATGGCATTTAACAATTCCTCCTCATTTCCCGGCTCCGAAGAAGGTTTTCCTAAACTTCGAAGGGCTGCCCTTAGCAGCAACAAGGCACCTCTCAATTTTCGGGCCTCCATGTAAGCTTCGGCCCGAATTCGTAATCCGTCCCAACTGGCGATCAGATCTAAAGTAGAAACAAAATCCATATACACTCTGAAATAATAGTGATGAACTAATTTTTAGAATTTACATTGACATCATTATTAGTTGCAACAAAATTGATCTAACTAATTATATTTTTATCCATGTATCTATGCATTTATTTATCTGTCTAACAATCAATCTATCTGTCTATTGAGGTCCATTAATCTATCAACATACCCAAAGCCAATAATTGAGCCTGTGTGCCAGAATTATTTGGCAGCATTTTGATGTCAAATTATGTCTGTTATTCTGGTTAAATGTAATATATATATAAAAAAGCTACAAAATTAATGAATATCTATTAAATATTTAATTTTTTCTATCCATCTTTATGCTCTGGATAATAATAATGAAAACATAGGCCCAACCCAATCTCAAAAATTCCTGAAGGAAACATCAGGTTCACATATTAGCAGTGTTCAAAACAACAATGCACTAAATTGTTTCTTAAACAATGCCTTAATTTAATATCTTTATAAATATTTACATGTATTGTTCAATAATAAAAGCAACATTTGTATACAAAGCGTTTTCTTGTTTGTGATTCTTTTTTCATTGTTTAGATAGATGAGAGTGTCTAGTTACTTTCTAATAAAATTCAATGAATTAAATTACGTCGGTCTTTATAACCGCAGAATCCCGGGTTTAAATATGTGTTTCAGACAACCTAATATCAAGCAGTAATGATGCTAAATGTTAGTTTAATAAGCATATCAGAAAAATCTATCAATTTGCTGAGATCGCACAAAGCTACACCACTAAGTTACTTTCATTAAGACTAAATTAACTCAAAACGTATTAGTCTGACGTCGTTGCTTCTTGATACAAGTCTGGATTCATCAGGATAAACATCTTTCTTACGAAATGAAGCAACTCCAAAGGGAACTCTTAACAAATCTATGTATGCGTGTGATTTATGCAAGAAATAGAAATTTCTCTTCCTAGGTCTAACACGGAACGATCTGTAACAGCGGCAGTCAATATTTTCTTTAAAGGAGCCATATACAGCAAGAAGTAAATCAGGCTACATTTACAAAATATAAATAACATAAAGAACAAAAAAACAACAAATAGATCTAATCTTCAAAAATTATTATTGGCTCCTAAACAGAAAATCAGAATTATCAACTTACAAGGAATTACTTATATATAAGGCTGTGATCAAACCCGTGTGGACCTGCGGATTACAACTTTGGGGTACTGCTGAAAAGAGCAATTTAAACATAATACAACGAACACAAAACAAATTCCTGCGGCAAATATTAAACGCTCTTCACTACACGCCAACATAGATCCTACACAAAGACGCGGGTATACCTACAATTCAAGAACATATATCAATGTTTGCCTGTAATTATAAGAATAGAATTGACGTCCATCCTAACCAACTAGGATGCAACTTATACCAGGAAGGCCAGCCGACCAGGATCAAAAGGAAAATACCTCGAGATCTAACATAGTTTTTTTTTCTCCTTATTTGTCTTTAGTTTTTTTTATATTAACTATAGTAGATACGCCAGTGGGCGTTTGATCTATTTTCTTACGGTTACAATTTGATATATTGTGTTTACATATTGAGAATAACAATTTTGGTAGTTCTTAATAAATATGCATATTATAGGGCTGCTTATATTGGTTGACAAAAATGAAAACATGATTTAACTTCCACTAAACCAATCCTTGAAACATCTTACAATTTTTTTAGAAGTAACACAAAATATTGATGTAACAATGTTTTAACAGAAAACGATAAATCAAATCTTCTCAGAACAGAAAGGTAGGAAGGTCGTATTATTTTAGATATATATATTTGGTATACCCTAACTAAATCATAATTTTTCCAAAGGACCTTGATATTATTATATGCTTTTATTACTTCCTTCCAGCTAATTCTCAATGTTGCAATAACGTTTTCAAAGATTAAATACATATGATGCTTACCAATTGATCATTATAATTAAAGAGTAATGAGTAAAAGTTTTCCACAAGAAACTTATTTTATTAAAACATAAGTAAATGCCTCAATACGATTTCCATTTAATAGTAATCAACGGTTTTAACAAGCAATACTTTTAATATTTCACCATATTCTATATTTATAAAATCAGCAAATGCAGAGCGAAGAATATCAATTGCCAAATAATAGAAACTAGAAGCACACTTTTAGTGATAATCAGAAAATAATAAGAATAATCTACATTTTATCTAAAGCAAAAGCACATTCAATAGACAGTTGTTTGTTAGAACTATTCTTTAACTATTTACATTTCTTTAGTTATGTTTTAATAAAGCCTCACAACAACAAGTTTTATTAAATAAATTGACTAATTGTAAATTTTGTCTTTAGAAAAATAGAAGTTCATTCATGGCGCTTTATTTCGAGAATTGGATATGCTAAGGATTTTGAGTAAAATCGAAAGAATTAAAAAAATATTTTCTAATAAAAAGTGTTCAATGAAACAAGTTGACCATAACTGATAAACTGCACTAATATGACGAACTACATATGTGACATCGTTGACTACGGTAGCATAAAAACAAGTTTCTAATAGCCGTCCAGATCAGCCAATTACTAATATAATAATTAATAACTAGATCCCGACAGTAATTCAATTATAATCTCATAAACCTGGCTTTCACATCCTTGGTTTTTGTACAAAAAGTCGCCAATGTGTCTTTACCGGATAGACGAGTAATAAATAATGCCTTGGGAAAAAATGATTTATGATGTATATAAAAATCTTTACATGATCAGAACAATAAAAAGTTTTATGTCTGGTTGTACTTCACTTTGTTATGAATAATCAATTAATATAAAACCGATTGGAATTCGATGGAAAATGTTCTTCAATTTAATAAAGAGTAAAAAAATATATGCCTGCGGATCTTACAGACAATCTTTGCATAATTGCAAGTTCCTCCGACGTTAATTTTTTATCAGTCTTATAATATATGATTTATATAATTATATAAGTCAATGATTTTTTATCGAGCTGAACTGATATGAAAATTGTCATATTTATACAGATCTGATACACCGAGATATAAATCAGCCCTATTGAAAGAGCTGGCAAAAGACATAATTTTTCATTTATTTTCCTTTTAAACTCCAAACCGATTTAAAAATATGAAGTTTATTTGAAAGACGACGATCAATTTATGGTAAAAATGAGTTCAGCAGTTTTCTGTACTGTTTTAAACAAATAAAGCAAACAATCTAGATTGTTCTTGATCCATTCTATCATTTTCAAATATTGGAAAGTTCACCCAATAATGCCTAATTCGCCTTGATTTCATTTTAACTACAAATCTTGGGTAGGTAACGAAAATGAATTGCAATGATTATAGCAAAATGAAAATATTATAAGTTTAAATAAATAGTACAGCATAGTATAAACTATATTGCACACAGTACAAATTACTAGGTCTAAAAATATGAACGAGATTCATAGCTTTATATTCTATTTATGCATTAGTTAAATAAAGCATTAAATATTACAAAACTGTTCCTGACATCATTGAACTAATATGAGTATTAAAATATGTAATCATCGTAGGCGTCATAATCTTATGTCATATTATTTGTGATATATTCATGTTACGTGATATATGTGTATATATATATATATATATATATATATATATATATATATGTATTAACAAAGTCTAATAATCGGGCATAACATCAATAAAAAACATGAATTTCTTTCAAAAATTTATTTTAAATCCATACGTTTCGGCTATAATCCTAGCCTTCATTCAGTGGAAACTAAAAATAAAATTAAAAACTAAAACAATTGAATTGGAGTGAAAAGAAAAAAATAAAATAGTAATTAGTACTTACAATTAGTTGATCTTAGTGTTAAATTGGAAAATTTTAATAATCCATGGTATTAGGATATGGTAATGCACTACACTATGTATTATAAACATTAACTTGAAATTACACAATATTTTCACAAAATACTGATTTGAAAAAATCACAAATGGATAGTGTGTTATTCGTAGACTGGTTGAAGATGTGATGGAGAAAGACATTTTTTTAAAAAATATTTTTACCAAGATTCTGCACATGTGTGGAACGAATTGTAAAACCTTTGCGCGAACGCTTTTATTGTTTTGTAAGAAATTTGGAAATGTTATCTAAATAGAAGAGATTTGTGTCGCACAGCGTGTTGAGTTCATTCCGTTTATTTATTGTCTTATTGTTATAAATAGTTAAAAAAGATCCCTCTATAATTCTTCGTTTAAATAAATTTTGTTCAAATTGTAGTATAGTCGGATTAGAAAAGTCCATATTGTGTTTTAAAGTGTATTTATGGTCTGCAAGAACAGTTTTAAATTGTTTGGGGTTTTTTGAATTGTTTTTATGTTGTTGTAACCGTTTATTGAGGTTCTGGCTAGTTTCTCCTATGTAAATTAAATTACAGTCTAAACAATTTATTTGATAGACGAGATTTCTGAGTCGTTCGATATTAAATGGGGTTTTTGTTTTTGTAAAAATAGTGCTAGTAGTTGTACTAAAATTGGTTACAAGTCGAAGTCCAGATTTATAAAAAAGTTTTTTCCAAGGAACATACAATTCTTTAATGTATGGCAAACATATTACACCAGAATGAGTTTCTGAGTCAGGTAAATCGTTATGTACTGTGCAATTGTCCATTTTATTCAAAAGGTACGTTCGTCTGTTACTAGTTACGGAATTTATAAGTTTTAGGGGATAAGAGTTATCTGTTAAAATTTTTGTAATTAATTTGATGTTGTTGTCCCAAAATGTTTTGTCCGATAGAAGTATTGCGTGGTCCGTTAGATTTATTATAGTACCTATTTTCATTTTGAGTGGATGATAAGAAAAGTAATTAAGGTAGCGTCCGGAATTAGTCGGTTTTTGGTACCAATTTGTTATTAGTTTGTTATCTGTAGTACGTATAAGTTTTATGTCTAAGAAACTTATCGAGTTCATTGTCTCCAATTCCACTGTAAATTTTAATTTTTTATTGACGTTATTAAATTGATCAATTATCATAGTGACATCATCACTAGGGATACAAGTGATAATGTCATCTACATAACGGTAATAAAAAATATGTTTATTGTAATTTTTAAAAATTGTATTTTCAAGGAGTTGTAAGGATATTTCTGCTAGAGATGGACTTGCTGGGGACCCCATTGGCGCCCCAAAAATTTGATAATAGAAAGAGCCATTGAATTCAAAATAAGTGTTAGAGACAATGAACTTGACGGTTTCCCTGAACCAGTGTAAAGATAAAGAAGTCAGAATTATACCCGAATTATGCCCGATTATTAGACTTTGTTAATACATATGTCAACATCAAATTCAGAATCATACAAAATATATATATATATATATATATATATATATATATATATATATATATATATATATATCATTATACAAAAACATCTCACAAAAAGCCAGGATGAATTTAGATTACCCGAAAAAATCGCATAATAAAAATAAGTAATACCGTAGTTGAAATCTGGTTGAATTCCTTGCACTAAATTAATATTTGTTTAAAAATTTATGTGAATCAACAGGAAAAAACAATGCATTATCCATAAATTATTTTTGATGAGCAATCATTGAAACACTAATAGTGCATGCAATTACCGTCCTAAATTTTTACATAAATTATTATTAGAAATATGAAGATTTGGAAATTTCTGAATTAATAAACAAATTAAATCAAATTATTAATTAGAATTACTAATTTTGCTGTATAAACAACGTAAACAAATGCATTATTTGTATTGATAAAAATATAAAAGAGATAAGTATTAAAGGATTATACATTGTTATCTTTAATTGTGAATCAGAGTTTGAAAATTCTATAAAAAACTTGCAAAACAACAATAATTATTTTACAAGGTCTCTTAAATAAATAAATTATCAAATTATCAAAATGCATAAACAATGAAAAGAAAGTTTGTATAGTAGCATGTTCAACGAACATTTGAACAAACAAAACCATGGTCCATGCAACAATAATGAACCACGCATGGTTGAAAATCATTACCTTAATGACCATAACAAGAAATCTATTTGTAAACTATTCTAATTACTACTTTAGAAAAACAAAAGTGAAATTCTAATTAAGAAAAATATAACATATCATGAATTGAACTCGAACGCGAAAGCAAATGTTCAAAGAGCTTATTGTTTACTAAGATTGTAATTAGTCAAAATCAATATTAAGAAAAATTATAGCGTCAAAAAGATAAGGATTGTTTTTGATTGAAAACTTGTTGCTACCTATAATATTTCCACGTGAAAACCGATGTCACTACTGCTTGACTTCAGGCTGTCCGAAGAAGGTATCTAACCTAGAACTTCTGATTGAAATACCACAGCTCTAATCACTAATTTACGAAAGATCCAATGGAAAAAAATGTAAAGATAAAATAAACAAAGAAAAACTACAAAAAGTAGGAAAGGTAACAAACTTTGTTAGATCAGGCTGTTAACAAAAAAAGGCAACTGAATTGAAACTATATAGAAAAAAGTCTTCTACTCGACTAAAAGCTTCTTTCAAAAACGATCTGAACTAAGTATTTGTAAGTGTTCTATGGGATGTGTAACAAACACACCATAACCTAGTATTTTTTCTCGAAATGGAACCCAACCCATTAGACATGTATATGTATCTATGTAGGAATTTCCACAAAATGTGATTATATTTGACATCTAGATTTTGTAGTATAAATTTGTTATCATACTGTTTGATATCGAACTGCACGATGATTGGATTAATTCCCAGGCTAATAAGTAATAGTCCACGTGTCCACGTTCTTAACCAAGGAAACATACCTGGTTGAAAATCTACATACTTGGTCTAGTTTCAAAACCAATAGGCCTATAAATAATCAGACTTTATCGTGACAAAATGTTGATGTCATATTATGCGAACCCATCAGCATTTTCCAATCCTTATCCAGGTGTCGTGTTCAGAGTCAGTTACATAAATTTTTCGCCTCGTTATAAGTTTATAGATAGAGTTTCCCATGCAAGTGCTATTTTTGTAGCCGTTGGCCTTGTTTTCGGTTTATATTAGCTTTAACACGAATGTTTCAACTTTAAAGAATTCTACAGTTTCAGCATTTTATTGACGCCAATATTTATGTTTCTTTCTTTAACTTCCAAAGTGTATGGTGTGATGGTTGCTGTTTTATATTGTATGTTTTCGGAAGCAATAAAAAATAAGTGCGGAAATAACAACTTACAATAATAATGTCTGTCTGTTGCCTGTGTAATTAAAGACTAAATATCATCAAAAATAAATCAAATCAAACAATAAATTAAATGAAAGGAAAAGAAAACCTACATCTTGTAGTAGTGATATCCATTTTCACTTAAAAATATAGATCCTAATCATGGTTTTAGGTTGAGTTAGATTTTCTGGTCACTATTATGCAATATAGAATATTAAAAAAATAGAATATAATATTTTTTTAAAAATAAAGTATGTAAAAAATCGATATAATATACAACATTGTATACAAAAAGCATAGCAAAAATAAAGCATGTAAAACACAAATATTGTACTAAATAAGAAATAAAACTAGCTGTAAGTGGAATTCTGTCTTAAGGCAATTAAGGCATCGTGCCTTAAGGCAAATTGCTGAAACTTCCCGTACCAAAAATTATTATTTTTTTAAAAACGATTAACATTTTTGAAAAAAATTTACTTCGAAAAAATAAGATTTTTGACAAACAATGAGACAAAAAATTACTTTTTTTTGAAAAAAAAATTTTTTTTTAATTTTTTTTAAAATTTTTTTTTTTTGAAAAAAAAAATGTTTTATTTTGACATATTTTGAAAGATCTAAACTTTTTGTCAAAGCAATCGTACTGCTTTAACTGCATAAAGACGAAATATCAAACCGCGTAAGCGCCGCGTCGACGTCTAACGCGTAAACATTGGTACGGAACCCACAGCAATGTAAACCAAAATTATACTTATTGTTAAAATCTCTATAAAATATCTGATAATTTGATGTGCATATGTCTAATGATCATTTTTGACCGTCAAATGGCATTCTTTTTACTTTTTTCATTAGATCTCCGAAACCGCCAGACCTGCCTTTATGAAAATTTGATCGGTTCTTCACCTTGTCAATACAAGTAAAATGTTTTTTGAATTATTAAAATCGGACGCTCCGTTCTCTTAAAAACTGAGTTACCGTTTTCGCCACTTTTTGCCCCGTATCTTCGGAACGGCTAGACCTGACTTCGCCAAAAACTAATCAGCACGTCTCCTTATCAATACGAATCGAATGTTTTTTTGAATTATTCAAATCGGTTGATCGGTGTTCCCGAAATCGTCGACGAAAATTTGTATCCGCACATACATACACACACGCACACACACACACACACATACATCCATTTTTTCTAAGGTATGCCAAAATATTCAGAAACCTTTGAAACGTCGAGAAATGCAAAAATGTTCATTTTCCATTTTTTTGCGATTACTATAACTTGCCCTACGGGAAGTTAATAAAAATAATTTAAGTGGCTAAATATTATAGGTCTTTATACGGGAAGGAGAAAAAGAGTCCTTCACATATGTACAACAAAATAATATTTTACTCCTAAATAATATTTATTTCATGAAATTTTTTTTGCAGACAATGTGTATATATATACAAATATATTTATATTTGTCATATATGATATATATGATAATATATATCAGATGATATATGATAAAAGAAAAAGCAACAATAATTTTCTAGCTGAAAACTTACAAAGCATTCCTGACATATGTACATAACTAATTTTTCAAAAGATAGTAATATAGCAGTACTGCTTGATATTAAGCTAACCGATATGGGTGTCCAATGTGGTTGCAAGGCCAAAAATCTGACCTCTCAGTAACGGTAATTTAATTTAGTGTGGAGACTGCATATATTCTTATAATATATAATATATAATAACATAATATGAATAAAAATTCGATTAAAAAATATGTGAATTAACAAATTTCCATTTTTGTTGAAACCATTTTAATTCCAAACATATTTCATCATAATATGATATATTATCAGCGAAAAATTCAAATTTAGCACAGAATATTTCACCGTTCGGCAATAATTTGATAATGTAATCAGAAGCGGCTTTGACTTGACTTATGTTTATATCAGCAAATAATTACATTGTAATCAATCAAAAATGCTATTTGTTATTCAAATCTGGAATTTTTTATTATATTTATATTTTTATAGAAAAGAGATAAGATAGTTAAAAGCAAATCAAACCTGTGTACTAAAAAAATCGAGCATAGTTTAAATATAATAACTCTCAGAATTTATATAACGAACATTTTAAAAATCAAAATTAACACGTTAATCGCCATGCAAGTCATATGTATCTTTATCTTACACGTTAAGAAGTTCTACATATGTGCAATGTGAAAAGGAGTAAAAAGTTTTATTATAGAGCCATATCAGTCACATTCACATATATGTTTGACATAAAAAATAGTGTTTTTCTAAGAATTTTCGAAAAAAAATCATTGATACATTTTTAACCAAATTATCAAATAAAGTTATCACGGCCCTTGTGACAATTTTTCTAATAATATCGTGGCGATCAACGTGTTAAGGTAGCATATATACTACCTTTATATAACCCTAATTCGCCAAAAAAGAATTTTGTATTGTTACAAAACAAATGGTGAACTAATTTGCTATTAATTAAATTTTAGAATTGAGGGTCAATATTTAAAATTAGACTAATTAGAAAGATATCTAATTTAGCTATTAGAATTTACATAAAAAATTAGAAAATCAAGTTTAAGGTGGCATATACGACCAATTCACAAAAGAACTTAATACAATTAGAAAATAATTTGTTAACTAATTTGCTAAATTAGGTCAGCAAATTGTACGCTAAAATGGAGGAATCTTATTAAAGCAAATTTTAATTATACTATCAAATTGTCGGTGTGATATTAATAATATTGTGAAAATTTTTTGCTGATAATATAAAATTAGTTTTAAAAAAATCATAAAAGGATTCATCACTTAATAATATTTATATTTTATTAATTATCCAAAAACTATCAAATATTAATTATACAAACAATTTCACTGAAGATTGCGTTTGTAATCAATAATAAACTACCTGAAGTTTTTATTTTCGCCAGAAAATCAGATTTGGTAATTGTACGGTATCTAGAAATTTTAAGTTATTCTGAATCTGAATAAAAAATTGATGTATTTGTGTCTATAAGAATGTATACGTATTTTTTGATGTGAGCCAAAATTCGACTTATCCAACGAATTTTCTCAAAAACGGCTACACCGATTTAAAAAATTTAAGAGTCATCCCAAGGTGTTTCTTTAGAATTAGCAAAAAAATGCAGAACTTTTGTTCCACAAATTATCAAAAAAATCCTGAACCGATTTTGAAAATTTAAAAACCAATCGAAAGATCAGAGTCAGTTAAGGATCTTCCTGATTAGTATATTTATTACTAACTTACCGTAGGGTAAGTTATTGTAATCGTCCAAAAATTGAAATAATTTTTTTTTCATTTTTTCACGTTTTGAAGGTTTCTGAACTTATTGGCATACTTCAGAAAAAATGGATATGTGTGTGTGTGCGTATGTATGTATGGATACAAGTTTTTGTCCACGCTTTCGGGCGCACGGATCAACCGATTTGAATGGTTCAAAAAACATTCGATTCCCATTGATAGGGAGAAATGGTGATCAGATTTTGGCAAAGGCAGGTCCAGCCGTTTCGGAGATACGGAACAAAGTATGCAGAAAATAGAAATCGAGTTTTTGAGAGATCGGAGCATCGGATTTGAAAAACATTCAATTAGTAATGACGGAGAGAAGTGGCGATTAGTTTTTGGCAAAAGGTTTCGAAGATACAGAGCTAAATGTGCAAACAATTGTAGTTTTTGAGACAACTAAGCGTCCGATTTGAATGATTCAAAGAACTTTCTGCTTGTTTTAACAAAATAATTGCTTTTGGAAAAAAAATTGTTTCAATTTTTTTATTAATTTTTTTTTTCAAAAAAATTTTTTTTTTGTAAATCGAAAATGATTCAGACTTTAATTGTAATTCATATGTTCTAATATTCTTTAAACAAATATTTTCAATTTTGCAATTCAGATTATATAATTCTTATAAATATTAGACGATATTAAGATATTTATAATAATCTATTCAATATTTCTCGAACGTTTCGTTACGGGAAGTTCCAGCAATTTGCCTTAAGGCACGATGCCATACACACCATTAGTTGTCTATTCTAGTGTAAATATTATATGAAACATCACATAAATGATGAAGCATACAACTAGACGGTTTTGTTTCCAACCAAATTTATTTTTATGTTTTGTTCAGAAATGAACGTGTGTTATTGTTCTAGCATAAGAAAATGTTATTCAGTGAATACGTGACATTAGTATGATTCATCTACATAAATGTTTAAACAAAATAATTTCAAATTATTAAACATAGCTATTAGCTTGAAATTATTTTGTTGAAACATTTACGTAGTCGTAGATGAATCATATTCAATGAATAATATTTTCTTCTGTTAAAACAATAACAAATGTTCATTCCTAATCAGAACATAAAAATAAATTTGCTAATCAAGATAACAACTTACTTAATGTGTAAAAACAGCAATCATAACCGAGAAGGTTTACATTCCAATGGAAAATGTATCAATACCCTCCCAACCTTACATTTAATTATTAATATAATTTAATATAATATACATTTACAGATTCATTAACTTACATTGATCAGTCTGTACAGCCACAGAAGTCATTTCGAACCCAATATTAATAAAATCGAATTTAATTTAGAATTAGAATCAAATATAGGTTAAGCACACTCTGTCTCATAGAAGTTCAAGGGCGCTACGTCCCCGTCTAGCGTTGACCTAAATAATAAACAACCGACGCAACACTTGTATAAATACACTTTTATCAAATGGTAAAGGATTAAAATAATATATAAAAGTTATATAAACACACTTGGAAACAGTTTTGGGCACACTTATGGAAACGTAAACTTATATAAATATACGTTTGTAAAATAGTTTTGTGGGAACATAACCTTGTTCGTGCACGTCTTCACTTTGTCAAAACACTGAAACACAACCTGATATTATAAATATAATATTACAAATTCAATTATTCAAACATGTGTGAAAACACGTATTTAATATTATTAATTATATTTAATGTTTGCAATTTAAAATTTAATTTATTAAACTGACTTTTTTCATACATTGGTAAACATACAAGGTTATGACTTATCTATGGTTATTTTAAAATTTAGGACTTTTTTAAACAAATTATATCAAAACTATTTTTTAATTTTATTAGATGCTGTTTGAATATAATGCAAATTTTTTTTATAAAATTTTCTTGGTATATCTTTGAATAAATTGGTATTTTGCATAATTAAGAGGTTATAAACACGTTTGTCAAACTGTTTTATGGAAACATAACCTTGTACGCGCGTCTTCAATCGTCGATCGATATTAAAATACAAACACTACTATTACAAACAAAATTATTGTAGTTATAAACAAAAAATATATAATACATTTTAAAATATCAATGCTATTTAACGTTTAATTTATTAAACTTTTTCTAATTTATTTAACCGACTTTTTTTCGTATGGTAACGTATGGGTAACGTAACCTTGATCAGAACTGTCACTTTAAGAAACACAATTTTAAATCTTTCTATACAAATTATATCAAAACTTTTATAAAATTTTATTAAATACTTTAGAATATAATGTTAAACCTTTTGAGAGAACGAAATTTATAATTTACTTGATATTTTTTGTATAAATTGATATTTTGTATAATAAAAGTTATGAACATGTTGCCAAACTGTTTTATAAAACATAACCTTGCACGTGCGTTTTTTAATAAAATACAAATTTATATCAAAAACTAAATTATTTAAAAATGTCAAAAAACAATTAATAAGATATTAATAATATTTAACGTTTAATTATTAAACTTTTTTCTGATTTATTAAACCGCCTTTTTTCATATTGATGAACATAACTTTGATCACAACTGTGACTTTATGAAATGTAATATTAAGCCTTTAAAGAATTTGTATAAAATATATTAAAATTTGTATTAAACATTATTTGCTTTTATATATTTTTATTTTATAAGCTTTATGAATATATTGCAAAACATTTTGAGTGAACGAAATTTATAATTCTCTTGATATTTTTTATATAAATTGATAATTCGTAAAATAAAAGTTATAAGCACGTTTGTCAAACAGTTTCATGGAAACATAACTTTGCACGTGCGTTTTTAATCGCCGATAAAATACAAACACAATACTATTTATATCAAAAACAAATTACTGAAAAATGTCAAAAAACGCGTATTTAATTTAATTGTGTTAATAATATTAAATGTTTGATTTATTAAACTTTATTTATTAATCAACAACGGTCACTATATATGAAACTAATATGACACTTTAAATAATTGGTACAAAATATATTAAAATTTGTATGAAATATAAGTATATGCTTTATGAGTACATAGCAAAACCATTTGAGTGCACGAAATTTGTAATTTTTTTATATTTTTTGTATAAATTTATATTTCGTACAATAAAAGTTATAAACACGTTTGTCAAACAGTTTTATGAGAACATAACCTTGTACGTGCATCTTTAGTCCTCGATATTAAAATACAAACACAATACTATTATTGCAAAATAAATTATTAAAAAATATCATAAACACGTATTTTACAATATTAATAATAATTATTGTTTAAATTATTAAACCCTTTGTAATTTATAAAACCGACTTTTTTGTATTGGTAACCATAACCTTGATCACAACTGTCACTTTGTAAAACACAATTTTAAGCATTTATAGATTTCAAAAGAATTATAACAAAACTATTATAAAATAGTAAGTTCTGTATGAATATGCTGCAAAACTATATAAGAAAACAAAATTCATAATTCTCTGATTTTTTAATTTAGAATTAAAGTTATAAACACGTTTGTTTGTCAAACAGTTTTATGAGAACATAACCTTGAACGTACGTCTTTAATCGTCGATATTAAAATACAAACTAAACTAAATTATAACAAACTAAATTATTTAAAAATGACAAAAACACGTATATTACAATATTAATAATGATTAACGTTTAAATTATTAAACTTTTTTTAATTTCTTAAACCGACTCTTTTCATATATTGCGAAACATAACCTTGATACGAACTGTCACTTTTCGAAACACAATTTTAGATCATTAGAGATTAACAATTATAACAAAACTTTTATAAAATTTTATTACGTGCTATTTAAATATAATGCAAAACCTTTCGAAGAAACAGAATTTCAGGATAATTTGCTTTGTATATTTTTTTATAAATTGATATTTCGATTTCGATAATAATGTTTGATGTTACATTTATCAAACCGCCTTTTTTCAAATATTGGTGAACATGACCTTGGCCACAACTGTCACTTTACTAAACTTAATTTTAGGAGATCTTTAGATGTTCTAAACCAATTATAACAAAATTATTAGAAATATTACATTTTATATGAATATAATGCAAAACTTTTTGTGGAAACGAAATTTATAATTTGCTTAGTACATTTTGTATGAATTAATATTTTACCGAAAACATGTATCAAAATATTTTAGGCTGAAATGTTGGCACCTCTTAATCCTGAACTTGGTTACTAAAACTGTCATTAATTGCTCATTTGAAAGTGCGCGAATAAAAATAATTAATTAAAATTAGTTTAAAAAAAACTAAATTAATTCCTTAAAAATGTGAGTATGAAAAAACGATCAATTATTTTATTGCATAATTTTTATATCATAAATCGCTATTGGATAGTAAAAGTTATAACATCTTGGTGAATGACATTTTGCATTTCAACTATTGAACATCAGGTAAGTTTGTTTTTGACACAAATAATTAATCTTAACAACACTCACTGCATTTATTTATAAAACCACATATTTCCACAACTGATTTAAGTACTAACAACCGTTAATTAATTTCTTTAGAATTTTTCACGTATAAAAATTAAACAAATCGCACACGATCACGACTGCGTCCGTTCGTAAACTGAATACAAATAAACTGCGCGCTTTCA
>NW_020536999.1:62527404-62611227 GCF_003426905.1 Ctenocephalides felis
TGTTTGTCCTTTAACAACTTCTAAAATTGAAACGTAGGATAGGCTAAATTGGTTAAATGATCTGACTGAACTCAGATTTTATTTATATTCGTTAATATTATTTTTATTTTCGGATAAAATAAATGTTTGATTTTGTTTTATTAAACATGATACAAAGCCACTTTTCTTCTTATATATGCTAACATAATAAGCTTGCTCCTCAAAAAAGTATACTATAGTTGCAAGTAGCATTTTTGCCTTAAGGCAAGTAGCATTAACTTCCCAATACGTATACATGATCTAATCAAACAAGAAGAAATGAGATTTAGCTGTTTATTTTGAAATTAAAATTTTCGCTTTCACTGAAAATTAATAAATATTATTGTCAATTATTATCGTTCGAACATTTGTTTACGACATTTCATTTCATTCATTTTGGGTCCTAAAATGTCTTTTATTTAGGTACGGACGTCGACTGCAATCAGTAGCTACATGCAAAGCACGGAACGCTTAAACTTTGATGTTCGTTTATAAATCAACCGCTTATCGTAGGCCTATAATATGTTATTTCAGATTTCAAATCTATCGCCATATAAGGTTTTCATCGTCAAAAAATATTTTTTCAAAATTAATTTTGAAGAAACGGTTCGGCCAAATCAACGCGATTTCCCACCAATATCTTCGAACAGTTTTTGAATTTGTGAAACCGAATTTTAAGACGCAAAATTAACACCTTTCTGATCTAATTACAAAGAAACAGCTTGGCCGATCGTAGCACAAAACGCTAATCCTTACGAGTCACATCGAATAGCTTCTACAATTTTTTGAAATCGGTCCAAACCGTTTTTGATAAAAGATTCACGAAATGTTAAAAATAAGTTCATATACACATACAGCATACACATAACTTTTCCAAATTTGGTTTCATTCGATTTCAGAATGACTTGAAAACGTCACTTAAAATAAAAATTAGCAATCGGATTGTTTTTCGCGATTTTCTTCTTCGGGAAGTTAAAAACTTTAAAAAAATAATAATAAATAGAAAGGATAATGAGTTATGTTTTGAACCACGGTCTGTACTTAAATGTATTGGTTCACTTGAAAAATATTATTAGTTCTAGTAATTTGTTTTTATATACTTTAAAAATACCACAAATTTTTAAATTTTTATTATAGTTTTTACTAGTTTATAAAATATTTATTATTAAATATATCACAAACATTACTCGACTTTTATAAAAAAATATATGCATATATGTAACTGGTTTCTACTAATCAGTCCGATTCTAAAATCCGATCAATTGATTATTTTTTATTTGGATATGCAATGCAATTTTCATCTAAAGCAATCTAATTATCTTTCATTTATTTTCATTTATGGCTTCTTATTTATCAATTCAACAATTCTCTAACGCACGTCTTATTGTACTGAACGTTTTTACTTAGTCTGAAATTTTCACAGGCCGAAATTTAATATAGTTGCAATCAAAACATATAAAGTAAATGGGAAAGCTACAGGCCACTAAACAAGACCATCCAGTGTCACAAGTGCCTAAACTTCGGCCACACCTCGTACACGTGCGACATGCGGTATAGATGCATAAAATGCACGAACGTGCACCCACCGGGAGTGTGCACGAAGCCACCAACCGAGGATCCGAAATGCGTGAACTGCCAAGAAAACCACCCGGCTAACTATTCTAAATGCCCAGCTCTAATCAACTATAGAGCAAAAAGAGACAAAGATGCGCTTAAGAGAAATCCAGCATACAAGCCAGCGCCAACACCTGCGCCGCTGACGAGGAGCTTCTCGTCAGCCTTACAACCCACCAGCGATGGCCGTAACAACAGATCTGCGTTTCCTGAACTTCCGGTACCATCATCACCACGAACACAGCCGGCCTCCCAGTATCCATCGCCGAAGATCCAGCCAACACCAGAACCGATCCGGCCAGCATCCTCACGAATCCGGCCTACCACCAGCCAGTCCGATCCAGACCTGAGTACACCAGAGGGACTATTTACTGTTATGGGTGAGATCAGGAAGTTATTCGCGGATCCCGAGGTAAGACAAATTTTCAGTGAGCTTTATAAACTGACAAAGACATTGAACACAAATATGACTTACAATGACAAATACACAACCATACTAAACTTTTTAACGGCATGCCCATAAATCACGCACGCGACATACACATAATGTACTTCAACTCCAACGGACTCAAAACAACGTAGACGAACTGAAACAGACCATAACAAAATATGACTTGGACATTGTACTAATTAACGAGACACACCTGAAACCTACGGACAGACTTTACATCAGCAACTATAAAGTATACAGGAACGACAGACCGACAAACTCACGCGGATGGGGAGGCACTGCAATATTGATCAAGTCTAATATCAGACACGAGCAAGTGCCAAACCTGACAGCGGGCTGTTCTGAAATAACAACTATTAATGTATACAAAAGAGGTCAAAAAGTGACTATAATATCGATTTACATCCCGGCAAGCGGACTGCAACTGACGGACCTACAAAACCTACTTGACTCAAACACACACGTCTTAATGGCAGGAGACTTCAACGCGCAACATACATCTTGGAACTGCAACTACAACAACGCGAACGGAATCCGACTCTACGAATATCTGACGGAACACAACACCACGGACGCACAACTACACTATCCTGACACACCGACCAGATATGCCACCGTACAGACACACCATCACAGCACAATCGATCTGGCTTTGACAAAAAACTTCACATAACATCCGAACCCATAACTAGAACACTATTCAACTCTGACCATAACCCTGTTTTTATGACCATCTCTGACAGACTCGACGTCGACCGTACTCCAGAACGCAACATTTTAGATTATTCGAGAGCCAACTGGCCACTTTTTAGAGAAATTATTACAGACAATATACGACACACGATACCCATAGAGACCAATACAGACATAGAGGAGGCTGTGACACATCTGACACGGACGATCACGGACACCATCCAACACACAATACCGCTGCGACACGCAAATACATCCACATTTGACACGCTTCCTCAACAAATATTAGTAAAAATTAAATTAAAGAACAATATAAAGAAACTGTGGCAACGTACTGGTGACAGACTACTAAAGGAACACGTAAACAGACTGACAAAAATTATTCATAATGAGATACGTGAGCACCGGAATGACACTTGGACTAAAAAACTAGAAACCATCAACACTGACCCGCACAAAGTTTGGCAAACAGCCAAAAGGCTGACGAGGAAAACAACACCTATCCCGCCACTCAAACTACCTGACAACAACTACGCCACGACACCAGCAGACAAAGCAGAAATTTTAGCAACACACTTTGAAAACATACACAGACAAAACGCCGACATGTCCAACGCAGACTTAAGACGAGACGTACGCAATTCTATTCAAAATTTTACTGAACAATTTAACGACAAAGACCTACGAATAGACCCTGCCACAGTTTCAGAAATAAAGTCGACAATCAGAAAACTACCGAACAGGAAAGCACCCGGACCGGACGGACTACAAAATATAATACTGAAACAACTACCAACGAACGCATACATACTAATCACACGACTGGTTAACCGTATAATGGCCAAAGGCCACTTTCCTGCTTCATGGAAAACATCGACCATATTTCCTATCCTGAAGCCGAGGAAACAGCCAGACTCTCCGCAAAATTACAGACCAATCAGCCTCCTCAATACAATGAGCAAAGTAACTGAAAAGGTACTACTCAAACGCATCAACAGACACATCAGACGAAACAAGATTATACCAGACACACAGTACGGCTTTAAGGAACAGCACTCTACGTTACATCCACTGACACAACTAATAGAAAACACTGTACTCAACTTCAATAGACGAAACCATACCGGATTGGTGTTGCTCGATTTCGAGAAGGCTTTTGACACCATCTGGATGGACGGACTGATACACAAATTCATAACCCTTAACTTTCCACCATACATCACAAAACTACTCCATTCTTACCTCGCAGACCGTAATTTCACAGTTCAAGTAGACAACACACCCTCGACGATTAAACAAGTGACGGCGGGAGTACCGCAGGGCTCGATCCTGGGACCGTCCTTGTTTAACGTCTACATCCACGACATGCCCACTGACGCCGACACAACACTGTTGACATTTGCTGACGACACTGCCATTTACAGATCATCACGTTCACCTACGCTACTGACTACAAAAATACAGAGACATATAGACGCCCTGACTGATTACACGGAAAAATGGCAAATTAAAATCAATCCTTCTAAAACAGAAGCAATTTTCTTTACAAAAAGCCGTTGGTCCATTACACTTACTGACTTGACGAAACTAAAGGTAATGGGCCATGAAGCTGAGTGGTCCAAGGAAGTCAAATACCTTGGCGTAACCTTGGACTATAGACTCAGCTTCACAAAACATACGAATACAAAAATTGGACAGGCTTACGGGATGATGAATCTACTGAGACCTCTTTTGAACCACAACAGCCCGCTAAGCGTGAAGAACAAGCGGACACTTTACTTGACACTGATAAGACCATTACTGACATACGCCGCTCCGGCATGGAACGCGACAACCAAGACCAACAGACGGAGACTACAAATAGCACAGAACAAAGCACTGCGACTGGTACTAGACAAATCAAGGAACCCACTGACGAGACACTACTACCCAACGAAATATTTACACGAACAGACGGACATACCGACCATACTCGAACACATAAAAAAGCTCACCGAGAATTTTTACCGAAAGTGTAGGGATCACGATAATAGTACCATCCGCGCGTTAGGCCAGTACACATCAGAAATGATCTGGTACAGGAACTATGCCATGCCTAACTACCTGATCGAGCCCGCAGTGAATACATAAGCCATAAAACAATGAATAAAGGATTTTTTTTAGGTGACAAAAATCGTCTCCTTTTTTTGTCCTTGCGAAATAATGAATAAAATATTGTACAAATACAAATATATAGACAATATTGTAAAACCACAAACTTTTGGGTAAAATACCCCCAGGGTAGACAAACCCACGTATAATTCACTGTATTTTACACTGTATATATTGAATAAATTTTTATTTCTGTCAAAAAAAAAAAAAAAAAAAAACATATAAAGTTAGTTAAAATTTTTGGGACCCCAAATCCTTTATAGGCAGGGGCAATTATTCATCCTGATAATAAATGTATGTAAAAAATATAAAGGTGACATAGGTCCCGGTTTGTCCGAGTCTAGGATCTAGACTTTTGTGCCGGATTTTTGCTAAAAGCAATATTAACTTTGTTTGGCTCAAGTGCTAATTTTTACTAGAAAAATCAGAAATTTATTCTAGACTTAAAATGGAAAATATATATAAAAATATACAGCCAAAATATAATATTAAAGTTATTATAACTTATAATCAAATAATGAAGTTCTAGTAAATATCAGTATTTCTGAATATAAAACTGATTTAAGTATTTGTTGTTTTAAATCGTATTTAACCAATTTTGTTTCATTTCTGCAAGTTGGGCAGTACGTGGCGCAAGGTACAGAACTTTGGCCTTGCAACCAAAGAGTTCAATTCATCTTGTTTTGCATGCAACCAGATATCAAGTAGTAGAGTAATTAATGTTGACTTGAAAATATGTGTCCAAGTGGGAACTCAAGCCATTATTGTTAATAATTTCAACGATTCATCAAGACTAAAAGGAAAATTGCTAAAAAGAAAGGATAAATCAAAACTACAATAGGCCAAAAATTAGATTACCTTCAAGTCATTTGCAGATAAAAAGCTTATAAAACATCAAAATTCTGATAGCTGATCAAAAACCAAAAAAGAACAATACCTAAATTTCTACAAATTTGTTAGGACAAACCTGCTGAATATTAGAAACCTTATTACGATGGCGTTGTTTTCCTATATGTGAGTGGAGTTATAAATTGCTCTTTGAATCTAATGAGAGACAAAATATGTAACACATGAAATTATGTTCAAAAACAAAATCCATAGATAGTTTTGAACAAAATGCATTTTGTATATTTTCAAACGAGATCCTACATGCATGAGAAAGCGTAATTTCTTAACAACGTGAACTACAAATCAATTCAAGAGGCGTTTTTCAAGGACTGAAAATTACTTAATCAGCAATAAATTACTTTCAATGGCCTTCAAATTAATAACCTACTTTGTTATTGTTGTAGTTTTTAAAAGAATTATTATTAGCATTTATATTAATACACTGGCCAAAATATAACAAAGTGTACAACTCGTTCACCAAGAATTCAGACAAAACTTTAACCAGTTGCCATTTTGCCTTAAGATAAGTTGCATGAATGTCCGCTCATTTAAAAGTAACAGGATTTTTTAAATAAAAAAAATAAATTACTAAATACAAAAAAGTACTACATCAGCGTTAACCAGAAATTGATCAAAGCAATTCCCAACTTATACTTCTAAATTAGTTTTAAGTTTTTTTTTAATTGAGCTAATATTTTATGGGAAAGCGCAAAAAATGGGTCGACTGATCTCTATTGCAACTATTTAACTCGATCAAGAACTTCTTGAGAAAATTGGTCTAGAATTAACCGATCAGTTAACAGGAAACATCAAACTAATAAAATTTAAATGTTTGATATGTCCATGAAGTATCCTACTTTATTCTGAATAAGTATTCTAAAATTTTAGTATATTCGAAATAATTATTGTTTTACTGTTACTAAAAAGAATTTGCTCAACTGATATTAGCGCAAAAAAACTAATCAACCCTAATAGTCTTATTGAGCTTCATCGATAAGCTTTTAAAATGTTTTTGCTACGACCAAAATGAATGAAAGAATTAGAGAAAAATAATAATATATAATAAATGATTTTAAACAAAGCAAAATATAGTTCATAATGTCTCAGGCATGATTTTTAGAACACAATACGACATCCATTAAAAAAGATAATTACCATGCAACAAATAAAAGCTAATCATTGCATATTTTCTGAAGAAAAAAAATTTTTTTTTGGGCGTTATAATAAATGAAAATAATTCGTCAGGAAAGCAAGCTCAAAGTTACTAAAAATATTTAAATTTTTGTTAGATATATCTTGTACTATATCATATTTTTTAAAATTGATATATTCTATATTTGTTAAAAATACTTTTAAAAATATTTTATAAAAAACGTGTACTTTTTAAAAAATAGGTGAGTCTTTACCTGATATGTGTATAACTAATTATAAAAAAAAATATTTCACTTTTTTATTTTGAATAGAAAAAAATAATTTTTTAATAAAGAATGAGATTGGTAACAAAAAATAAGTCGGTCTTTACCTGATATGTGTACCACTAAATACCACCAATTAAAAAAAAAATCACTTTCTTATTTTGAACAGATACAGAAGAATATCTTCTGCTGGTATTTTTTTTAATTTAAAAAATGAGATTGGTACTCAAATTTATCCTTACTTTGAATTTTTATAAATTCGAATATACTGGGTGCGATTTAGGTTAATAAAACTATATATGATATGTGCTTCAATTTAAATCAAATTTTAATCCAATCCACGAAATAATTGGGTGTCACTCGAACAAATGATTATGGGAGGTGTGTGAATAATGATTAGTGCTTAAACATGTTATTTAAAACATTAGTCATGCAATATTTGCAAGCAATTTAGAAATGTGCAACAACAATGAAAGCAAGCAAGCAATATGATACAATTTTATTAATGCATAATGTTTGACATAGCAGTAATGTTAATCATAATTATAATAACATGAAGAATTACATTATTATACAAATGATATTTTTGAATAACTTGATGTAACATGATTCATATAAGATACTTTGCGTTTTTAAAATAATATTCAAATACACTTACGAGTAAAATAAAATGACATGAAAATGGACAGATTCGAATGTATGTAAATTTAAAAACTTTTACTTAATGTAATAAAAACATTATATATATATATATATATATATATATATATATTTGAATAATCAACACTGTTTTCAATTTTTTTAAATTTTCATAACTTGCTTCGGTCCATAGGATTTAACAATGAATGAGTATAATTAAAACAAGCCATTGAATGGGATAGATTAAAAACTAATTACTAAAAACATTAAAATTAAATATCTTTTTGAGTAAAAATGTTAAACATTCACCAAAAAGCAACAAAACCTTGCCATACCAAAGCTATATAAAATTATACTATATGCTCAAAAACTTATTTTTACATTTGCTTAAACATACATATGAGTATATGTATGGCAATTTTGAAAAAGTTCCACATAAAGCATGTAAGTATGTTTTTTTATAGCATTTGCATATAAACCTAAACAAGTATTAAAATATTGCACGATTTAAAAAGGCAGCAACATTCGCTTGAGAGTTCGAGTGATTTGAAATTTAATTCCAAATATCATAAATATAAACTGCTGTAAAGTTCTTAAAAGAAAAGTGAATAAACTACAATTCCAAATATAATTTTTCCATTCTGTTATATAATTAATAGTAAAATTAATGAACTTGGCAATTGGATGGCATTTGCATGCTGTTACTAATTCACCACAGTCGTTCAAAATGATACTTTTGTTTTCTGAATTGGATGTGACTCGAAGAGATTTGAAAAATGTACTTAAATGTGAGATAAGTTCATCATCATTTACTGCATTTTTTAAGGTAGATTCAGTTTTGGAAAAATCTTGAATTTGGTTTGAGATATCACATAACTTGTTGTAAATGTTTTTGTTACATTTACAACCTTGTGATTTAGGAGATTTTTTACTAGGTTTTCTTTTACTTTTGGTTTTACCATTCGGTTTATTTATATTAACATTGTAAACGGTTTGGGAATTGGAACTTTTATCAGCATTACCACAATTACAACTCTTACTAGTTTGTTCGACTAAATTGTTTTTATGAGACATCTTGGCTTTCTTAACAACAGGCTGAACCGACTTAAACTTGCTATTCCTATTAACTTCTAAATTTTCTTCTATCTTTTCAGTTTCTATTACTGATTTTTTAATTTGTTTATTCAATCCGGAAACCAATGGAGTTGAAGCAATTAACTTACCGCGCAAATTCTGGCCCTGGACATCGGTCAGGATTGCGCCGCAAGCTCTGGTCATGACTGCTTCCAGACATCTGATGTTCTCTCGGCAAGTTAATATTATTTCGGCCTGAAACCAGGGATTGTTAAAGTGTACAGGTAACTGGTTAATTAAGGTCTAATATATTAATGAATAGAGTCAATAAGCATACAAAAAATAGATAATTAACGAAGAGTCAATAAAAAAAAGCATTTTATCAAAATTAACGAGAAGTCAATAAAAAAAGCATTTTATCATAAAACACCTATACTACTTTGTGTGTTTTGTTTTTTGTTTCTTGGAATTACTTATTAGTACTAATTTTCATTGTGCATCGTTAGATATTCGTAATCTCATCGTCTTGGATTTAGGATTTATTATTTTTTTTCTAATTTTTTGAAATTGAAGAGAACCAAAGAATTCTCGAATGGACAACTTCTATTGCTGGACTAAGTAGTGTACTTGTAATTTGCAAATAAAGTAGATGGTAATGGCCATTAAATGGTCAGCATTTAATAAAAATATAAAAAGCCAAATATCTAAAACTATGTATTTTATTGACAAAATTAAGGCTCAACTTAAAAAAAAAACTATTCTGAGAGAAAAAGTATTTTTAAAGTGTCCCAGGTGGTAGCTACAAATAATTTTAAATGTTTCTGTATGCAATAGTGAAAATGATGGTGATGCACCATCATATAACTATTTTAATTCTGATTATGCAAAGAAAAATGGATAGGATGGTATTTTATTAAAATACTCTTATAAGGTAATAATTTTAGAAAAAACATTACAAAATAGTATGTGGAAGGAGTAACTTAAACAACAATAATAGTGTAGCATCACAATACAAATTTAGACACAAGTATTTATATAAGTAGTTTTCCCTAACCATTCTGAACTTGGCCTTCAATTCATTATAAATATATTTTTACTTGTTCACTTTAAAGAACAATATAACGAATTTGATTCGTAAAGAAGAACAGAGTATTTAAAATTAATATACAAAATTACAAAAAACCACAAATGTTCCTTGAGTAGACACCTTACAGTCGACAGATTGGCCTCCTCATTAAATTCTATTGCTCTCGAACACTTCAATAATATTTTCAAGACTTGTTTAAACACTGTATTTTTAGAATTGCTTCAAAAAATAGCTCGGACAAGATTGGGTGTTGAAACATATATTGTTATCACAGAAAAATTATTGTACTTAATAGATTTAAATATATTGAACTAATAAAATAACTCGATGGAAGATAAAGCATACGAATTGAAACCAGAAGTAAGATATTAATATTTGATGGCTCAATATTTCATAAGAAATTCTCTCTATATATATTAGAAAATTGAAACCTGTAAAATAATCAGTGATATGATATCACAAATAAATTCGAAATAAGAAGGAAAGGACAACTTAAATGCCAATAAATGAGATAAAGCAGAAAAGACAGTGGGTTTGAGAGTTATCTCTTGTGAAAAGCAAAATTGATAAAAACATTTTGCAATCTATCATATCATAGGAGTACACTTTGATACAGAGCATATGATTGATATATTTTAGAACTAACAAATGAAAGATTTAAAATGTAATATATTTTGAAATTGAAATCATTATTTGAAACATTTAGAAATAAAAGCTGCCATAGCATAATGATGAATATTGTTAGAATTTAATCTATATGGTAATAAATCCATATGAAGATAGTTTGAAGAAAGGTAAACTATAAGAGCCATAAATATAAAAGAATTGATGATTTGTAGACAATGCGATTATTATATGGAACAGAAGGCATAGCAAATTAGGTTTGCAGAATAATAAACAAAAAAGAAGACAATTATCTGGAGCTAATACATCATGATGACCATTCTATTCTTACATATATTTTTGTGACAGACACAAAAGTAAGACAACAAATAAGTAAATGACCAGCATACATTATACATCAAGGAATACAAATGCTACTATTATATGAGAAAAAGAAAAAAATAAATAGAATTACGAGAATTCAAAGGAGATGCGATTCGATGGATAAGAAGGACATCTATAAATTGATAATAAGAATATCTATCAATTTATAATAAGGATATCTATAAATGAGAAAAATTAAAGGACAAAATTACATAGCAAATATGAGAATTCTAAGGAGTTGCGATATAAGGATGTCTATTAATTATGCGAGCTCACATTTAAAGTCTTTTTAATGTAAAATATTTTTTCTTAAGCAAATAAGATGTTTAAGTCATAATAAATATTACCACACTTGTAATGTAGTGGAATCATCATGATTGTTTGCGAGGATATCCGTAAAACTTCAAATCATATTTCTATTTAAATATACTCTTTAGCATTAATGCATTTTAATCTAAATTCATGAAAAATCATTTTTCATGTTACAAAAACTGTAAAAATCATTCTATAAAATACATGCAAATCAAACAGGAATATAAAGCTCACACAATTAATAGCTCCTAATAGATTCGTTATTACCATGAGTTATTTTCATCAAGTGTTGATTACAAATATCTTAAAATTAGATCTAGAATGCTATTAAATCTAATACTGATGTTTTTGTTAAAAGTTAAATTAAATGATATGCGTGCTAATTATAAGCAAAACATTAGTACAAGCAAAGTTAAATTAGGATCGACAAAAATTTAGTAGTAGTAGTTAACACAAAACAAATATAACCCATATGCATAAAAATATAGAATGTAATGCATATAAGAAATGAATAAAACAACAACAAAAAATTAAATCAAATATATAAATATTGTATTAAATACTGCAAGATTACATCATATGTACATTAAAAATACTGTTAAATCACATTATGGAAGTGTATCATTAAAAGTAACTTATATAAATTAATTATATATTTAAAGATTAAAAAATTAGCACGCATCAAAAAAATTTACAATGCAAAACTTCAAACAAAACGTTTCTGCAGTAGATTTTCTAGCATAATAGAGCATAATACTATAGGGAGCAAAACGATCAAACTGCCATGCAATACTTTGTTAAAATTTCTTACATAGTCCCTTGGTTGGAGAATAATTCCTCTGTCCATTTCTGATTTGGGATCGTTGCTGCACCACAAGGCTTCGCTTCTGTCCAATTGAACTTTGGATTCGGTCACCAGTCTTCGTAGCTCATCCAAATCCGAATCACTGTCAGTCATCGTATTAGAACGCATCTTGAGTTTAAGCTTGCTGTTACTTTTCCTTTTCATGGATTCCATATCTGTTAAATTATTTTTCATTCCACAACTATTTTTGCGTTTCGAAGAGTTTTTACTTGAGTCACTATCTGAAGTCAATTTGGAGCTTCTTCTTTCCTTGCTTGAGCGACGCCTTTGATGCAAATCAGATCTAATCTTTCTACGGCAATCCAGATCTGTGTCTTCAGAATTATCGAAAGAATAATCATCTATAGATTTTCTGATGTAATCAGGTGAATTAGCTATCAAATTTTTCAAGAACTTCTTATTGCCAACATCTAGATTTGTTCCAAAGTTTGACAAAGACGAGCAACAATCTGATTGTGAATCTATATAATTCCTATAATCCTCACCAAAATCTAATAACCTCCTTGCTGCCTCAGTATCTACACATTCTGAATAAGACTCTGACAAGTACTTATCCTGATAATTATCCCAAGCTTCAGAAAAGCTACTGCTGTGTTCTTCAGATGTGACAATATTTTCCAGGATTGGTGCATTTGTTATATTTCCACCGATTTCGAAATTTACTGGCATAGTGGTTAAATGGCACTTTTCATTAGTGAGGTGTTTGAGGGTCGGTGAAGAGAGGATGCGTTCTAAATTGATCTGAGAGTGTCCAGAGAACGATCGGGATTTTACCAGGCTTCCTTGTTTTGGAAAGTGTTGTCCGGCCGATGATTCGACTGCGTAGGCATCGTTGCTGGATTCACTTTTTCTTCCCTAAATGTAAAAGAAGAATTAATAATTTATAAAAAATTTGTTCACTATGGTAATTAATAATCAGCATTTAGTATAATAAGTTGCAATTTCAATAATTCAAGGTAAAAAATATAAAAGGAAAAGGAAAATAATAAAGAAATATTGCTCAGAAAGAAAAAAAACAAACTTTAATACGATTAAATTCTTAGAAGTTTAATTTTAAGTTTTTTATATAGTTTTTTCCGAGAATACAATCAAGAAAACGACTAAATCCATATAAATTCTTGTAAATTAAAAAATATTTTTGAAGTAAAACTTCTTTAGGCGCGATATGGGTGTAAAAATTTCTGTAGACGCGACACGGGTGTAAATCCGTACAAATGCAACGAAAACGCCAACGTGAAGTTGAACACTACGACGCAGGTAGGCTCTGATGTCGCGAGTCGCGATCCACTTCCGTCATGTCATGCGTAAGTCGAACGCTAAACCCGCTAAACCCTATATGAACTTGCATTAATTGAATCACGTTTTTTTTACAAAAGAAGAGGTTGCTGTATTATGTCCTCATGGAATAAGACTTTTCTTAGAGAATAAATGTGTCATGGAATATAATAAATTTATATTGAATTGAAAGTCTCGTTGAAGACAAAATAATATATACTGCCACGGATGTTTATGTAGGTTGCCATGCGACAGATCAACAATCATACATTCGTCAGCAGTTTCACAAAAATCGGTTATTGATACCGGGGGTTTGCCGTATGAAATAATTTTAGTTCTGAATAAATTTTACATAATAACAACTAATATTGATGTAAGTGATGGCTTAACTAATGGTTGTGTAGGAAAATTAATGTACATAGAACGTGGCGATAATGATGGACTTCTACGTTTATGGTTTGAATTTCCTGGTAAGATAGGTAACAAAATTAGGAAGAAAGCTTCACATCATATTCAAACTCTTAATATCAGTAGGACAGCTGTGCCGATGCTCAGGAGATCTTATTATTATTGATGTTATGTGATTATTAAAAGATGATTTTTAAAATTCAAATATGATGTTTTTTTTATTTTTATCTTAATTGCCTACTCATACAATATTAAAAGTTTTACTTCAATCGCGTGTGATCCTTACGCGCACTCTTTTTTTTTCATTAACACGCGAATTAAGCAAGATAATTTAAAATACACATACTACATGCATTTTAACACTTATTATGAGTTTATCTATTTTTTAAATGTACATTAAGAATCTAATAAAATACAATATCGAGTAAAAAATTAAATATCTTAATTTAGATTTTGTCAGCAAAGGTAGAAAAGAACGAGATATAACATAATATAATATAATTGTTGAACTTAAAATTTGGGTTTGATTGAGTGTTAAACGCAAATAATGATAGTCAGTCAATCTAACAAATATTTCAGGTAACTATTCATAAAACTTCATAATATTTCAAAGGTAGCTTTTTTATTATAATATTATTGTTTTCGGATCATTCTTAGATATATTTGCTATTGCAAATGTTAGAGTCGTAAAATTCTTTTCTATAACTGAAAATGTAGATTTAATGATGAAGGTGTACTAGAATTAATAAGTCAACTCAGACCAGCAAGTTTCAGGAATGTTGTAAATTAGTTTTTGATTTAGTAAAAATAATTTATATATTCACAAATTCTTCAATATGCTTCAATTTTTTTACTGCGATTCATAAATAATTTATATGTTCCTTAATATATAAATTTAGTATATCATCTACGAAAAATGAATTTGATATTCTAAAATATAGCAAGCAATGCTGCTTTGTGAAAATATGCAGATTTTACAATATTTTATTAATAATATTTCATTCGAATATTAAATGATTAAAGACAAACTAAGCGTTTTTTTAAATACACAATTTTTTACTTTTCACGGAATTTGTTTCACAAATTTTAGTTTTTATATATTGATATACTGATAAATCATTCAATATAAACCCTGACATAACATTTGTGAATTCATCACTTATACCTAAATAAAAATTTGAAATTCCGGTTCAAGAACACAGTAGTAATTTTCCACTCAAACTTTTTCACCTTAATGGTGAGAATGTATATAAAACAGATAAAATCAATAACGATGCAAAACATAAAGAAATTGTAACAGCAAATATTATCAAAAAAATATTAAATTTAATATTTTGTTAGCACTCATTTTCACACAGAATAACTTAGATTTAAACAACACTTTGATATAAAAGACATACTAAAATTCAATAACATTCTGCATTAGCAAAATGCTCGGATCATCCCCTCCAGGATAAAATAAAGGTAAGGAAGGTATTCATTACCATACGAATACCGTTACTTTTTTTGAATATTTTTATTTGATTAACCAGACACTGGTTAAATTTTTAAATAAAATATAATTTGACTAGATGCGCGGAAAGATGCATAGGAAAGTAATGCAAAAAGAGTTAGATTTTGAATAATATAATTTTGTTTTCATTCGGAGAGATAATTTTTTTCAAAACGCAATTTGTTTTAGCTAAGTTACCAGTGCTACTCAAAATAATAATAATAACTAGTTGGTATTGGTATTTTGCCTTGAGGCAAGTTACATGAACTTCCCGATAAGTGTAAATAATCGACTTATCAATAAAAAAATAATTTATGAGTGATTAAAAGTATTCTTAGTGGATTTATTATACATAATTGAAAATGAAACGAACATGTTAAATCAGAGTATTTTGTAAAAGCAAATTTTCAAAAATCAATATTTTTTTTATAATTGAACCACTTTCCGTAAGACTTTATAATGGTATAGTATGTTCATTAAGACCAAGTACTCTATCGTTATACCAAGTAAATCGTCTAATTTTAATTCTAACAAACGTCAAAAAAACTACTCATTTTCTTAAACTTTTACGAATTTTTAAAATTAAATTACTTGCCGTAAAGGCCGTAATATTTCAGTAAGTTCTATAAGACCATGATATTTATCGCCAAAAAAGTTCCATAAAAATTGGTTTTATTTTTTTTTCAACAGTCAATTATAAGAAAAAGGCTCGGTAGATTTTTACCCAAAACCAACAGTATCATTCCCAACTAATATCTTTCGAATAGTTTTTGATTTTTTTAAATCGATTCGCTAGTATGAGCTTAAATGTGGACGCAAAAATACAACTTTCGATTTGATAAAAATTCACAATTACTCCTCGTTCTGGAAAACGATCTAATAAGCAAGTTCTTCTAATATCAGGTTTTAACTTCAAGCAAATACTATTTCGCAAATAGTTAAATATTTGTCTGATATAAAATATAATAACGATTTATAAAACATTACTATTGACTCACTTAAACAATGTTTACTTTTCTGGTTACTTTTTTTAAATATTTAAATTCAAATCAAAGTTGTCGGCTAAAGTTTACTACTTTATAAGTTCCAACTTTACAATAGGAAAATGGAGATATTTCTTACCTTTATACAAATATTTTAAAACAGGCAAATATTAGATTTGGTCCATAATTTTGTAGTCAGGTAAAAATAGTACACCAACCTGTCTTTTCTTCAGCCTGAGCTTTTTCTTCCTGATATCGAATTTATTATCCGTTCTGCCGAAATCTCCTTGATAGCTAGCCATGTTATCCAAAATGTGCAAAGCCGATTCCGAATGACTGAATTGTTGGGCCATTTTGTTCTTTTGTAATCCATCAGTTGTAGTTTCATTTTGTAAATTTTCCACGTTCAACATTTCACCATTTGGAGTAAGTTGGGACACACATGAGACGGACCATGGACGAGTTGCTGATGTCTTACCAGATCTCATAATAACCTAGATGAAAAAATATTTTAAATTTTTCCATTTTGTTCAATAACAGATGGTTTTAGATAAATTTGAACGTGGACAAAATGTAGTATCTAATTGGTAATAATTAGATACAAAATTTTAAGAGAATTATTCCATATTTTTGTTTGATTTTTTTTTCCTAAACATGTCTAACTTAAGTATATGTATTTTTAGCACAACATTTTATTTGGCAGTACCAATAACACATATTTTTTCGGAAGACATCTCTTTATAAGATGACTCATAAAAAATGTGAACCGTGACAAATACTAGGTGATAATTGAATACATTTCAACAGTTTCAGTCTCATACTGAAAAGAAGTTTCGAAGTTTTACTGATACTTTTGTAACAAAGTTATATGTAATTTTTAACAAAACATTTAACGATGTAAGTAGTTCTAATATCTCCTATTTTTTGCAAACACGTCTCATTATAAAGACATCTACACATATCCATTAAAAGGTCATCATCAGCTTTTCACAATTGCTTATTTTTCCTAATTTGTTCCATCTTCATTGACTTTAATATACCATTGTATATATACTGTATTTTTTATAAAGCCAAATCTACAGATTGTTTGCAAAAGCATTGAAACGTTGCATCTATAATTATTTACATTTAAATTAATTAACTTTATTTTTGAAGCCGATACTTTATTTTTCATTCTTAAAGTTTTAGTTTCAAGTTTGAAGCGTCTTTCTTTGTAATGTCGATGTAAAAATTAGCTTTTTGTAATGTATAAAACATTTATACATAATGTTTATTTTATTATAAATATTGCTCATAATCCATGATGCAAATATACTTTCATACCTGCTGATGAAATTATCAAGATTCCGAATATGTATTGGATTTGTATAAATTTATTTTTGATAGTCAATCATAAAAGAACTTTAAGGATTATTCTCACCTTTAACAATAAGATCGTATTCAATGCACAATAAAATTTTGAAAACTATAATAGAATGGAACTTGCATATAAATTTATCATTGTAATTTTGTAACAAAGGGAGGTAAATAATACACAAACAGATAAAATAATTTTGATGCTTTGTATACAGTAAAATATGAATAAAAGTTGATATTCTACAAAGATTTTAACATAATTTTAGGTTTAATAACAATGAAGCATACCAAAACTTATTATTGGCAAATTGTAGTTTATCGGGCGTTATGATAAGTAATGATCATGTTTAAAAGCAATTAAAGTTTTATTATTAGATATTTAAATGTGTTATATTGAAAAAATAAAAACTATGCTACAAAGTTACAAAAGTTACTTAAATCAAGAGAAATAAAAACTATGCTACAAAGTTACAAAAGTTACTTAAATCAAGAGAAATGAAAAATATACCAAAATATAAATCAAAACCAAGTTAACCAGCAATCAAAAACACATATTGGAAATTATTGGGACATATTTTTTAAAAATATTGTAAAATTAAGGTTGCAAAAATAATTTATACAAGTTAATATAGCAGTAATAGCAATAAACTAGGGTTTGACGTTTCTAAAAAAATCGTTTTTAGGAAAGAACTATGGAACCCAAAAACCGTAACTAAGGAACGGTTTTTAATCAAGAATACCGGTTTTCAATGTATAAAATTTAATATAAAAAATATAGCCCAATGTATGAGATTGTTGGAAATACTGTTTAAAATCCTTAGTTTAACTATAATAAAAATATTTACACCCATTCATGTTAGAATTATTGAAAACAACAAATAAATAATTGTTTTTAAAGTTGTCAAATCCTAAGTTGCATAAAGAAGGTATTGTCAATAAAGTTGAACAGTAAATAATTCAGTAAGAAATTGCTCTTAATCACTCGAAATTTTCTATTAAATATTTGTTTTTCGAAAAATTATTTCTTTTTCTTTAATTATTCGAGCAAATTTATAAAAACACGAAACCAGTTAAAATCGACTTTTTGGAAAAAGTGCTATTTGGAAACCGTTTTTCGAAAAATTTAAGTTTCATCAAATTTTTCATTCATCCTTTACCTTAACTGGAGTTGGACTATCCGGCGAACTACCCCCGTTGCCCCCATCCGTCAGAGGAACAGTGGGCGCTCCATTACTATCCGTGTCGATCAATTCCGTGGAAGTCGCTTGCGAGTCTCCAAGAGCACGCCGGTAAGTCGCCACAGAGCCCGAAGGTTCGCCTGAGCTCTCGGCCGATCCTGCATGGGCGCCTCCTCCGGCTTCGCTGTCGCTGCTGGAGGTGCACTCGCCTGATGCGTCGCAACTGTCGAGGGGGGCGCTGCCTGATGGGGAGGTAGAGAGACCGCAGGGCGAACTGGATTTGCGGAGCCATTCCTAAAATAATAATAGAAATTGAAATGTTATAAAATTATAAACATTATAATTATTAATTATCGTTAAAATTTTCCGAAGACATTATTTAGGTGCACACAACCGTCTCTAAGTAAATCCTGCAAAACTGTTTTTCAAAAAATCTTTTTTATCAAAAGAAAAATCATTCAACACTTTCACTGCAAACATTGTGTTCCTTACAGAGAAAGTACGGGCATAATGCCATGGTGTTTTGTTTTTAGTGATATTTATTGATTTAATTATATTATAATCATTCTCAATCGTTTCTACTCATTTTTGGTTCATTATATACCTGTAAGATAGTAATTTAATTGAGTATGAACTATAATAACAGGTTTATTAATAAGAAATGCAACCTAATACAAAAACCATTTTGTCCATATAGCACGGATAAATTGACATAGAGGGTTAAGACATACTGAAATTCTTGCTATAAAGAAAACAGTTCATTAGCATATGCAGCATGAACCCAAATGGTACAAGTCATACATCGTAAAAAATCTTCGTCTTCTTTTCATCGGCGGATCTTTTGGTCTGATTTTACTTATTAGTTCTTCCATACTCACTATTAGAGTAGAAGTTAAAAGCCAATCACTTTTGACAGGTTTTAATTTTTTTCTAGGTCCTCTAATGCTTGCGAAATAATACTATATATCATTTTGTCCCTTATATAAATCAGAATTACATCAAACACTTGATTATTACAATAAAAATGATCGTAAAAAATATGTATAACTTAATTGATTCTCATTGAAATAATTACGAATATCAATAATTAGGTCACAAAAAGTAAGAGAAAACCCTAAAAATAAACTTTTGTATGCGCGAAACACTTTTGAACTTATCGCTTTGACAATGACGCTCAACATCTGACAGGATTATGGGTTTCTTTATGTTGTACAGCCGCGAAAACGTTACTTAAAACTAGCCAATTTCTAAATTATGGATTCTATATACTATTTTGTCCGCATTTTCCCTACATCCCCCTGTGCTAGATCTTTTTATTCATTTCATATTAAATAAAACGATTCTGGAGATAAAATAATGTTTCTTAGCATGAAAGATGTACCAAAATAATTATTAATAATTTCTGTTTGAAATAGTTACAGAACATTTCAGTTCAAACATTTTATTTTACTAAAAATACTACTATAAAGTGCTTTTGAAGAATAGCTTAAAATGTATTTATATCCTCCCCCATTTCAAATTGCTAAAATATACTAAAACCTTTTCAAATCTAATAATTATCCTCATCAATAGGCAATCATCAACACAATTTATTAGGGTCTTAGAGGCAGCCTGAATGGTGTCCATAAATTAATTTTTACCATATTAGAAATAGGCAATATGAGTGAACATTTCAAAAATTCCATAATCAGTTTTCAAGAAAGTTCTTGAGTTGCAATAGAATATATTAACAAATGTAATCGCAAAATATATCAGTAAAGCTGCCGAACTATATAAGCAATATATATTTTTTTAAAAAATGCTATTTTGAAATCAACAAGTGACAAAGTTTTGAAAAGTAGAAGTAAAAGGTTGAAGTGCAATAAGATATAAAGTTTGGAAAAGTATAAGTAAAAGGTTTTCGAAATTTCAATGTATATTGATCAAATATTAAAAATAAAATTAAAATGAACAGAACTTTTGTACTTTTAGAGCCAAACCTTCTTCAACCTAATAATAGTCCTTGCCGATATAGAATATATTTCAAGTGAAATTATATTTCAACGAAATTAGGAATACAAGTACATCAGCAATATTAAGAGTACATCAAGAAAAGTTACTTCAATAAAAGCAGGTTAATGATAAAAATCAAGCATAATCCAGGGCAATAGTGAAAAACTAATAATTAACCTACATGTGCAAATATTTTAATAAAATATACAGACATTATTACGTCAAAACGTATATAAACATATAATCTCTAGTAATTAATCACTTCGTTATTAAATTTTATAGTCAATGATTCAAAGTGTATTTGCGACGAACATACATGATTAATCTATAGTTAATGAACAAGTAATGAAAGATTAATGAAGAAATATATCGCAGAAAAAGTATAAGAGTTTAAATGAATATTCATTATAACGTTTCTTCTAACCATTGAAGTGGTTTTTATTATACAGGAACCGTGTTATACACAGGAAAACTATGTTTATAGGAAATTACAACTTGACGTGTGTGGTAATAAAAAATGGAACATATTGGTAATAGATTTTTAATAAAAAGTCTAACGTGTTGGGGCAATAGAAATTTACCATTTAAATTATACCATTTAAAGAAGATAAATAAATAGTATTTTCATTATTATTATAATGAGAAGAACTGGCCGATGTTGGAACCAACCTGGAAGGTAGGTCCACGGTTTGAACCATTACACCACGTTGGGATCGCATAAGTGTTTGGAATATAGACATAAAATTCCAAGTTATTTCGAAACTATTTAGACTATAAATAATTAACATTTCGTACCTTTATCCTTGAAGCATTATCAAAATTGCGAGATCTGCCTTGTTTTCCAATTCTTCCGCGATCAGTATCTTCTCTTACCAGATGTTCAGCCTCTTGCACCAGCTTCCTAATATTTTCCTGGGTCTTCCTCGTTGCGTTCTTCCTAACTGTAGGAACAATGACTTCTTGGTTATCATTCACAGCATTATCCAAATTCCCTGCATTATCCACTTGGTTGTCCAATTTACCATGATGCTGCCCGTTGCCGTTGACCATATTTTCCAGTTTCTCCGACATGTCCTGCTGTTGTTTTTCGTTGTCACTTTCCGAAGACATTATGGCGAATTCTTCGGCATCAAATTCTGATCCTGTCAAGCCAACGTTGCTGTTGCTGCGGTGATCGATTTCGGAATCGGTGTCTCTGTGTTTGAAGTAAAATGTGGCCACGTTGTCAGCGGTTCGATTCGATCGGTTGTATTTGGAAATTTCGATGTTTTTCACACGTTTGATAACGGTGTCGGTGATTTTGGTCAGGACGAAGTCCTTGTCATCGTTGAAGTCTGAGTCTGAAAAATAAAAAAAACAGATTTTATTAAGATTACCAGATCAAACTAATACTACATCATTCGGAGATGTTAATCTAAAGATATTAAGACATGTCATCATAGCATTTTCATTAAAATCATCAACACAATTTAAATATAAAGGCAGTGGCAATGTTGTCTGAAGGATGCCATGAATTAATTTTCACCATATTGGTAATATAAGTAAACATTTCAAAATATTAATAATCAGTTTTTAAGCAAGTTCTAAATGTCTAATAAACTTCTAGAATTTTTAAAAATTTACCAAGTGAATTTTCCTTTGAAAAATAGAAGTGAAAGGTTTTTTTTTATTTTCTTTATTGAATTACAATCTTTCTTTACAAAAAGGAAGACATTCAGTAATTTTGATGATATATGGAATATTAAACATTAGATTTAGAAGGTTACCCAGTAGTAAGCCTTTTTAATGTTGATATATTAAATTTAAATTTTGTGATTATATAGAAGAAGCGAAAAGTATTGAAATTTTTGTGCGCAATAACTAGGCAAGCAAATGCTTTAGGATTACTTAAACTTAAATCTTCAAAGTTAATACATGCTATACTATACATTTTTAGCAACTTAGTGCTTTTTATCAAATAAATCCTAAGCAGTTAATTGATAGCAAGAACATGCCAATAAATACGTAGGATATAATTTATCAAATCTAATTTATTTCAAACATATTAAGAAGCTCTACAATTTACTCTTCCACATGTCCAAATTCATTAGATTAAAAAATGTTATTACCAGATAATTAAAGATTATGTATTGAAGTTATTCAACAAGCAATAAAAAACAAGCTGGTTAGAAGTTTTAATTAAACTACATGATTATCAAATATCTATTCATTCATACTAATTTGTAATATAAATTTAAATTATTGTATCGAGGATAAAAAATCTATAAATTTAAAAAATCTCTATAAATTATTCCACCAAAAGTAAAACGTGCAATGAAAGACATGCGTCCATCACCTCACCTTTTAATATACCGTTCTTTTTGTTGTGTAAACCTAAAATAAATGAAACTATATTTTATATTTATTATAAAAAAAGATTTTTCAGATATTTTGCAAGGTTAATAAAATATAGACATTAATCCTAGCGGTCATATAATGAAAACATTTTTTAAGTATTAGAACTGAACTAAAAATCTTTATAAATTGTTGAATTTATAATAAATTGTGTCCAAATTTTCATAATGTAATAATATTAGATTTTTTTGAAAAATAATTGAAGGATAATCGTTATTTATTGATCTCTTATTTATTAACTTCAAACTAGAACAGAACCAAAAATTTTTAAATCGTCATTCAAATTTAGTAGATAGTAAATATACCAATAAAAATTAGGATGACCACTTTCTTCCAGCAATAGGTTACTAAACAATTCACTGTAGAAGTATTACAAAGTATTATTTATTAGTTAGTTATACTTTATTAAATGAATAAATTTATTTATTAAGTAATTATATAGCCATTTTTTAAAATAAACTTGAACCAATTCATTAAATTAAAAGGGAATAAATTTACTAAAGAAATATATCAACTTAAATGATGAAATTTTCAAATCATCGTATCAAATTAATACCTATTAGTTTTAAGTCTTTCAAGTTCGTCATGTGGAAGTTAAATATTTTGTATTATATTATTCTTTTCAGAACAGTAAACGCCCTTGATTTTTTTGCACTACAGAATAAGTCTTACAAGCTCCAGCCTAAGATAAATATATTTTATATAAAACATAAGCAAAAAAATAACCTTGATGATCTCAAAGATCTTTATTGTTGAATCCGTGTGAACAAAAACTGAATTGTCATCGTATATTATGTAAAAAGTCTTATAAATATGAGGGATTGGCGAAACTTATTATGTATATATGACCCATGATATAATAGAGTGAAATAACTTTCAAAAATAATTTGCCATTTCTGACATGTTTGATGGGTAATAAAATAATATATTAAGTTGATCAGAATATAATCTCTATAAATTTTACCACTATTTTTTTTATAAATGCTTAAACATAATATTTTTGAATTGAATAAGCACAATTTTTTCCTCTTTTGATTTTACTACAGAAAAGGTAAAGTCAGGAAAATTTTGAACAAAGTACATGGAAATGTTGTGCTGAAATGAAGAAAAGAACCACGTTCAAAATATTCTCCTGAAACTCCTTTAATTTCATTTTTATAACAATGATTTTTATTCCTGAAACAGTGTCAATAACAAGATATTTAATTTTATTTCATATCGCACTTTGAGATTTTGAAGATTACAATTCACTACGAAGTTTTGTCAAAATCGTTTAGAAAAGCAAGAATAATTTATACTATTTAGAAATTTCAGTACAAAAATAAGGTATGTAATATTTTTTATGCAAAAATAATAACAATGAAATCAAATCACTGTAGGTGTTGCACATTGAGTATAATGAGAAACAACTTGCATAACAAAAATTATATTTAAGTTTTTTAAGATTAGACTTTTCAATCCAATACATATACATATGTAGACGACAGAAAAGCTTTTAGTAACGGTGTTCTTTATTGGCACAAATATTGATAGGATAATTTTTTGTTTAAATCTTAAGCAAAGGCGTTTGTATATATATATATATATATATATATATATATATATACGTGTGTGTGTATATATATGCTTTAGTCTTTTACCATAAATATGTCATCGATGTCTTTTCATCTGCGAAAATGTCTGTTACACCAGTGTGAAAATTATGTAGCTTTTATATGTTTTACCACTCTCAAGTTTCAATCTTATGTCAACAGACAAAATAAGCAAAACTATCTTAATGTCAACACAAAATAAAATATTCCACGTCGGCTGCCTTTATAATCTTAATATAACTTTTCTGTCTTTAAGAGACTTATGCAACATCTCTATCCATCCATGCCTTTATATTATCTTATTAGTCTCAATGTAAGTTCTATAAACTATAAAAATTTTACATAAAAGTTGGAAAAACTTTCAAAAAAGCAAAAACAAACAATAGTGTATTCCGTGTTTATCAATTTTACAAAAATCAATCGTTAATTTCAATCCAATTTGAAACCGCATCAACTCCATAAATGTAAGTGAATTATCATTAACGTGATCGATAATATATATTCCAAAAATAAGTGATAATAAAAAAAACTATTAATAATAAATTTGTTACACTAAATTACTATTATTTTTGTTTCTACTGACAAGAAGCAACAGCAAAATTTACTAAGAAAAATTTTTGCTGTAAACAGTAGATACAAAGTAAGGCTCTTACTTTAGTATCTACAGTTTTTTTACCTGATTGTAAAGTAAAACAACACGAAAATGAAAGAAGTCTACGATTTTTCAACTAAAAGTTTTGTTAAATTATTATTAAAAAAAAACTTTTGAAATCGATACCTATGGTATTTATAGTGATTAATTTATGCAAAGTATAATTACGCATTGTCACTATTTAAGGAGTGCTGATCTTCTATATGACATTAATATGGACTCAACAACTACCGAAATTTTTAGGAAGAATCATATGAAGACTACCCCACCATTATTTTTCAAGATGGATTTTCAATTAAAAATCTTAGTGTTTCATTTAAAAATTGTATAGATTTTGCAACTATATAGTATATCATTGTTGTGTTTAAAAAACAGATAGTTAAAGAAAGTAATTTTTCGTAGAAATCACCCTACACCACCTGCACCACAAGCAATTTGATATAAATATTTATATTAACCTGTGTCCATATCGCTTGAAGACGTGTCCTTAATAGAAATCCTTTTGGCCGTCCTCAAAGCTCCGTCCAGTGATTCGACGTCCGCCTCGGAACTGGCGCCACTTGCAGGTGATCCAGATGGGGCCCTCTTGGGCGGGCAGGTTAGCGCTGATGATTCATCCTCCTGGAATAGACAATTTTTTTATTTTATTGTTTTGTTCAGCAATCAAAATTTAAGAATCCTATAGGCTGTTGGAATAATTTGATTTAATACTATGTCGGTTTCACATATGGCAACCCAAACAGATGTTTAATCTCTGTGTGAAAAATTTACAATTTCTGTAATTAGGCGAATATTATATTGACGCAGGAATGCCGGAATAGGGCTATTTTCACTTGGAAACATTGCTATCTATATTTTCAAGGGAAAACCAATGTCACTATTGCTTGAGGCCACTTGAGGCTCTTCGAAGTGGGATCGAATCTGGGACCTCTGATTCAGGTCTAGTCGCTCTAGCCACTTACCAAAGAGTGAGCCCT
Organism: Ctenocephalides felis; assembly: GCF_003426905.1. Lineage (NCBI taxonomy): Eukaryota > Metazoa > Arthropoda > Insecta > Siphonaptera > Pulicidae > Ctenocephalides > Ctenocephalides felis. The sequence goes on from NW_020536999.1 coordinate 62,553,898, forward strand.
AACTATAATATATATAGATAATTGATGAATATTTTGACAAAATCTCTACACATTGAATAAATTAATATAACACAATTGGATAATTGTTAATTTATTGAAATATATAATATTGAAAAAAGAAGAAACTTTGATCACATATGAGAATATAGCGATAGGAGTGTTTAATTCAAAATTCACAAACATTTCAAAGAAATCCTTTTTCCAATTCATAAAATAAATTCCTTTCCATGACCATTCCTCGAATAAATTCCAATTAAGACCTCCAAGGCGAATCGAATTCATTTCATCAATAATTTTACTGGTGCAGAAAATATATCGATCAAGCAACTATCGAGACGTTTACGATCAATCGATTATGAAATTAAATCCAGCTCGAGCTGCACAGAAAATCATGAATCAGAAATGCGAGTAATAATTTAAGCATTTAAAATAATTAAAGATAAATTATGGACCACAGGAAATGAAAGTGGATTCTAATAGCTGATCGAAGTCGAAGCAATAAAGTTGATCTAGGTTCGATTTCGTTCGACATATGTCACGATCGAAAATATGATCAAGAGAGAATAAGAATTCAGAACTAGTAGTGCATGACATTGTGCCTTAAGTCAAATTGCTGGAACTTCCAGTATTGAAAATTGTTTTTAAAAAACTGAAATTCTTGAAAACTTTGAAAACAACATTTTTGTGAGAATTTTGAAATTTTTGAAAAAATTGACTTTTTTGAAAAATTCGATTTTTTTCGTTTCGAAAGTTTTTTTATACTTAGAATTTTTCTGCAAAATTTGAACTTATTTTCAAAGAAATCGTGCTGCGTGGGTGTTTTAAAGTAGAAATATCGAAGCGCGTAAGCGCCTCATCGGAGTCTAACGGATAAACATTGATACGAAACCAAATTCATACTTATTATTAAAATCTCTATAAAATATCTGATAATTTGATCCGCATGTGTCTAAAGATCACTACTTTTTTCACTCGTTTTCTGAAACCCTTAGACCTGCCTCCGCAAAAATGTAAACGGTACTTCATTTTGTCAATACAAATAAAATATGTTCTTAAAAACTATTTACCATTACCATTTTTAGCTCTTTTTGCCCCGAATCTCCGTAACGTCAAGACCTGCCTTTGGCAAAAACTAATCAGCACGTCTCCTTATCAATAGGAATCGAATGTTTTTTGAATCATTCAAATCGGTTGATCGAAGCGCCCGAAATCGTAGACGAAAAATTGTATATAAAAATACATACATGCATACAACACATACATACATCAATTTTTCTAACTAAGGTATGCCAAAATGTTCAGAAACATTTGAAACGTAAAGATATCAAACTTTCATGTTCGATTTGTTGGGATTACTAGAACTTACCCTATGGGAAGTTAATAAACTAGTTGAAAGTGACATTTTGTCTTAAGGCAAATTGCCAAATCTTCACAATAGGTGTACTAACTAACTTAATCAACGGAAATTGAGATTTAAGTATTTAGATAAAATTTTCAACTGCTTATTACAAAAATAAAATTTTCGCTTTCACTAAAACTAAAAATTATTTCCAATTGATATATTTCAAACACTTTTATGATAATTGTAATCATATTAATTATTGTGCACAAATATGTGCTTGTCTGTCCACAAAGTGAAACCTATTATACCTCATAAAGATACATCGCTTGGCTTCTAAATTTTTGAAATCGGTCCAGCCGTTTACGAGAAAATGTAGACCAAAGATAAAAAATCGGCTCACATTCATACACACACGACTATACTTATTTCAAACTTGATCTCGACCACTTCACAATGACTTAAACGTCGAACAAATAAAAATAGCGATTCGGATTTTTTTGCGAATGAAAACTTTTCATTCGGGAAGTTGGAGAATATCAATGTCCAAAATTTTTATATGCCTCTATTATTCCTGACATTGGCTTAGAATAATATTTATTACTAATAATTATGGCTTGCTTATAAGTAACATTTGAGAATATTCGATTAGGGTACGGAGTCCATACAATGGAGTATGGACTCCATAGTATGGACTTGACATTGGCTTGGCATATGTTGCAAATCATCAAAAACGTAAAAAAAATATTATGATGAAATGGCCCAGTCGACTTTTACCAAGAACTAATCACCACTATAGTTCCCAAAATCTGTTCAGGCTTTCTTGCCAAAATGTGAACAAAATTTTTTGCATTTTTCTGCCAATTATAAAAACAAAGAAGTTGGTCGAATGTGCAAAACTAATCATCGCGAGTCCTAATGGAATATCATCGAATGGCTTCTAAATTTTAAAAAATCGGTCAAGCCGAGAAAAAGTGGAAAAAAAGATAGAAGAATTGGCTCACACACATACTTCGGATTAAACGTCGAGAAAACACAAAACTGGTAATTCGGTTTTTTTGGTAAAAACATAAACTCCTTCAAGAAGTAAAAAATAATAATGGTTTAACCAAAACAAGTTTTTTACATTTTTTAATAAATATAATAAAAAGTTGGCTATAACGTGCGCTGTACCTTGTATTTCCCTATCTATGATATTGCAAAACCATATGCAGTCTTATCTATGATTTTTTTTTAAAAAATTGCATGGTCTTATTTATTAATTCGCTGGCAACATAGTAAAGGAAGTCGAAAGTAAATTCAAGTTTGGTTCGCTATCGGTGATACCAAATACGATTGAAAAATATACATAACATCGCTTTGAAGCACATAAGCCGCCGTAATAAATGATTATGAAAGTTGTGTCGTGCACATAATCTGCATAAATATTAAAGTAATGGTAATAAAACTAGCCAAGCCATTTAGATACAGGGACTGTAAATCTAATTATCTATTTGTGCAATAAATAGTGCTCCAAACTTAAAATAAAGAACTTATAAATTGTGTTTCAAAATTCTTAAATTGATTTCAATAGCAGAGGAAATATGAACTAAATGGTATGTAAGGACAAAATGACACAGTGGCCTTATTGAAAAATTGTCTAGTTTTAATAACGTTCCTGCGACTCATCCCATGAAGATACTATTATACCATCTGGCAGCAACTAAGAAGGCGTCCATTAATTGGTTTCGTGAGGTTTTCAGAAAAATGGGAGGTTTGACAAAAAATCACGAAATATCACTTGGGAGAGGGAGGGGTGTATTGAGATATTACGTGTATTTATTTTTCAACTATTTTTTTTAAAAAAGTTCAAACATTTTCAAAAAAAAATCAAAAATTGTACAGTTTTTTCACGTAACTAAAAATAAACGTAATGTTTGGTTGGGGAGGGGGGTCATTTTGAATATCAGCATGGATCATCAAGAGGGAGGGGGGGTCCAAAAATCCTTAAAAACTCGCTCACGTAATTAATGGACACCCCCTAAGAGACCAAATTCCATTTCGAGCACTGGCATTAGGCAGGGACTAAGTGCCACTTCCACCTCTAAGGAAGCAGACAGATGTTGAGCGTCATTGTTACACTCTTGTCGGAGTAATTAGTTTGAAATTTAAAGAAATATATAAAATAAATTCAAAGAAAAAAAATAAAATATTAGTAGTATCTAAAAATAGCTGATAGTAATTATATATTTTAACTACCTACAACTGGTTTGTTTAACATTTTCATTAGTCATTCATTCGATTATATTAATTTACCATTCGAAAATAGAAACAGTTGTTTTATGTTTGGATACCGAAAACCATTAACACGAAACAAGTATTTTGATATTTGCAAACAAATCGTAATTAGAAAACTAACATTCATCTAGTTAATTATATACAAAACGATAATTACACTAGACATGAAATGAGGATAATCATGATCATTGAGATAAATGGTACTTCATTGTTTTACTCGTAATTATTGCTCTAAACCCAGTTAAAAGATTGCCTGCATAAAAATTGCTCACATATTTAAATTTACTATTAAAAATATATATATTAAAATCCATTTTAGACAATAATTGCCCAAGGATGAATAATGATTACTGAATCGAGTTGACCAATTTTTCAGAGAATTTTCTAAAGAATTTATGCATTTATTTTCTCATCATCATTTTGTATATATAAGTAAAAATGGCCGATGTAAGGGTTTAAATGATTAAAAAACTATTCAATTCATATTGATAAATGAATGCAGATTAGATTTTGACTGAAAAAGTGTACTAAATAACAGAATGCACATAAAATTATTGAAATTTAGAATTATTATTGAAATGACAATTTGCTAATTACAAATTACAATTATGGAAGTTATAAGATTTCAATAGGATGCATAATTATTTTTACTGTGTTTTGGGTTACTGCTTAAAATTTACTTGCTAATAATATAATAAATAATATTAGTATACTAATATTAAGGATCACTTATGAGGTCTAAAAACAAACTAATTTTTAATTTAGCAAGTAGATTTTAAATGCTATTAAGAAGAAAAACGATTAATGTATATTAAGACAATTAATGAAGATAAAAATTAATGTATATTAATCTGAAATTTATTTGTTTAAATTTTATCCATTACAACTATTTGTATTTCGCAAGAAATATTAATAACCAAAATATGTAATTTTAATGGCAATTTTTAAATTATTATTTGAGAACTCAAAAAAAAAACAAGCTATGTAAAATAGTTTCATCTGTATGTGTAGTTTAAGTAGATTTATTGTAAATTCATATTTTTAAATTCTGTTAAAAAATCAATATTTTTTCATTTCTTCTTTTGATATGCTTCAGGAAAATGTCATCATTAACAAGAAATTTGTTTTAAAATTTATAGACTTGTTTTTAAATTACATTACTAGCTATTTTAAAACCAAATCTATTGGTTAAGAATTTAATTGTTAATTTTAATTAACTAAATGATTTGATTTAAAGCTAAATATCTTAATTATCAGAAATTTTAAGTTAATTCTTATGATGAAACATGAAACAAAAATACAAAGTATAGAATTCCTAATTTCGTAAAACACTAAAACAAAATATTTTCGTATTTAAAAATCGTATATACTTTTGAATGTTAAAATAAGGATTCACATATTATAAAAATGCTTCCAAAAGTTTTTTAATATCATTATTCCTTCCTTTTGTAATAGCAAAACTGCCTTAGGTATAGACAGCGTTCAATATTTCTCATTCTTCGAACAAATGCAATAAAAAACACAATAATTTAGAAAGTAAAATTTCTACGAATTATAGATTATTTCCACGCATTTGGACAAAAAAATATTATTATTATTCGTGTAACAATAATCATATCATACAACCTTAGTATAAACCATATGTAGATTTCTCCTTATAATTTGATTGCAACCTCTATTATGATTACGATTCACGTGCTAAAACCACTTCAACAAATCAAATAATACTTATAAATACATAAATCTATTCATACTTGATATTAAACATCTGTTATTATCAAAATAAAAACATAATTATAATTGAAAAGCAAATCATCTTAACTATTGCTCAAGTTTGCTGTTCAAAGAATAATGTTGCATAATATGATTTATTGTAGGCTGGGCGCGAATTCTGAAGAATAACAATAATTTGTTCCAGGCAAAATAATAAACCACATTGTGGGAAAGTGAAATATTTTGATTTAATCGAGATATATAATATAAAGTACTTTTCGATTGCATCACGAGGAATTTTTCTCAAAGGGAAAATGCCATCTGTACAATAGTATTTTTCTCTCAATAATTTCTTTTTGTGAGGTTTATCGATGAAATTGAGCTAAAATATATATAAATAATATATAGGGTCCACCACCTATAAATCAAACATAAGTAAAGTTATAAATTTTTTAACAACAATATTTGAAAGTACAAGAAAGAAGATGTATAATCAGTCAGCACCTTGATTCTTATGACGTCGCTATCAGAATATAAAAAAGGCAATGTTTGAAAATCTAAATAAAAGTATTTTTTTTTCGTTGTAAGTTTTTTGAGTACTGTTGTTTAGTTTTCCAGACCTTAATATAATTTAGAAGTATACGTTATTTGATTGCTTTATAAGATATATTGCTAATTTCAATTATTGATAGAACATTAACTTAACTATTTTTTAGCTTACATGTGGGTGGAGTAAAAAGGACCAAATAGAATTTTTACCCTGGCAACGGTGTGAAAACAATAAAAAAATGTAAATAATAATATGCATTCAGTTAGAAAAGCAATTATATAAGAAATAAATTTATTTATTTTCTGACGAAACATTAGTTCAGGGTTATATGTATAGTAAACTTTGTAAAAAATGTGCCAAAAATTTTTTATTTTGCGTTGGTTGAAAGAAGTAGCTATTATTTCGTAAATCCTAAGGGAGCATCCATTAATCACTTGATCGATTTTTTAAGTATTTTTGGACCCCCTCCCCCCTTGGTGATACGTGCTAATATTCAAAATTACCCTCCCCCCCTTTCCCAACAAACATCACGTGTATTTTTACGAGTAGTTACGAAAAAAAATGGAACATTTTTTTATTTTTTTGAAAATGTTTGGAATTTAAAAAAAATCAGGTAAAAAATAAATACAAATGATATCTTACTATAACCCCCTCCTCAACGTGATATTTCGTGATTTTTTGTCAAACTGGCGAATGGCGGATCTTTTTAAAAGAATGACACGCAACATTTTTCAACATTAATAAATCTATAAATCTCAAAATAAATTAATCAAAAATCTAAAGAACTTACATCACTCGTATCCGACTGCGCCCTCAGTGAATTTCGTTTAAAATCTGTGCTGAGTCTCGCCTGTTTTGGCAAAGGTTCTTCTTCGTGGTCAGATTGGGAACAGGCCCACGATGGTGTCTAAAAATATAAAAAAAATTATTAACAAAAATTAAAATAAGGCAAGTTGATGGAACATCCCGTAATGTAATCAAACATTCGCGAAAAAAATCAATCATCAATAGAAATTTATCAATGATTAATAACAATTGTTTTAAATATTTTAAAATAGTTGCTATAAATCTAATATAATATAAGTGGTTATATTTGGGCCATTATCTTTATTAATGTTTATCTACAAGAAGAAAAACATAATAAACATCGTCGACACAAGAGCAATATGCTTTTTGAATCACTCTAATCGGATGCGCCGTTCTCTCGAACTGCTATTCTTGACACTATTTGCTTCGTATCTCCGTAAGCACCTTTGTTTTTGCGCTTTTGCGTATATCCAGAACAGATGGACCTGTCTTTGCCAGAAACTACTCAGCACATCTCCCCCACAATACGAATCGAATCCTTTATAAATCATCCAAATCGGTTGATCCGTGCACCCGTAACTTCGCTCCCATGAACGAAAAATTGTATCCAAGCATACACACATCCATTTTTTTAAGGTATGCGAAAATGTTCAGAAAACCTGGTGCTTGAGTTTTGTTTTGAAAATTTTGATTTTTTATAACATTATTCAAAATTATCAAAAAATTTGCTATTTTTGTTTTTTTTCGAGATAACGAAGCGCCGCGGCGTAATTAATCATTACACATTTTAAAACGAAACTCAGAAATGTAAACATTATTTGATGTTTCTACTCACACTTGTGAAAATTAATTTTATCAACAAAGTTGTGATATAGCTAATTACAGAGTTTAAAAATATTAAAAAAATATTTTAAATTTAATAGTAAATTCGCATTCGTGACTAGACAAATATCGAAAATCCAGTTCATTAAAAGGATATTTAATTCTATAATTATTGATACAGATTATCATTTAAATTGAGCTGAAAAATATATAGATAATACATATCATTTTGAGTAGTAAAAATATTTAAAAAAAATAATGGCGAAAGAACATTTAATAGTACAAAATAATGATATATTTAAACCGTTAAGTAACTTCAGAAACGAATAAATCTAAACGGACTTCTAAATTCACAAAGTTTTTAAAATTAGTTGTCTGCGCGATGGTATAATTTATTTTGAATTTTACATTAGTAACAGTAATTCATTCCAGATCTGAGTAAATTAAATGTAGAAAATAAATTGATTTTAAATTATAATTCATCAAAATGAAATAAATAAAATTAGATAGAAGTCAGTTAGAATGATTTCAATTAAGCAGCTATGAACTAAGTGTAGTGAAGTTACACGCAAATAATTAAATATAGATTAAAATCACCTAAACTATTATAGAGTATAATTTGATTTTTAATAATCACCAGTATTCATACCTTCAAAGTCAAAAATCTCTGACAAATCAAAGAATTCATTTTCTAGCACGTTGTAATTAACTAAACTGGACATAAAATAACATGTAACTATAATACAACTATTCATAAAGTCTCAAAAAAATCAACATTAAATCTTCAATGTATCTAAACATTATAAAAATATTTCAAATGATTTCTCTCTAAGTTTAAGTCTAAGTTGTTCCAGGTTAAGAATTTGAAACACTAATATGCAAAGCATTTCATAGATTATATAAAATTCCTTAAATAATTACAATCTATCAGAATGTTGAATTGTTCATAAATAACAACAATAGCCATTCTTATCTCAATGACAAATGCTTTGCAGTAATATTTGTTAATTTTTTGTTGAAATGCTCATTAAATTTCGAATTAAAAGTAATTCATCTGGACGCTTTGTATTTGTGTGGCTTTCTAATTGGCGAAACATTTACATTGTTTTTTTATTTCTTGTAATAATATATATTTTCGCATGCTTTTTGTCAAATAGTAATTTATCATTTTTAATTAAAGTGTACGCGAGCATAATTCGACGAACCAATACCTTTGGAAAAATGCGATGCTTATAATTTTACTATATACGAAATTATAATTTTTGTTTTTGTTCAAGAGAAGTTCTAGAAGTATGTTTGTTAAATAAATGGTAAACAAAACTTTCGAAAAAAATGCAATGGGGTTCAATATATATCCTTCTACTTGTAAGTAATGAAAAATAGGTTTACTAAATTAAAATAATGAAAAGAATTAGTGTAATTTAATGCAAGTTACAATTAAGTAATTTCAAGTTTCATTGTTGCGTTAGCATTAATAACTATTATTAAATTATTTGTAGTGCAAATAAAATCGCGTATTATGTCCTTATGAATTTCAAATCATATGAATTGGTAATTACAAAATGTCGAAAAGTAATGCATTTGTTTGTCGATCAAGCATTTCACACCTAAAACCTAACCTCCAAAAGGCATAAAAATCATAATATTAACTTCTGTTTGGGTTATTGAAGTTTTTTTTATTTCTTATATTAATAATAATCAGAAAACTAATTATATTCTGAGTTATTTACATTAATTAAATATAACAATAAATAGTAAATACTACAATGGGTAATTACAATAATTAAATTGGATCAAGTTAGCTTAATCCTGTATCTTTTATATTTGGCTATATTTGTCATTTTCCATTTATACAGTGAAAACCGACTTTTTTCACTAAAAAACCGGTTTCTGAAAACCGACAAACCCTAGTTCAGAATCAATAGAAGTATTTTTTCTAGACGTCAGTATATTTTTATCATTCCGTACGCTAGTGTTACTTGCATTTTTGAAGCCATGACTACTAATAACATTAATTATTTTATTTGTGAAACTCCATTGCGAAAAACTGAAGTGATTGAAGTGAAAGAAAGAGGATTGGAGACTTTGCGTAAATCAAGTGCTCAAAGAAAGGACAATAAAGGAAAACTTTTAGAAGGACTGAGGTCAATAGTCAAATCAATCAATCAAATCAATAGTCAGAACTATTCATACAAACAATTTCATATTTGCATTAAATTACACATTTAATGGTTTAAAATGTTCAATCATCGGCAAAAATAAAAATGAACAACAAAAATAATTAATTTATGTTATTTCTAGGCCAGACCTGAGCAGAAAAGCTTAATTCATTATTGAAATTATTTATTTATTAGAGAGAATGCGTTCAAGTACAAAGAGCGGCTAAATATCCGATGGTGGGGCGAGCAGCAGAAACTTTGCAACGCACGTACACTAAAACTACTTCACAGAAAAAAACGTTATTGAATAAATCTAGTTTAGTTATTTTAATGTAACATGAGTCAGAAAGGAGATATCGTTGAAAAACTGATTTTTGACGCAATTTTTCCAATATAGCGGCGGCAGCGGCAAAAATTCGAGGTGGCAAAGTTGAAATTCGTAAAGATCACATCAAAATCTATAAAATCACTAATTTTCAAAACTTTCGGAAAACTCTTTAGGCAACAGCATTTTTTTGCACCAAATGACTGGGCTAATTTGCCATGTAGAAAAAGTATATCGTGCGTCTAATTCGTTGGTGTGTTAGTTTGCAGGGTTGATCGACCGCTTTAGTATCGACGACGCCCCCGTTGACTGCGTCTAATTAGCACTTGCGAACCACTAGGCATACCACTAACGGGCCAGCTCGCGCTCCACTCTTAGGACAAGGGTCGGTGGGTAAAATTTTTTACTTTTTTATATGACAAATCTTTATATTCTATCTATCATAATTCACTTCAGACGTGGTAAATTACACAAAACCAAAAAAATGGAATCAATAATTAGAAAAAAATATCTATGTATCCAGATCTTCTTATCATTCTAAGCAATCTAAATAAATTAGTTGCATTGGTGCATAGATGTGTTTGTCTGGGTATCTAATCTATAAAAAAGATTACTATTGAAAGATTCGATTTTTTAATATTTTGAAATTTTTGAACTCTTTTTCTAAGCATTCGTGCAGCGTGGCCGTTTTAGAGAAGAAATATAATATAGCATTTCCATAACAAGGCAGTGTAACCGCAGAATTGGCTCCTAAATAGATGTGCAATTATGCATTTGTGGGATTGCCAGAGAATCTAATATAGAAATATGTGTGTATTATGTCCGGGGATTATAATGTCTACCACCGATATCTCAAAAACAAGTAAGAAAGGAATGTTTCAAAAACAAAATTTGAAAGCAGAGGGCAAAAGATGTGTAATCAAACATCACCTCAAATCAAGCAACGTCGGTATTAGGAGATAAAGGGCCATGTCTGGAAATTTATAACAAAAGTATGTTCTTTCGTTGTTGTTTTTTTTAGTTGTGAGCACTGTTGTTTAGTTTACGAAACTTTAATATGAATTGTAAGTACGTTATTTAATATGAATTGTAAGTACGTTATTTAATTGTATCATAAGATGTATTGTTAATTTTAAGTTAGATTCAACAATTTTCATGCATAACCTTTATTACTTCAGCTTGCATTTGGATGGTGTAAAAAAGACCAACTGAGCATTTACCCTGGCAAAGATGTAAACAATAAAAAATAGTAAATAAAAAAGTGTAAATTCAGTTAAAAAAAACAATTTCACAAAAGATAAATAATAAAGTTATTCCAAATTTGTTAAGGAATATTTCTGTCGAAATACCAGATCAGGATTATATAAAATATAAATTTATATGCTGCATTGGTTGAATGATGAATGAATGAATAAATGAGCATATTATTTCATAAAATCTCTATTGAATTAAAAATAGGACATTTGCCTTATTTCCTTGCCCCCCTGGCAGTCCCAATTTATCACAACTATGGGGTAAAAAAAACAGATGGCAAATTTTACAAAAACAGTAAAAAATATATTTCTATAATTGGGAATTAACTGGAATTTCTACTGAACATAGTACATTTGCTTTATTATGAGTTATGTGTTCTGATGTTCTTCATAGCAAGCAGCCAATCATAAAATTTTTCAAATTTCGAGACCTTAGAAAAAATTAAAAATCAATTATATTATGGATAATATAAACGAGAAAATAATAAAATCTTTCAGTAAGGTTTTTGCAAAAATAATATATTATCTCTCAAACAATATAGATTTCGAAAATATATACATATCTAACAACCTTGATAAAAATATAATAAAATACAAGAATTTTACAACTATATAAATAAAAATATAAAGTGCATCATTTGCTTTCAACTTGAATAACGAGCTTAAGGTTCATCAAATAAATTGTAGGATTTTCTAATATAAGCATATATGTACAAAAATATAGACACCCTTTGTAAGTCTGTTTTTATAAAAATATCATGTTCTAAAATAAAACTTCTGAGGCAAGAATAAACTCCGAAAGAAACTTCTGAAAAACTTTCCGCATTTGAGACAATTTATTCTTGGAAGATGTGATATAAAGTCTTAATTGGTGATAATTCTCAATAAAAAAATCTTACTAGCATAGTCAACAAATTGAAAAACTAAAAAAAAAAGAAACTGTATGACGTCTTTTACGAGATCTACTTTAGAGAACTTAAATTTTAATATGGCAGTAAAATAATTGTATCAAAAAAGGAGATGTAAAATTTCTATTAATAATACCTTGTTTTTTTTCCGCGTCTACAAATTACTTCAAGATGAAAATATTACTCCCACATTTTTTTTATTCACTACTATATTTACAACTGCCCAGTTAAGGGCATTTAGTAAATTTGTTGATTTACAATTATCAGCCGTAATAGAGACATTATGTATTATAGTGAAATGTTGGAAAAGCAACTCAATAGTTGTTTTTACATTCGTTATAAATAATATTAACAATATATTAATGATAATAATATAAACGTAACTATTTTCTTATAAATAATAACGAAGCTATTTCAATCTTCATCAGAAAAATTGATGACTTAAATCGAGCGGCTATTTTCTCTTTAGTCTACGGCTATTATTTTCTGTTAGTAAGGTGTTTGCAGGTGAATTTGGATGACTGTTGAGCTCGTTTCTATATTTATGCGTTGTTTTTGCTATTACATCGTTTATGATCTCGTCAAGATGAAACAGCCAGTTAGGGACATATTTTGATGTTCCCAAGGCAAGTTTCAGAAATTTGTTCTGAAATTTTTGTATTATTTTTATATTAGTATTAGGCGCAGTACCCCATAATTGTATTCCATAGCACCAAATTGGCTTGAAAGATATTTTATTGATTTTATTGAATCAGTTTAGCTTGGATTTAGTCCATAATAAGTAATAAAACTTTTTGGTTTTTATGTCGAACTGTTGCCTCTTTTTTATATGGATTCGCCAATTAAGTTTTCTATCGAGGTATATGCCGAGATATTTCACACCTCGTCTTCTTGAGGTACTTGAGTGTTCCCAATTTTTACTGGTGGGCAGGTCTCTCTTCTAAGTTTAAATGCTACATCTACTGACTTCAAACTATTCATTTCAAATCTCCAGGATTTGTTCCATTTCTCAAATAGATTGAAATGGTTTTGGAGCGGATTTAAACAAAGAAACCAACAGTTGTATCTATAGAAACTACAACGCAGACTACAAATATTGCTTCTAAATACATTTTGTAGTACGTTGTCCAAAGTAACAGAAAACCTTCTGCATCAACTTACCCTGCCTTGGCGCATAATACACCATTATCATACCCAAAAATCCAAAATCTGCAAAGCTCCCCAACTATTCTATAATAAATGCACTTGAACTCTGCGTCTTATTATTACGAAACCTTAAATTGTATCCTGGACGAAGTCGAGCTTCCCGTTGACGTCGGTCGCGCATTTGTTGCATAACTCTTCTGCACTCTCTAGCATTTATTTGAATCCATGATTTTCTATCATTATCTATTATTTCCTTCGAAATTGTGTAAGACTTAACGATTGGTAATAATCCACTAAATCTACTACAAGCATTTAGGATAATGGTAAAGAATAAATTCGTAGAATAGTGCGAGTTTCTCCGGACTTTTTAGAGAAGAGGTAATGTTTAACTTAAGCACGCAACGCTTGAGAAATTGATGTAATATGAATTTTATAACTGTAAGACGGAATTACGATTGTTGAACAAACTCACTTAAGACAAAAGAGAATGGTCATCGAGGCAGAGGTTAGTAACCTACTTATAATTAGATAAATATGCAAATAATTGTTCATAGTACGTGAAGTAAAACAATTGCTAAATAGCTCTCAAAATAGTCATTCTTATAGATTTTGTAATAATTGGTGCTCCTTTATTACATACAATAGTAACCAAGTTGCAAGAACTTCCGGATATTGAAAAAGCTTTGAAAAAACATTTTATATTATGATATTTTGAAAGAAGGAATTTATTGCAAAAGTGGTAGATTCTAGGCTGGAATTATAATCTTCCAAATTCAAATCCAGTTTTAGGAAGATTAAGTTGCAAGAATTTCTAGATATTAAGAAAGCTTTGAAAAAATACTTTGTGGTATGATGTCTTGAAAGGGAATGAGTTTTTAGCAAAAGTGGTAGCTATACAACTACAAAGCTCCTCATAATTGCGTAAATTAAAACAATTATGTTATGTGAAATTAAATTCGTAATTAAATATGTTTAATTATATCGCTAGTTAGAAAAACTAGTATTATTCGAGCAAATTTTAAAACAATTTTACATTAATATTTATAACCGATGAAAAAACTTAGAAACCGATAAAAATACCTTTCTAAAACTATTTTTTTTATTAAAATTGATGACGGGATAATATATTTAGTAGACCATATTATATAGCAAAATCATAAGATAATTAAAATGCCTAATATTTGTATAAACTTAAAAACGTTTATAAAATAATCAAAATAAAACTATAAATATTAGGCAATTTATATAAACTCAACGACATTTGTACGAAGATTAATAAATAGAAAAATAGAAGAAAAATAAATACACACACATCGATTTTTGCTCCGTATCTTCGAAATGGCTGGACTTGCCTTTGCCCAAAACTAATCACACGTCTCCCAGTCAATACAAATCGAATGTTTTTTTTAATCAAATCGGTTGATCTGTACACCCCAACCGTAGACGAAATTAAATTCACACATTCATACTACATTTTTGCATACTTACATATAACACACACACGCACATACGTCAATTTTTTCCAAGATATGCCAAAATATTCAGAAAGTCCTGAAACGTAAAGATATGTAAAATTTTCATTTTTTATATATGTTTACGTTTTAAAGGTTTCTGAATGTTTTGGCATACCTTAGAAAAAAAAAAGATGTGAGTGTGTGTGTATGTGAATGTGTTGTGTGTATGTGCGCGGATACAAATTTTCGTCGACAATTTCGGGAACACGGATCAACCGATTTGAATATTTCAAAAAAATTCAATTCGCATTGATAAGGAGACGTGCTGTTTAATTTTTGGTAAAGGCAGTTTCAGCCGTTTCGAAGACTCAAAGCAAAAAGTGCAAAAAATGGCAAGTTCTGAGAGAACAAATCAGCCGATTTGAATGATTCAAAAAACATTCGATTCGTATTGATGTGGAGACGTGCTGATTAGTTTTTGGCAAAGGCAGGTCGAGCCGTTTCGTAGATACAGAGCAAAAAGTGCAGAAATTCCGATTAAATCCTAGACATCAGTTGGTTGGCGCGTCAAAATGATAAGAAAGTCAAGATTTTTTAAATTTTTTTTTAATCCTTTTTATGTTTGTATAATTGATACTACATGAACTATTTAAAATTGTTAATTCAGTGTATATATTTCGCGAACGAAAAATTGATGCATTAGAAATAAAATATGTTCATTCTAACAATGAGTCCGCTTTTAGATTTTGTTTATATGCAATTGGCTTATCGACAATTGGCTGGCATCTCCAACGCCTGCTTTTTACTAATTTAACGGATTATTTTAATTTTAACGGAGTCCGACGGCTCGTATTTTAATTTAACGGCTCGACGAGGGCAGTACGTGCTCATATAGAACTTTCATCAGTGAAAATGACATTTTCAAAATCTCTAACAATATTTTCATGTGCTCAAGCGGAAAAGAAGCACATGTTTTTCAGTCGTCAGAGGCTTCCCCGTTGTGTTGCGCCATTTCAGATCATGAATACGAAGAAAGGTTCAGATAGTTTTGTAGATTTTTCAGTAGATATTTCTAAACATTTTGCCATTAATTTTGCTCGTCCTTGCTGCAGTGTTAAAGCAGGATTCCGCAAATACCCATTCACTGTCCTTTTTTCTTCTTTTTCATTTGAATCACGTTCTGATAAATCATCGACCTTTTTAGCAACTTTATATAGGTGTATCGAATTCTGTACAAATGCCTTCAACTTTCTCATATATTTAGCAGCAGCTGATTGCTATATTTGGGTACCTTTCAGGTGCATGCAAAAGGGCGCAGCCTCGTAGCGCGACGCGTAACTTGACACTCATGGCGTTTAACGTAATTTTTTCTCAAAAGATCAACTGCAACTAAACCTTTTTTGACAATGCATCAAGGACAAAGCTTCACTTTATTGGCTCACGAAAGAACTAGACCGAAATCTTTCATTAACTGTCGTTAAAGTCTGCCACGCTCTTACTTGACCGACTGTATATTTCATTCAAACATATATAAACAACGTCGTCTAATCTAATAAGTTAATGAAAATTTTAGTTTTTATAATATTTATTCATAGACATTTTTGTTGACCGATTATTTTTACTCTTGGATTGTTTAATTATAGTATGGGAAGTTCCAGCAATTTGTGGGGATGCCACGCGCCCCACTAGTCGATTTTTTTGTGATTACTATAACTCATCCTACAGAAAGTTAAAAATTTTAAAAACTGTATATAAATAGCAGGATACAAAGAATCCATCTCTAACTATAAATCATAAAATAATAATAAAACTGATGAAACGACATGAATAATTCAAGTTAATGATTTAAATTACAACTTGCTCTACACTTGCTCAAGATCATTGCACTTGCACCATTAATTAGACGTGCATAACTAATCAACCTGGAACTAATCATCTGCGACGTATAGGTGAAATCGGTGAAAGATATTATAAGATAACAACTTTGATGGCAATTCGATCGAAAGAACCGTTTTATAATGAAATAGAGGATTTTATTTTTTGTTGAATTATCTTATATTGTAAACAATTTGACACTTCTAACTTAGTTTTAAAAATATACCAGATATGAGATACGACGATAATTCTAACTACAAGGCCATTAGCAACATTTCAGATAATATGGTGAACCAATTATCTTGATCTTTCGGTCTTTAGAATATTTTCTTTGCAACTTATTATTGTTACCTCTTTCAAAGAATTTGTTTTGACTAGAAAATTCGATTGCTAACTTTAATGTTTTCTCTATCTATCTCTATTTTTCAAGGCATTCTGAAACATTTGGAACCAACATTGGGAAAAAAGTATGTTTGTGTACGTGAGCCAAAATTTGACCTTTCATCATAATTTTTTCAAAAACTGATACACTGATTTCATAAACTCTAAATCCATTTGATTAAATTCGATAAGCACTTACATTGTTTATTTGAACGAGGATCAGAGGAGCAGTTTCTTTATAATTACCAGATAAGTGCAAAAAATTTTGTTTACATTTTCGCAAAAAACTCTGGGCCGATTTTGTAAGTTCAAAAACTGTCCTAAAGATATTAATTGGTAATTGTGCTAATAAGTTTCTGGAAAAAACGATTAAACCGTTTCTCAGAAACTAATTGATAAAAATTATTTTGGACGATTTTGATGAAATTTTGTATGATAAATTGTAAAAATGCATTAAGTTGTATAATGAGTCGCACTAACTCCGTATATTTCGTTCTGTGTTTTGTTGTATTGATCACCGTTGATGTATGCATTTTTAGAATAGAATACAAAACAGAATATGGTAAATGAATTAAAAACAATTACATATAATATAAACTGATCAATCGGAAACCGCATTGATTTGTTTATTTAGTGCAAGCAAAAACTTTTCGAAGTAAACAAAAGGTTACTAATATAGCTATGATGGTTAATAGCAAAATCTCAATTTTGATTGATTAAGTCGATTATTTACACAAATATCGGAAAATTCATGCAAATTGCCATAAGGCAAAATGCCACTTACACCTAGTTTATAATAGGAATTGTTTTCGGTGAACTTAACCATTACTTGTCAAATATTTGAGTTCGAGGTCGCAAGGTTTAGTTAAAAAGTTGGATTAGTTAATCTTTTACAAAGTTAGGAAATTTTTGTATTTTATGATAAAATCAGTCATGCAGATTTGTTTTCAATGTTTATTTTAAGTTAATTAAAAGGTAAAAGGAAAACTTGTAATTCGATTATACTTGATTAGATGATAATATAACTTCATAGGATTTAATCCTAATCACAACACTTTTTTTTTTTTTTTTTGTTGACTGTGTATACAAGTACATTAGTCATCATTCATTTTATATTTAATCTTTACACTTTTATTTTATTTGCTTGTATATAATTGTATAGTGCACCATATATCCTTTTCTTTGTCAATAATATTATAAAATTGGTTGGGAGGGAAATATTTTTTTTCCTTACAATCTCCCTCCATAGTTCTTGTCTACCCTTTTCCGATTTTTTGCATTCCATAATAGCGTGCTCAGCATCCGCCCTAGTCACTCCACCCAATCAAAACACTTCATTTTTAGTTTATCTTGTAGATTTCCATAATAAAATAATATATAGGATATCTTCTATATATTTTATTTTCTTAAAATAGCGATCAAGATGCAATGAAATCTTAAAAACTATTGTTTCATGAAAAAAAAGTTAAAACATAAGAAAAACTTATAATATAAAATTCATGAAGGTCTATTTTCGGTCTCATAGAATTAATAAATTTTTGTGATTTCTAATATAAAGCACATAAAAAAGATAAAAATCATTAATAGCTACACTTAAATTCCTAGATAGACTAGGTATTTTCAAGGATTTCTATTACCAAAAACTTAAGGGATGTTTTCTAAATCTAAGGTACGTCAAATTGATCAAAGGCCTTAAAACGTAAGATTTCATTTCAGAGTGATTTGTGAATCTAATATACACCATAAAATTGTTAATGTGAATATAATAACATAGCCTATGAAAATTTTACATGTGAAGATTTAATACAAATGCAATTAAATTTGATATCAATCCCAGTATCTTCTATCCCAGGAGAGAGTTTTGGCAATTTATAATAGTCAATTCACCATCAGCAGGGAAAGTAAGTCATTGTAATTTCGGTATTCTTTTTGATATCGCTACTAAATCACATTATAATTGCTGTGCCAAATATAATAATGCTATTAACTTTCTCATCAATGAATGGAATGAAACTGACTGACTGACTAGACGAAGATCGAAATCTTTATAAACATAGAAAAATTATCTCAGAAACAAAAGGTGTTTCGTAATTTAATGGACTTTGTTGTCTTGGATAACAATTAATTTATAATTATTGTTAATTGCAACAATCGGTAGAAATTTCGAAATTTTGGTAAGGATTTTTTGAAGCCACTCAATTTATGTATGGGCAAACTTGCACAAGTCATAATCTTCAACACATTCAGCAAAGCAACTGGATAGGCAACTCACTTTGTATAAGATATACGACTTTATACTTTACTCAGCTAAACTGGATATAATTTCAACAAATCATTTAACTAAATATAAAAATTGCCTTATGTCGATTCCAAAGGTGAAATTCTAGATCATTTACTTATGCGTGTTTTGCAGATCGCGTGTTTCTAAGGCGAAGAAAATGTACCCTGGAGCATAAATGCTTTTTGCTCGAGATACGAGTAGTTACATGTAAAATCAGATTTTTTGCGGTTTCATAATATTTTCATCGAAAGTGAAATCAATTGCTTTTATAAAATTTTGAAAGAGAAAGCCGAATCGATTATTATGAGCGATTGATAAAATCGAACTACGGATGTAAAAAGTAGGTGCTTTATTATCTTATAATGGTGGAGTAAATATGCAGTTTCAGCACGAGCATTTAGCTTTTATAATAGTGTCTCCAGTATTCAATATGATTTCCATATATTTTGGCGGATTGATTCCACATCATTGGAACAATAAAATCGTAGATTGAGACAAATTTCTACACCTTGCGTTTTTTCATAAAATGAATGAATACTTTTCTAAATATGTAGTTGGTAGTACCAATATGATTATAAATATTATTTATAATCGTCAATAACACTTGAAAGCAATATCAAAACGTATATTTCCATACTCAATTAGAAATAGCGGAAAGTCCCGTAACGCCGGACGGCACCTAATGCCGGACACTATATTTAACACGTATTATTTAGGCGAGCATAAATCTTATTTGAAAAGGGCACGGGGGCACACAGGTACAGGATCACGTGCCAAGCCTCGCCTGTGACGCACACCGCCGCGGCGGAAGCAACCGTTTGCTGTTTCAGGCGCAAAATCACGGCGTCACCTAAATATCAATGAATGTGATTCTACTAAATTTATTATGTATGTATGTATCTGTGTGATATGCAAAGATAAAAGTAGTACTTGATTAATATCCGTAAAATGGTAGAATATTATTAGATATTTTAATCAATTTTAGTAGGTACCACCAAATGAACAAAAATGTCTGTCCCTTACTACCGGACACAAAGTCGTCCCTTAGCGCCGGACAGTAAACATATTGATATTTATTGTGCGAATTGACGTAATTTATTCTAATTATTTAATTTTGTTCTGTATGAGTGCTAACGGTCACTACATACCCCCATGAAAATCTTATGATAAATGCTGAGAGCATCGGCGTGGCCCAGCAAAAAGGGTCGATAAATAGTGATTTTTTTTGCAATATCTAAGAATATTCGTCAAACACACATGTGCAGACATTCCAGAGTGTAGAGATGGCTACATATGTGTTCAATGCTGGTTATTTTGAAATGTCCGGTACTAGGTGCCACTTTGTAAAATCATATTTTTTGTTACCAAAGTTTGATTGATAATATTAATTATTTTTTAGCAAATATTGCGGTTTTGTTAATTTATTTTGATTTCTAACTTTGTTATTTAACATAAATCATAATTTAATAAACATTTCGTAAAATATTTTTAGATTTATTTATAAATAATCTTAGGTGTCCGCCACTCGTGGACTTTCCCCTAAAGATCGTCACTCAAATATAAGCACTTATGTTAGATCTTTCAAATACAAATGATAAAATTTACAGTATTTAATAATCATTTGAGCACATTTAGAACAATGGCTATTTTTGATAAATATTTAATTCTGTTGATTATTTTCATACCTCGACTATTTAATTAGGGTACGGAAAGTTCCAGCAATATGCCTCAACGTACAACAATGCTAAGCATCACTAGTTATGATTAATGCTATTAAACAGAATATCTTCAGAGAATACCAATATTGATAAAGATTAATCTGCTTCAAGTGTATACATACATTCACAACAGAAAACAAAAGAAAATCTTAAGATTATTCACGAATAAAAAAGTTGGTTCTAGTTAACAGCAGCTCTGTAATGAGTCTGAAGTTTCACTATATAAAAAATAAATTCTTTTAAAAATGGTTCATTACAATATAATTATAAATTCTATTTATAATATTCAATATTACTTAAAACCAATATTATTGAGATATTTATTATTATTTCTCATAATAAGCTTTATTTTAATGTTTCTGTAATCTTTTTTATGGTTTATGATATTAATTATGAGTCTATAAGATTTCCTATGTTTGCTGATACTGACGTACAAATAATTACTCAATTTTAATGGGAAAGCAAGAAATCTCTATTTTCAATTTATCATTTATCGCAACAAAACGTGAAATTGTCTCCGAGAATGTTGTATCTGTCATAAATAAATGACAGCTATCAATTTGATACGTGTCATAAAATTAATTTCCAATAAGATTGACTAACATTTAGATCTGCAAGATATCTTTTGAATAAACATGGCATGTAATATGAGCATAGTTTGCACGCCATGGATTTATGATTTTTCTTTTATAGTTGCAAATAGTAAAATGTTTATTATTTAATAGGAAATCATGGTGATTTATTTTGACGTTTATTGCATTGTACAGTTATGGTAAACACCTGATTTCTAAATAGACTTATTCACTTATACAGTATTCTGATTAATATTGAAAATAGAATAAAATAAGAAATAATAAAAAAATGAATAAATAAAAAAACGATTTCAATGTAAAAATATGATCTTCTAAAAATAAATGAATATTTTCAAACCCCCTTGACTTTTTTTCAAATTGGTCCTTCAGACAAAAGGACATTTTAAAGCTTTTGCTTCAATAATTTTTGGCACATAAAAATTAGATGATTCTTTGTTGCAAAAGAAAATTTTTGAACCAGCTTGAATTCAAGAAATTGTGAAAAAATAGTTTAAAGTAAACTGATCCTCTTTTGCAAAAGAGAAGTTTAAACCAGATTGATGCCAAGGAATTGAAAAAAATATATACCTCTAACAAAAAGCTAAGTCAAAAGAGCATTTTGGCATAAAAAATAGAAAATTATCTTTTGCAAAAGGGAAATTCTAAACTAGATTGAAACCAAGAAATTGAGAAAAAATATAGTTATAAGTTAACTGCTCTTCTTTTGTAAGAGGTCAGTTTCAAACTAGATTGATGCCAAGATACTGAGGAAAATATAGTTTTAAATCAACTGAGCATTCTAGAATAAAAATGAAAAGACTCTCTTTTGCAGAAAGAAAATTTTAAATTAGCCTGAACCCAAGAAATTGGGGAATAATTTTGTTCTAAGCCAACTGACCATTTTGACATACAAATTAGAAGAGAAGAAAAATAGTTTCAATTAGTTTGATGTTACAACATTGGTAAAAAAACAACTTCTAAATCAACTGAACATTCTGGCATAAAAATTATATGAATCTCTTTAAAGAAAAAATATTTAGACTTGATTAAGGCCAATGAATTAAAGAAAAAATTCAAAGTTGTTAATAAGATATAAGTTGCAAATGATGCAAATTACTTTTTAATAAGAAATATTAAAATTGTTTCACAATTTGCGAATCTGAACTAATTTTATAATTCAAAAACCTTTCATAACATTAGGGTGTATTTATTAATATAAACTGCTTATTTTAAACATAAATGTAACGATTTTAGATTTTCTATAAAGACTTTAGGTATATTTTGAACAAGATAACTCATAATTAACCCTTTCAGCTAAATAAAAACTTTCCACAACTAGAACGGGCTGGCACTATAACATATTTCAAGATTTTACAATAATCAATGAAAATATATTTGAAAATTTAAAATTCCACTTAAGAAGTTCCATTTAAAAAAATGGAAAAGTTACAATAACAATAGGAAATTCTCAATAAATTTCACCAGAAATAATAAATATTGAAGGAAAGGTCTTTTATAAGCGACACCCGAACCCACAGGTAGTCATGCGGATGTCGCCTATAGTTGACGCTCTTAGTAAAAGAGTTAACAGTTAATGTTTTGAAAAATAGAAACATTAATTCCAATATTGCTTTGAAGTTTTTACTAATATATGCACCTATTCCAAATGGAACATCGTCAAAATTATGGTAGTACTTATTATTAGAATGTCTAAATCGAATGCCAATTCGGGTATAATGATAACTGCTTCAAAGTTTTATTGAATATTGTAAATAAAATTTGTAATCATCTTATACTAAATCATTTTTTAAAATAAATTACTTTTCTATATAGAAAAACAAATCAGTTCCTTTGTTAAGCTGTAGTTATCATAGTACTACCAACTGGTTACTCGTACTTTAATATTTAATTGCAGTACATCACAAAACAGTTTTAATTCCCAATTAACTTGCGTATTTAATTAAAACAAACAATTTCTTCAATAAATCTCTGCCAATTGCACATACAGAGGCGTTATCAGCAACAATCGCAGCAATCGCTCAAATAGAAACTTAAAATGATATATCGTGTTGGATCCTTTAACCTTTTCCCTGCATCAATATTCATATTCATATGTTTGCCTAACTAGGTACATCCATCATACAATAGTTGGATTGGACAGGCGGTAAACCAAGCCCGATTGTAGAAGACAATTCTCAGTATAGGGGAGGAGGGGATTTCATGGATCGATGTGGATGATGATATACATATGATCCAATTAAGAATTGTCAATTGCAATATTTTATCAACTTTGTATTTGCTTACAATATTTATTTTCTGAAAACTGTTCATATGATATCAGTTGGTAATTGTGCTGAATAGATTTTGGTAAATCAAAATTGAAAGTTACTATTAGACTAATCATCTGATAAAAATAGAAATGCTATAGACCCGATTCTGCCGCGTAACAAATAAATGTTATGACAAGGCCATGTTACGCTCCAACTTCCATACATTATGGTAGTGAATCGTACTGAATAATGTAAAATGCCATGCATTTGCTGTGCATTTAGGCGATTTATGAATAAACTGCGACGTCACTCGAATGTTATGAACCTGAGTCAGAAACACCCTGTTATCTAACATGGTTTGTTTAACATTTGTATGGTTTCTAGATTGTGTTTTCTATATGACAACTTGAGAAAATGGCTTGACTGCACAGCAATCGCATGGCTTTTGTCAATATTTAGAACGAATTTGTATGTAAAGTTCCCTATGTTACGGTTCTATTATCTTATAAGCTGGTAATCATGTACTATCAAAATGTTGTGTATTTGCTGTTCGATCAGGCGTTTTACACATAAAACCTAACCTACAAAAGGCACAGACGTCATTATATTGACTTTGGTAAGACTTCAGGAATGTATTATCAAATTGACATAAGAAAGTTTCACTTATGATAAAATTATTATGTGTCATTTAAATTAAACCAAAATCTAAATCTCATTTCTTGTTGATTGTCAATTATGTGCAGCCGAGAAGGTTTAGCAACTTGCTTATAAAAATAAAGGCAATATAAAAATTTCAGAAATTCTTTATCACACACACACACATATATATATATCTTGATAATTTTTTTTTCGACGTTGAAACATATTGAAATGAATAAAGCAGCCAATGCGTCGAATGTAGAAAATTTATTTTAATTTTTTATACGTTTCGAGACTAGATGTGTCTCATCATTCAGCTAAAAGAAATTTTATTTATTTATTTACATATATACATTATTTTCATATCTCAGTCAGACAGAGGTGCCTGGTATGAGAGATTATGAAAAACAGTTTTCATATAATATTTACATTTCATTTGACTATAATATCTATTTCATTAATATAATATCTATATATATATTGAAGAGACGTTAGTAATCAATTTACTAATTAATAATTAAATGTAACCAATTTTTAATAATTCTTGAGTAGATTAGGGTTTTATTTTGAATACTTTTGAATACGAGAATTGGAACATTTGTAGCTCTTCGGGAAGTGTGTGAAATCAAAGAATTTATTTAGATACAAAAATTTATTTATCGCTTTATTATAATATTTCAGTTGTTGCTTGCTCAAGAGTTCAGGACTAACTAACTTATATTTTTACATTTTTAAAATATTTCAAATATTTCTAGTTTTATGATAGCTCGCCGAAGGTACATGAGCTATCATAAACTTTTATTAAGGGTTGTCTGGCAGATGTACAAAATATTCGCAACATTTACCGTTACTTGGGAGTATACATCGTTCAAAGGAATTTACTTATGACTATTATTTATAATTATAAAGAACACAATTCTCAACACCTCCATCGTGAAAATTAAGCCGTCCTCGGCTTATTACATAACATTAGCGAATTTCAGGTTGTAATTTACTGGTACATTAATAACTAAAATCATTATCTTAATAACTATGAGTTGATGCATAATGGATATAACAACTAAAGACATCAATTTTTATTTATATTTTAGTAAATCAAAACACTTAGCTAAACCTTAACATTAATATTATAAATTGGACTATTTTTTTTAAATTCTAGATTTACATTTACATTACATATTTTAGATTTAATTTATTTGTGAAAAGAAATATTATTTTTATTATTATTATTTAATCAATAAAATTTAATTGATAATTTGATTTATGTGATAATTAACATTATTCTATGAGATTTATCAAATTAATTAAATGCAATTCAATAATAAGATTTTTTTTTTTTTAGAAAATTTGATAAAGATTATGTTACTTTACTCGTTTGGTATAAACTTTTTCAATTTGTTGTTGTGCACTTGTACATGTTTATTATGGATCAAAATGGTACTATTTATACTATCGGTTTTTAATATTTTAAAGGGACCTTTCCATAGGGGCAAAAGTTTTTTGCATCGCCGCGGATACGGAGTTTCATCTCTCAAAAGCACATACTCATCGATCTCAAAGGTTTCAGGGTTCAAATTTTGATCATAGTTACTTTTAGTTTTTTCTTTATTACTCAGTAAATTCTGTCGAGCGAAACTATTCGCGTGCGATAACCGCGATTTTAACTCATTAACGTAAGTGTCGTAGTTATATTGAAATATAGGTTTTGCTATAGACAGTGGTAATTCTATTTTCCTACCAAAAACTAACTCGAAAGGTGTGTAATTTGTCGCGTTATGTAAGTTGTATTATGGATAAAAACTGCGTATTTTATGCATTTGTCCCAATCTGTTTGGGTTTTGTTAATATAAGATCTCAAGTTTTGAACATAATCTCTATGGATCCTTTCACAAGAGCCATTCGACTCAGGTCTGTACGGGGAAGTTGTTATCTTTTTAATTTTTAGTAATTTGCAAACGTCCTTGAATAAATTGCTAGTAAACGTGGTGCCTTGATCAGATAGAATTTCCTTAGGAAAGCCAAATTTTAAAATAATTTCTGAAACGAATGCATTTGCGACTGTCGAACTTTCTTGATTACAAATGGGGATGGCGCCTGCATATTTCGTTAAGTCGCATATAAATGTCAACAAATATTTATTTCCGGAGTCAGAAACGGGGTAAGGGCCGCAAATATCAATACAAATTTTTTCGAAAGGCTCGCGGGCTGTTGTTGTTATAACTAAAGGTTGCCTTGTTTTCTTACATACTTTATTTTTTTGACAATCAGGACATTTGCTTACATATGATTTAATTTGTTTTCGCATCTTTGGCCATTTGTATATGCTACGTATTCTGCTGAACGTTTTTTTATGGCCCAGATGACCTCCCGTATATTGTGATCTATGAAATTGGTTTAAAATCTTACTTATCTCATCCGGTGTTAGGTTTTCAA
Organism: Ctenocephalides felis; assembly: GCF_003426905.1. NCBI lineage: Eukaryota > Metazoa > Arthropoda > Insecta > Siphonaptera > Pulicidae > Ctenocephalides > Ctenocephalides felis. Next base: position 62,580,820 of record NW_020536999.1, read on the forward strand.
TAATTTTGTCATAATAAATTTTTAATTTTATGTCGGTGTCTCTGAAAATGTATCGTAATAAAATTCTAAAATTTTCTATTGGTATGTGGCAAAAACTTTGAAATTGTGCGGGAGCTGGAATAGCAATGGATTTAATATTTTCATGAATTAAATGAGCTTTTAGATTTAAGAGGCAATGGAAAAAATCTTCAAGTGTTGGCTGGGAATTCATGTTATTTACAATTGAGTAAAAAATTTGTTTTTGAGAGTAGTTTAAGTTGAAAAAATCGTGTGTTCCTATTAGCCAAATTGTTATTAATGTTACTATGTTGGAAAAAATCGAAATATTTAGTTAATTTATCATCGGGAGTTTGGTTTTTTATCACGAATATCAATGCGGATTCTTCATGTTTTAGGGATGTGAGAAAAACTTCATTCGATTCCTCGATATTGTTATTAATTATAACCGAGGTTTTAATAGTATTTAAAAAATTTTCAAAATTATTTTCGGAATTAAAATTGCATCTGCATAGAAGAGATAATTTTGGTTTAGAATCGATAGGAATAGATGAAATATTTTCATTAGAAGCTAATTCTTGAATATCAAAAAATGAGCGAGATAAACTATCAGCATTCGTATTAGATGATCCAGATTTATAAATTATATCGAATTCATATTCTTCTAAGGAAAGCCTCCAGCGCATTTGTCGTGAATTTGGATCTTTACATTTGTACAGGTAGATAAGGGGCATGTGATCGGTGTACAATTTGAATGGTTTACCATAAAGGTAAGGTCGGAAATGTTTTATGCTCCATACGATTGCTAAAAGTTCTTTGTCTATAGTAGAATAATTTTTTTCTGCGGGGTGCAAGGTTCGCGATGCATATGCAATTGGTAAATCTTTTCCTTCGACATTTTGAGATAGAACCGCGCCTAATGCAAAACCGCTTGCGTCCGTGGTTAATGAAAATTCTCGATCGAAATCGGGATACTGGAGTAAAGGTGGATTTATTAGTTTTTGTTTAAGTTCATTAAATGCAAGTTCACACTCTTGGGTCCAATTAAATTTTGCGTCTTTTTTTAATAATTCGGTTAGAGGTAATGCAATTCGGGAGTAATTTTGTATAAATTTGCGGTAGTAACCGGACAATCCTAAAAATATTTTTATTTCTTTTTGATTGGAAGGAGTGGGAAAGTTTTTTACTGAGGAAATTTTATCAGGATCAGGAGACACACCGTGTGCACCGATAATATGGCCTAAATACGTAATTTCGTGTTTCAAAAAATGACACTTATCGGGTTGCAATTTTAGATTGTATTGTCGTAATTTTTCTAGCACTTCTAGTAACTTGGTATTATGTTCTTCAAGTGTTTTCCCGTAAACTATTATGTCGTCCATATAAACTAGAGTTCTAATTCCTTGTATGCCCGACAAAACTGTATTGGTCAGTCTCTGTAAAGTCGCCGGTCCGCCCTTAAGTCCAAACGGTAACCGTTTATACTCAAAATGTCCGAAGTCAGTAGAAAATGCAGTTTTTTCTCGGTCAGTTTTATTTAGTAAAATTTGATGAAAGCCTTGAGCTAAATCTAGAGTCGTGAAAAATCGTGAGTTACCTAGTTGGTCAATAATGTCAGTGATGTTTGGTAATGGGAAAGCGTCCGATTTTGTAATTGCGTTTAATTTTCGGAAATCGACGCAAATCCTCCATTTTTTATTTCCGTCAACATCAGGTTTTTTGGGGACAATAATTAAAGGAAAATTCCAGGGACTTTGCGAGTTTTGAATAATATCGTCTGCTAACATCTGTGAAACTTGTCGGTGAATTTCTGTTTTATGAGCGTGCGGTAATCTGTAGGGTTTTATGTATATGGGTTTTTCGTCATTTTCGACGGGGATACTATGAGTAATCGTATTTGTATATGTCAGTTTGTCGTTTTCTAAATAAAACAGATCATGAAATTTTGTACAAATATTTAAAATTGAATCTTTTTCGAGATTTGTCATGTGATTAGTTTTTATGCATTGTAAAACTTTTTGTACTCTTTGTTTCTTGTCATTGTCATCAATTGTGTCGTTGTAATTTACGTTATTGAACAAACATTGAAAATCGATTGATTCTTGGTTAGATTTGATAGATTTATTTTGATTAAGATTTATAGAGTCGATTATATCAAAGTTGCTTAATAACTCGAATTGTACGTCTTTTGAATTAAGGAATTGACGATTTGACGTAGGATTAATAACATTTATAAAAAAACAATTTTCAATAGGTTTTACAATGCAGTTAGCTAATATCAATCCGTTTTCATATTGTTTTGAAAAACATACTGCTTCGTCGTTTAACGCAGTTTCGATTTTTAATGTTGTTTCGGATCGAGGAGGGATTAAATGTTTTTCGAAATTAACTAAAGGGGTTGTAAACTCTTGGTTATTGATTTCTAGTGAAAATAATTTAGAATGATAATTAATTTTTGCTTTAAATTTTAATAAAAAATCTTTACCGATGATTCCTGAATATTTAATTGGAAGATTTGATACAACTTGAAACGGAAATTCTGTATTTTGTTCGGAAAATTTAAAGTTAATATAAGAAACGCCATGGGTTGTTAATGAATTTGATGTTATTCCAATTAGTTCAATTTTTTTATCTGTGTATACGAGAGTTTCTTTATCAATGTTATGAACTTTAATTAATGATATGTCACTACCGGTGTCTATTAAAAAATTATGAAAAGTATTTGGTAGCTGTGTAGTTTCTAAAATGATTGATTCATAACTGTTCGGAAAATTTAAATTTATATTGTTACAATTGCTATTTACATGAATGCCCGTCCCGGAACGGGCTCTGGCGAGTTTTTTGAACTTGAAGAAGGTGTATTCGATTGGATTTCATTATTTTCAGCTATCGGATTAGGATTATTAATAGATAAACAACTTTCCTGTTTTATTTGCGGAACCATAGAGATTTGAGTTGGTTGGAAAAAGTTTTTACGATTGGGATGTCTACATTGATCAATCGTATGACCGAATTTTTACAATAATTGCAAATTATCTGTGAATTTTTATGCTCGGCTTTGAAAAAACAATTACCACTGCTATGCCCCATTTTATTGCAAAAATCGCATATTAAAATTGAGGATGAATCGGTATCTTCGGCAATGGCAAAATCTATGGCGTCATTTAAATTATCAAACCTACAACATTTTACTAAATTTTTCAATGGCATTTTCAGTCCATTAATAAAAGTTCTGAGAGCCATTTCATTATAAACATTTTGTAATTTATCCGCGACTGTCTGATCGTGTGTATCACAATCTTTATCATAAATTCTGTACAATAGTTTATTAATTCTTTCACTGAAAGATTTTACCGATTCATTGGGTTTTTGTTTGTAATTTAGCAACTCTGCAAGAAGGATTGATACAGGAGTTTTTTCCGTATATTCTTTATACAAAAATGATTTTAATGAGTCCCATGAATAAATTTTGTTACGTATTATTTTTATAAGTACATGATTTGGAAATTTACTTTTTATGGTTAAAAATAGTTTTTGTGATTCACTGGCCTTTAAGTTTTCATTCAGTGAATCACATACATCAATAAAAATACGTACATCAGTTTCGTTTTCAATAAAATTCGGTAATATAGCTAAGGCTAAATTTAAATCTAATAAGTTTTCATTCAAAATTGTAGATTGGTTCTCCATCTTGAATTTGTAATAATATATGAATTTTCTTACTTGAATTCCTTTTGATTATGATAGAGGGTTTTGTTCACCTTGATCGTCGCTCCGGGGTTGTAGATTTAGTCCTGATTTGGTCCCACGTTTTAAACTTCAAAATCTTCTTCTGAACTTGTTATTATTCTTTTTATTAAATCTTCCAGTTATTATTTTTTATTAGAATTATTTTGATGATTTTATATAGATTTTGATCGATTTATTTGATAAGCACTTTATTTTTGTATCACTTGATAATTTTAAGAGTTTGGTTATTTTTCACACACTTTTTGTTTTAATTTTTTTTATTTATTTTATTAATTTGTACTCTTATCTCGGAGTTGGATTCGATTAAGCTGCCACCAAATGAAGAGACGTTAGTAATCAATTTACTAATTAATAATTAAATGTAACCAATTTTTAATAATTCTTGAGTAGATTAGGGTTTTATTTTGAATACTTTTGAATACGAGAATTGGAACATTTGTAGCTCTTCGGGAAGTGTGTGAAATCAAAGAATTTATTTAGATACAAAAATTTATTTATCGCTTTATTATAATATTTCAGTTGTTGCTTGCTCAAGAGTTCAGGACTAACTAACTTATATTTTTACATTTTTAAAATATTTCAAATATTTCTAGTTTTATGATAGCTCGCCGAAGGTACATGAGCTATCATAAACTTTTATTAAGGGTTGTCTGGCAGATGTACAAAATATTCGCAACATTTACCGTTACTTGGGAGTATACATCGTTCAAAGGAATTTACTTATGACTATTATTTATAATTATAAAGAACACAATTCTCAACAATATATATAACTCTTCAGTCTTTATAATTTACATTATAAAGAAAAATTTTTAAAAAATGAATTTATACATTGGAAAAATTAATTGAAAAAACAAGTTATACATACCAGATAAGAATATATATATATATATATATATATATATATATATATATATATATATATATATATATATATATATATATATATGTATATTCAGAAATTCTTTAGCACGCATATAATAAGTTTACACCTGTCCTGAAATTGTCAATGAATAAAACTGTAGGATTGAAATAAAGATAACTTCAAAAATACAATATCTTTTGACCATTGTAAACTATCTTTAAACCATTGTAAAATAAACCATCTAAGCGCAAAGATATATATTAATAATTTGAATCAATTTTTACAAAATTGTAAAAATCAAAAAAACGGTCGAAAAATAATCTATTTTTAATAATCGATTTTTGCATTAATCAAAAAAAATTATCTCTAAAACAAGAAAACTGCCTAGGATCATAGCCTTTAATGCCTAACAAGAATGTGTCTATTATGTTATTAAAAATATTTTTAACAATATTTTTAACAACATTTTTAACAATATTTTTAACAATAATTTTCTACCAAATAAAATAATTTTAATATTAGGCTTAAGATTTAGATTGTTTTAGCTTGATATTAAAGTATTTTTTCAGTAACGACGAAAATCGTTGAATTTGAAAAATCTTCCCCATATGTGAAAATAATGAACTTATTCAATAAGAAAATTTAGCAAATTTGGAAGTTGAAATTTTCACACAACTCAATACTCCAAACATTAATGTTTCTTATAATTTTTTCTAGGTCCATAATATTTCATAATAATCATTAAGACCATGATCTCTATCAACAATGAAAGTTTTACCATCAAAAATATTTTACAACACTAGTTGATCGTTTGATTTTTACCAAAAACTAATCAACTATCCCAACTGACATTTTCGAAATTTCGATATCCATTCATAATTATTGGCTAGAACTTCAAGAAATTTTATTGAAATTCTCTGCTAATTATAAAGAAACGGCTCTGTAGACCGTTTCGCAAAACTGATAAACGTGAGTCTTTTAAGAAGTTCCTTTGTGTCTTTTAAGAAGTGAGCCTTTTAAGAAAGGTTATATTTGTGTCACATAAACATAACCATAAACACACTCATTGTTTTCGCAATTATGGTGTCACAAAATTCAAAAGCACTTGAAACGTCGATAAAACAACCAGCAAACTGAGTTTTCTGAAAACAAACTTCGGAAAGATAAATAATATAATAGAAAGATAGAATATAATATGGATAGAGATATTTTGGTCAAAAAGCTTAATTAGAACTCGATTGACCAAAACTATCAAAAAACTAACATCAACATCTAGACAAGTACACATTGTCTAAATTTCAAGAAATTCCATTATCCCCCCTATCCCGCGAAGACTTGGATTGATGGCCTCACTACTGGATTCGTCAGTTTTTGTTACAAAAAGAATAAACATGTCCTTGTGTTATGCGAGAAAGTGGTGATAAATCGTTTTCCGATCAGATTAAGTTATTGCGAATTGCAATGCATTTGTTAGCATTACATCTTGTTAGAAAGGATTTTGCACATGCAAATTACATTTTAGCAAATGCTATGTGATTTTCTAAAACTTCGGATTAGAGAATTAATCTTCTGTGAATGATTTCAGAGTTTTCTATGAACAAATATGATAAATATGATAAATGGGAATAAGTTAGACATATTATTAATTTAAAGTGCAAAGAAAGGTTTGTAGAACGTGTACAAATATATACATTTATATATGTAGGCAATTTGCATTATGGAGTAGTGTAGAACTGGGCTTAAAGGTCCGCAGGTAAGAAGGTCGACCACCGATATCACAGAAGCAAGTACAGTTAAGAAGTTTTTAACAACAATATTTGAAAGTAGGGGGCAAAAGATGTATAACCAGCCATCATTGATTCTTACGACGTTGCTCTCGGGAGATCAATGGCAAATTTTGAAAATCTATAACAAAGGATTTTCCTTCGTTGTTAGTTTTTTTTTTGGTTGTGAGCACTGTTGCGTAGTTTATTAGGATTTTATTATAATTTTTAGTATACGTTATTTAAATGTTTTGTAAGACGTATTGTTGAGTTAGATTCATCGGTTTTTTTATAAAACCTTTATAAAAGCTTACATGTGAGTGGAGTAAAAAGAACCATCTAAGTCTTCACCCTGGCTAAGGTATAAACAATAAAATATAGTAAATAAAAAAGTAAATTAAGTTAAAAAAGCAATTTTACAGATAAGATAAATAGTTATTCCAACTCTTGATATTTTTTTTGACAAAGTACTAGATCAAGGTTATATACAGTGCTATTTTAGTATAAAATGAACCCATGAAATTTATATTTTACAATGGTTGAATAATGTAGTTATTTAGTAAAATCCCTTTAAAATTAAAAATAAGATTGAACTTGTTTTCCGCTGGCTATCCCATTTTACCACGCCTATGAGAAAAAAAGGACCAAGTGTCATGTTTTTTAAAAACAGCAAAAAACACATTTCCACAATGATGAATTAGTTGGGAGTTTTATTGAACATAGTCAGATAGTTGTTTGTTTGATACGTGTTATTTGTTCTATTTGCTCAAAGACAAATTTGACCTTTATGCCCCGCTCTACCCTGTACAAGGAGGAAAAATATCCAATTTTGTTTATATGTGTTTACTTTATGTCCTAAAAAATTGCATATCTTTACGTTTCAAAGGTTTCTGAACATTTTGACATTAGAAAAAATTTATGTATGTATGTGGGTATGCGTATGTTTGGATACAATTTTTTGCCCACGATTTCGGGCGCACGAATCAGCTCCGATTTAAATGGTCCTATATAACATTCGAATCCTATTGATGAGAAGACGTGCTGATTAGTTTTCGTGAAGACAGGTTTTCCAGCCATTTCGAAGATACCGGGCAAAAAGTGCCAAAAACGGTAATTCAGTTGTTAAGAGAACGGAGTACCCGATTTGAATGATTCAAAAAACATTTGACTTGTTATGACGAAATGAATAATTGATATATCCGTTTCGGAGATACAGAAGTAAAAGTAAAAAAACAAATGATATTTGGCGTTTATCAAATATTTAATAATGTTTTAAAAAATGTGTACTAATTTTGTTAAAATTTTGTTGGGTTTTGTGCCCAGATTTTTACTTTTCGAAGTTTACTTATTCGGTTCAAAAAAATTTAAAAATTTTCAAAAATATACATACTTCAAATATAAATGTTAAATTAACAATTCTGTTTGAAAATGTATGTATTCAAATGCATTATTCTGATCGTACAAAATATATCCTCAGATGGATTTATTCGGCACCTCTTGCTAATGTAAACTATCTCAAGTGCTTTAAGAGATAAGATCGTCACTGTATATTTTATGATAACGATAAAATATGCAGTGATTATAATTATCTATTTGAATATGTTTAAAACAATTGTTATAAATCATTGATCAATATTTACTGATCACTGATTTTTTTTCTCGAATATTTAATTCTTGTACGAAAAGTTCGAGCAATTTGCCTTGAGGCACGATGCTATACACCAGCAGTTTTTTTTAAACTTTAGTTTATTTAACTATTTTGCTGCTAATAATTATTTTTTCTTTCATAATAGAATATATAAAAAGCGATGGATTCACATTATGATGAACAAATGTTTTCATACTCCATTATTTAGACTCAATTTAATAAAAAAAATGTTGAAAATACTGACTCAAAATCAACCGTACTGACTTAAGAGTATTCAGTCAGTTGAAGTGTTTACATAAAATCTGTTAATTACCGACTTTGAATAGTCAAAATTAAAGTAATTTTTAAAAATTTTCTCGTTATATCCGTCTCTATTCAAGTAGTACATATATTTACTGTAAGTCTTTATTCCATCGACTGTACAAAAACATCGGTCTGCACAAAATTGATTATACATGAATCGATCCAATTTTCCTTGTCAGTACATCTCTTAAGTGTAGTTCGCACATCGGAATATTCTCCAAGTTTCTCATATAATTTTAACACGTTCACTCCACAAATCATTACTAAAGTGGCCTAGAAAGCGACAGCTCACAGCGTTTGTTTGCTTTGCAAATCCAATACAAAAAATAAAAGCAGAATAAAAAAATCTAGCATAAGTGCAATATGTCAGTATGCATCTGATGACAACGTATAATCAAACAATTCTTACTCTGACTGGCATCGCCTAAGCAAACACCGATGGCTGGATGTGGATGGCTACTCATTCTCGTATTGAAATAAAGTGGAATGAAAAAATAAAATGAGCAAGAATAAATAATAATGAAGAAATTGCAAGTAGCGGACAAAGACACGACCAATGCGCATGCGTATGCGAATAATACAAGTCATGTGGTACGAGAACAACTGTTAAGGCGGGTGCACATGATCGCAAAGAATTGAAATCACTAACAAGGTTGCAAAAAAAACGTATATGTCTCTTCAATCTTAATGAACTTTATATTCGGTCAAACAACAATATTTTCAATCGTTGTCAATCAAAAACTAATTAGTGGTGCATGAGCATTATGCTTTAAGGGGGCATTCTGGTCTAAGAGCATGAATTTTGAGGCATTTTTGAAAGACTGTAAAAAATATGCAAACAAATGTTTTGTGATTTAAAAAATAATAATAATAAGAACAAAAGTAGTTAAAATTTTAATTCCACAGAGTGATGATGTTGGGGTTCTCAAAAAATTAGCTTGACAATATCCATGATTTCAGCCCTCTAAATAAGTAGAAGACATAATATATTTATAGGGTAGAGTGGGACTTAAAAGGGCGTTATTAAAAACATTTAACCGCCGATATCTCAAAAACAAGTGCAGTCAAGAATTTCTTAACAGAAATATTTGCAAGTAGAAAGCAAAAGATTTATAAATCTTTTGCTTTCTTCTTGCAAATATCACCAGCCATCACCCTGATTCTAACGATGTTGCTGTCAGAAGATAAACGGCAATGATTGAAAACCCATTACAAAAGCATTTTTTTCCCTGGGTAGTTTTTTGGGTTATGAACACTGTTGTTTAGTTCACCAGATTTTACCAGAATTTTTGAGTACACATTATTTAATTGTTTTATAAGTTTTTATTATTATGTATTGTTATTTTCAAGTTAGATTCAACAGTTTTTTGTATATAACCTCTATAAAAGCTTGCATGTGGATGGGGGATAAAAAGGACCAACTGAAACTTTACCCTGGCGTAAGTGTAAAATAAAATTAGTAAATTAAAAGAAAAATTAGTTAAGTAATAGAAAAAGAAGTTTTACAAGAGATAAATTAAAAAAAAAGTTATTTCAAATCTAGTTATGGATATTTCAGACAAAATACCAGATCAAGGTTATATATGAAGGTGTTATCTCTGTCTCTGTAAACCCATTAAGTAACCATAAAATTTATATTTTGCACTAGTTGATTAATGTAGCTATTATTTCGAAAAATCCATTTAGAATTCTCTCTATCTGTGTAAAAAATGTACCCATAAAATTTATATTTTTCATTAGTTGATTAATTTAGTTATATTTCGTAAAATCTCTTCAAAATTGAAAATAAGACATTTTATCTGTTTACTAGCTGTCTCATTTTATTCCGGCTATTGGGTAAAAAGAACGGATGGCAAATTTTTAAAAAATATAAAATAACACATTTTTATAACTAGGAATAAACTAGGAATTTTACTGAACATAGTTCGATAGTTCCTTGTTTGATATGTGTTATGTGTTATAAAGTAGTTCATTTGGTCTTAGGCACTATTATAAATGAAAGTCAATTTGGACCTTTGTGCCCCGCCCCACCCTATATTATTGCTCTAAAATGATGTCGCAATTGTATGAAGTTAAAAAAAATGTTTTTTCATAAAATAGCGATTGTCCGAAAAAAATCCTGACTTTTTTTTATTATTATTGAATTAAAAAATAGTAAAAATTGGAATTTGAGGGTGATATTGATATAGAAATATTCTTAACCGTTTATTTAAAAAATAAAGTGGTCGTTTACACTAAAAACTGATCCGATAAGCCTCATTCATCTTTAACTTTAATAAATTTTTAAAATTTAATAAATTCACTTTTTGTATGTCTATAATATTTTAGGAAGTTCGTTAGGACTACGAACCTTGTCACAGAGGTTTCGTTAACAATACCAAAGAAAAAATAACAAAAACTATTCAATTACGAATAAACGTTCGAAATCTTTGCCAAAATTAGTCAACAAGATAACTTTCACAAAGTTTATTTAGGATTTCTTGCAAAAGCGTGAACTGAAAGTTTTGTACTTTTCTAATAAATGTAAAGAAACGACTTGGCCGATTGTCGTGCAAAACTAATCTACGCGAGTCATCATGATTCATCAAATGGTTTTTAAATATATGAAATCGTTGAAGTCGTTTTTGAGCCAACTTTGAGAGGTAAAACATCCACACACACACATATATACACTTTTACACACCCATACTTTTCCAAATTTGATATCCAAAAATTCAGAATTACTTGAAACTTCAAGAAACCAGATTGAATTTTATCAATCCATCAAATGTACTGATTTTGATTGATAAATTTGAGCACTCATTAAACTACAATAAACATTGCTTACAAATTAAATAAAAAATCTTGATCAAACATCATGATAGATTGCACCTTAGGCAATTCGTTATAAAATCATGAATTGCACATCTGCAATATGCACGTACGATCAATAATAAAAATTGCAATTATTTTATGCAATTTATTTCCACTTATATGGAATGATTTTATTGAACCATGGCATACATACTTGTTAATTTGCAATAATATACATTTCATATGCTCTACTTTTTTAATGTAAAATATTTATTTAATGAATAACGCTGTTTATGAATGTGCAAAATGAAAGTTGCACTATTAATTGAATTGCTAAAAATAAGTAAAAACCATGTCAGAGATCTTTAGATTTAAAACTTACGACTGAAGTTATATAGCGTGAAAATTTACTAGATAACATCTCCGAAAATAACCATAACCTTTCTAATGATTTAAATCATTCATTAAAAATTACAGAATTCAAAAATAATTGAAGTCGTGCAAATATTAATCAAGCTTTCCAGGAAAAAATCTTACAAACTTGGAAAGGTTTGCTAAATTATTTAAACAAGTAGAAATGAATTTCAAAAAATAGGAGTAAACTGATCTAAATTTTATTCTAATTCACTAAATTTTCAAATTGAAAATTAAGCTAATGAAATCCATTTAATTTAAATTGTATTTTATAAAAATGCAAAATCACAATATTGAGTTAAATCCATGGTGAGCTCACCATAAAAAATGATTATAGATGTAGATAATTGTATTTTTAATTGCATTTTTTAAATAATAACTAGTAGTATATGGCATTGTAATTGAAAGACTAGTATAAACTCATAGAATTAGTATAAATACTGTATGATTCAAAAATTTAACATTTTTTATATAAATTAGACAATTTTGCCATAAGAGAAAAAAGCTTAAAAAAATTTGCATTTAAGTATATAATTTTACTAAAATATATGAAAAATCTGAAAGACGTTTCCTATCAAATATATCTCAGTATTAAAAAAATTAGCATTTTTTATATAAATTGTATCATTTTGAGACAATAAGAAAATTCTCCAATAATTATGTAAAAAAAGACAAATAATCTGAATTTTGAAAACAAGTATCTAATTATACTATAATTCAAAAGTTCAACTAACTAAGAATACTATTATTGTGCACAAATATTAGGTTTTTTGGTTTTTACAAAAACAAAATATCAACATTTTAAAAATAGTATGTGAAAATTAATATCAGAAATGCAGATCTAAAATATTACAATTTTACCACTACGTTTTGTTGAAACTGCTTATTTCAATTTTAAAAACTATTATCTATCTATACTATATCTCAAACTATATCACATTTCGAAATTTTCACTTTTAAGATTTTTTTATAACCATTCAAGTCGAATTCTATTTATTCCTCAGAAAACTTTTGTTAAGAGTTAAGTTAGTTAAGAGACACTTCAATAATAAATTGTAATAATTTAAAACTGGAAAGAATAAAATCTTAAAAAATTGTGGGTTTTCAATGGTGGGATCAAAATCATCTTTGAAGGTTAATTTTTATGTATATGGGTATAAAATTTCTAAAAATTCTGAAGTAGGGTAAAGCCTAAAAAACTTTAGAAAAATTGGACTAGATCCTATTCTTACAAATATTTGATGCAAAACAAACAAAAAAACATAAAACTTTATTTGACTCAAAAATAAAAACAAAAAGATTCTAAAAGCACACTAAATATAAACTTTCTTTTCCACCATGTGTGTGAATCATTTCTCCCATTATAAATCAGTTTTTCAAATCGTTTTATATTCAAGAAGCGTTTTCAATATGTAATTATCATTAAAAGCCTTCTACGTGCCGTATTATATACACTTGGGTCTAGTATATTTTTCAAATTAAAAATTGTAATTGATATAGATATATATCAAAGATTAGAAAGTTAGATTCTTGATAATATAAAACTATTTTAACGGACTTTTTAATGATTCTATATGCAGTACTGCTCCACAACAAATTGATAAATGATAGCGAACCGTGAATATAAACTGGGCTCTTAAGCACAGCTGGTAGTAATTACATGTTGGATATAATAGACATATATTTATATATACAGGGTGTCCCAGAACTCAACGTCAAGCCAAAACGGAGTGATAGTATTGACCTTAACTGTCCTAAAAAAAATTAGAAAAAAAATCTCGCGTTTTTTGGAAATTATGAGCTTTTGGGTACAACCTAGAGTTTTTTTTTTAATTTTAATTTTATTCTGCCATCTGTATATATATATATATATATATATATACATATATAATTACATTCAGCAGAGAATGCTGACAAGTTGTTTACAATTCGTGATTTACAAATTAGTAGATACCTCCAGTGGCGTATCTACTAGAGCTAATATAATTAAAAAAACTAAAAACAAGGGGGAGGAAAAAACCTTGAGCTGTGAATTATGATTTTCAGTTATTGTAGTTAATGTTTAATAATTTTGTTCGGAATCGTAACCATAACTTTAGTATACATTTTTTTTTAAACTCTCAATTTAATATTCTCATAGATCAATGTACAAAAACAAGTTATGCACTAACACATTATTAGTTGCTTATATATAACTTAATAAAATTTTAGTTCTATATTTCTGTTCGTTAACTTCATAAAGGCTCGAAAAGAAAATTACTCTCTCGAATTTTGAAAAGAAAATAAAACTAGATTGGATCCATATTAGGAAAAGGGTGTTAAGTGCACGACTTTATGCAAAGTAAGGACTAACATTGAGAAGATTCAGATGATAATTTGAAGAAATAATACAGATACTTTAAAGCTGAACAACAAATCTGCAAATAAATCTCAGAACAAGTAAGAAGAACAGAAAAAAAATGACTTAGCAGAGAAATAAAAATAATATGTACCATAAATATTAAATAATAAAATCATTCTATGCGATACACCTCAAGTAGATAAAAGTTATCCCCAAAACAACATACACATGTTGAAATAAAAACATTTTCATTAAAAATCAGAGGGCGTTTGTTTAGATTTAATCTTTATGTAATATTCTATATATACAATTTTGTGCACCTTGTATTGTTTTGAGATCAGTTGATATAAAAAAAATTATTTGGTTCCTTCTTAATTATAAAAAACAATAAGTTTTTGTCATATTTACATTACAAAAAAGGTAAAAATACAATTGGAATAAGAAATAAATAACTGATTATTCGATTTTAAAGTATCTGGTTTATTTTAACAAATTTTTGATTAAACTATTTCAGTAAAACTTAAATTGTGGAAAATATTTCAAAACTTTACATATTAGGCTTTTACATATTTTGAGGTTCTGTGCCAAATTTTGGTCAAGTTTCAAGTTCATAAAAAACAAACTTTTTCAAGTATACAAATCAATTTGCCAAGTTTTAAAAAATCATAATTATCAAAATGAATAATGGGTCGATCAGGAGATAGGTTGGCTAGGCGTTTGTACCAATTTTATATATAAACATATTTTATAGTTTCAAATAGTCAATCGTTTATAAATTGATGAAACTATTAAAAATTGTTGTTTATAATTTCATTCTTATGCATTTTATTCAAGTTTATAATCTACAAAGTCGTTTAATTTATTTAAAATATTCTAGTCTAAAAACAAAATATGATAGTAAAATGAGAATTAAACAACCTTCTTGTTTGATACTATTGAAATATATAATATAATCAACATCAAATTATAATACTGAGGAGTACAGGTAAACGTTCGTTTGATGTAAAAAAATATCAAAACAATTTATTATTTTAGTGATTTTGATTATTATATTGAGCAAAATGTATTTAATAACCTCGTCCCACAAAATTATTTTCAATATATAGAACTTTCGATGCTTTTATTATAAAAAATAAATTGAAACACAAACAGATGGAAAGTTTTTGATATCCTTAATAGCGCATTCACTATCGCCGTATATTAAATCCTGACCAAAAAACAAATTTAACTAAACTTTCGCCTAGTTTTTCATAATAAAATAATAAATTTCAACGCAAAAAGTTTAACAGTAGTAGCATATATTATCTGGTGTTAGAACGTTAATATCCTTAAGAAATAGCACATTTCCGATCGTCGTCACCTCCGTTGCAAATAATAGCAGTTGCAAAATTTATGTATCGATTGTCTTCGAAGATAATAATATCAGTACATGGTGAAATAATTTATGTCTGATACCTTGTACATATAGATAAAAGTACGACATATGACAATTATCTATACACATACGGATTATCCGAACGGAACTAATTTTGTCACACGGTTCAGTGATAAAACTAATAATAATTATTGTTAAAAGAATTCAGTATAGTGGATTAGAAAAATCTGATTTAATAATATATATTGTAAGCTAAGTTTATATACAGAAATTAGTTTGAATACAAAGTTATAGCTATAAATTCAACGTCAATCCGAATTGATTGTAATATTCATGAGAAAAACTGGAAAAATCTTGCAGTTTGAAAAGTATGAGCTTTTAAGTAAAATCTACAGCTTTGGTCAAACTGTAATTATTTTTTGGTTATTGTAATAATTTTTATTATTTTTGTCACTAAAATTCTGGAACTGTTACTCAATATAAAATATCTAAAACCATAGTCTAGAATAATGATATATTCTCCTTAAGTTTTCTAAAATTAAGAGTTCTTGTTAAATTATGAATTTACATTTTTGAAAATTTGTCGACTTAGTGTCAAAAAAGAGCTCTTTTTAGAAAAACTGTACTAATGTGCCCATTTAAAGGTTTGTAAATTCGTACAATATTTGTTAGTTTCATACTAAAAAAGGAATACAAAAATAAAAATTACTCCCACTTTTGGTAACTCATTTTACTCACATTAACTTCTAATTTAGTTAGGTCAGGTTAGAAATTCAAACCTAATGATTAATAATAGTTATAATTACTGTAACCCGATAAAATAGTTGGAAAAAGAATAAACAAGATAATTATTTAAAAATAAATATTGTTGGTAAAACAAAAGATGTGTTGCTTAAAATTCTGCAAAGAAAAACGTAATGGTTGTGTAAAATGGAAAATGGCACAAAGAAATTAATTAAAATTGTTTAAAATTGGATTGTGATATGATTCAGATGAGAATCAATATGAATCTTCTATCATGTAGGAATAATTACTTTTTATAATGATACCACCTCGACTAGGTATCTCATATCTCACAACCACAAAATGACATTATTCTTACATTGTGATTTATCGCAAAAGAAATCGTTAATATAGAAAGAAAGGAAAAACATTAATTACTTTGAGTAATCGTTAATCATTCATTATACTTAAACATTAATTAATCTTACCAGTACCAGGTATTTTGTATGTAGAAGTATGCAAAATTAGTATCACTCACCTGAAAAGAAAGAAATTGGAAAATTAGAAAGGTTAATCAAAATCGAAAAATAGAAACACAAACATGTAAATAAAAACAACTATGATATTTAAGAACAAAATTAAATTAAATTTCAATAAAATAAATTAAATTTAAAATTTAATTTTAATAAAACTAATTACTATTATTAACTATTTGGTTATAAATAAAGCCGAAATCTATCATTAGTGCAGAATTTGCATTTTAGCTTCAGTTTTAAAATTATTCTAAAACATCATACAAGAAACAAATTTTCATTCATGTATTATCATGAAATATAAACGAATGAAAAAATTATAAAGAAAGTTTATAAATCGAAAAGTTGTGCAGATATAAGAGTTTTTCAGTACAGTATTTGCAGTATTTTTTATTCAGTAAATTTTGTCTAAAAACCATATAAATTTCTAAAAACTATATAAAACTGTATAGGATCATGAAGAACATAACCCATTTTACATTAAATTATGTTGAATGAAAAATAATAAATATTTATTTGATGCACTTTATAAAGTTCCATTTTAGCATTTCATCGTTATCTCATACAAACAATAACAAAATTTTTGTGATTAACAACAATTAGTCATATTTTAATATAAATCTATTCAGTCTGTAAGTACTTTTATCTTCAGACTTTGTAAACTAAACGATAACGATTAAAAATGTTATAGATTAGATATATGATATATGCAACATAAATCCATTTTTTAAGTGCCATATATAAAACTGTAAGCAAAAATTAATAAGCCAGTTATGAGATTAGCATTTTGATCTTTTTGTTACCTAATCGTTAAATGAAATCTTGTTTATAATATAGAATATATAATCAACATAAATGTGTCTTATTCGAGAAAATCCCTATTTTTCTATAAACGTGAGACTTTATCGAGTTTACATCAAATAGATTTGAAGATTAAGAGTAAAAAATCGGCTCACATATATGCACACAATTGTGGTCTCAAACGATTCAGAATGACTTGAATCGTCGAGAGTAAGCATGGAATTAGCAAATCGAATTTTCTGCTAAAAACAAAGTTCTCCTTCGTGACGTTAAGAAGCAATTATAGGAAACAAAATATTTTTAGAATAAGTAGTATTAGAAAAGCGCAATAATGCTTTGTGTGTATTATTATTTAACCCTTTCCACTTACAAATTCTGACATTTATATAAAATTTGCCGCCGGAGCGGAGGCATCCGAGTTGAATGGGTTGATATAAAATCAATATTACCTCATAGTATATTGAATCACCAAATTTAATATTTTAAACCATATTTAATACATATATCGTTTTTCAAAAGTTCGGTTAACACACACTTTTTTTTAAATTTTGGTCTCAAACGATTCAGAATGACTTGAAACGCTGAGAGTACATAATTGTGATGTTGTAAATGAGAAATTCAGAAAATCAGATTTTCTGGCGAAGCATAAGCTTCTCCTTCGTGAAGTTAATAAAAATTAAATGGTGTCTTAGACATGGGCTTTTATCGACCAAACGATTTCGAATCATTTTCCATCGGCACAGAATGCCCTGATTAATAATTATTTATCATCTCAACTAAAATATAACGAAGCTAAATATATATTTGACCATAAACCTAAATTCCTCACTTGATAGCATTTCTGTACTAAAACCTCTTTACACGTTGGTTCTTACATCAATTATCCGAAACTAAACCCAACAACCTTCAAATTTCCTCCGTATCCAATCAACAAACAAATTACATCCAATTTTCTACAAGTGCATCTAATATAAATTCAATGAACATCAGACTCAAGTACAGATGTCCAATTATCATCGCTTGATTTAGCACATAACAATGTCCAGGAGAAAACCATTGGATAATTAAAACATAGACCACCAGGAGAGAATAATAATTGATTTCAGACTATTATTACAAATAATTACGTTGGCAATCTGATGATCTTACGCAACTGCCATAATACATCAAGGATACCCAGGTGGAAAACAAATATATAATTATTTGTTGATATTTAAAGTTCCGGATGGATTGAATACGGTTGAGAAACTAGATTGGTAGTAATTAGATTTGATTAGAGCAGCAAATAAATTTGCAATGTTAATTGCTATTCTGTATCACAAATTGGTTATTATATTATTGATGTTTTGATTTAAATAGTATAAGTTATTGGCATTGCAAATGAAATTTTATTCATATAATCAAGTTGATATCCTTTCAACGTATTTTATATTCATATTATCCAAGTTGTTAATCCTGGCCATTTTAATGGTAATTTGGTCATTTCTATAGAAATATTTTAAAGCATTGCATTGGACCAACATAGAAATGTAAACCAAATTTGAATTTACTATTGAAATCTATATAAAGTATCTCAATTTGATATGCATATGCCTAATGATCATTTTTAACCGCCAAATGGCATTTTTTTAACGTTTTTCTTGGATCATCGGCATCACTGGATCTGCTGATCCCAAAGGTCCATCTTCACAAGTAAAATGTATTTTGAATTATCATAATCGGACACTCCGTTCTTTCAATAATTGAATTGCCATTTTTGGCGCTTTTTCCCCGTATCTTCAAAAAGGCCGGGCTTGCCTTTGCCAAAAACTAATCAGCACGTCTGCCCATCAATAGGAATTTAAAAGAAAATTATTTTTAAAATTAAAAGAACATTCCATTCGAATTGAGAAGGAGACATGCTAATTAGTTTTTGGCGAAGGCAGGTCCTGACGTTCCGAAGATACGGAGCAAAAAGTGCCAAAAACGGTAGCTCAGTTTTTAAGAGAACAGAGCGTCCGTTTTTAATAATTCAAAAAACATTTTACTTGTATTGACAAGATAAAAAAAAATGATTAAATTTTGGGAAGGCAGGTCTAGCGGTTATAGACTCTCATTAAAAATAAGTTAAAAAAACGCCTTTTGGCGGTCAAAAATGATAATTAAATATATGCACTTCAAATTATCAGATATTTTATAGAGATTTCAACAATAAGTATAAATTTTGTTTACATTCCTATGGGTTCCGTACCAATGTTTATCCGTTACGCGCTTTATATTTTGTCTCTATGCAGTTAAAGCAGTACGATTGCTTCGAAAAAAAGTTCAGATCTTCCAAAATATGTCAAAAAAAATTTTTTTTACTTTTTTTTTCAAAAAAAATAATTTTTTGTCCAATTTATAGTTTCTCAAAAATCTTATTTTTTCGAAGTAAAATTTTTTCAAAAATGTTAATCGTTTTTAAAAAAATAATAGTTTTTGGTACGGGAAGTTCCAGCAATTAGCCTTAAAGCACGATGCCTTAATTGCCTTAAGACAGAATTCCACTTACAGCTAGTTTTCTTCTAAAGTATGCCAAAATATTCAGAAATTTTGGAATGTTGAGATGCATAAACATTTTCATTTTCGATTTTTTTACGATAAGGGAACTTTTACCCTAAGGGCAATTTATATGTAAATATAAAATCACTCTAATAATAATGATCACTTATATTGTTTTATAATAATCAAATAAAAGTCAAGAATGAAATTGTTTTCTAGGTGATTTTGGTGCATCAGAATTAAGGGCTTATTGAGCTCTCTGTAAGAGATCATTTTTGTTTTTACTTTAAAAAAAATTTAAGAACAACCATAAGTATTTATTAGTTAGATTTTTATTTGAATATAACAGTCGTCATAAAGCTCCAGTCCTACCTAATGTATAAAGCTAATTGTTAATTAATTAAGATAAAAAACAATTACAAAAAATCTCAAATATATTAAGAAAGTATAATTACGTACAACTTTCCAAATAATAAATATTTCTGTTGACCCAACACACAAAAAACTTTCGCTGATCCTTCACAAATCCTTTACGGATGCTGATGCCCTCAATTAACCTTCAGGGCAATATTATCGAGTTAGTGTTGGCAAAAGTGAAATCGAAATAAAAAATAATAAAATGAAAATAAAATGTAAAAATTATGAAGTTGCAAAATATTGTAGTGCAAGAATGAATAATTCGACATGAATATGGAATTCTCCTTATCGAATTAACAAAACAATAATGCAAACTAATTTAAATCTATTAAAAAATTAATTTTTATTACTAATTTTAACCATAGTTTTTTTTAACTATAGTTCTAGTCATATTTTCATAGCTTGATTTTTACATTGGTATGGATTATATATAAAAATACGACTGCCTTAATTAAATTGTACATATGATGATAATTAAGGTGTTCCATGGCGTATGGGTTGATTAGATCATGAGTTCAAATACCCCCCCCCCTATCATGCACATGTGATATCAATTTTTACTTGAAAAAATAGATCAAAACTAAGTTTCTTGTTGAAATAGCCCATTTAGGGCATTGCGGTGTGAAATGGCAATAGAAATTCTCTGACACTATTCTTCTCCGAATCGAATTGGAACTTAACTTAGCCTACGGATCCACTCTAGGTTAACATTACCCTTTATTATTTATTATTATGATGATAATTATTACAACTAAAATATATATGATCATCAGCACATAGCCTTAACAATGATTAATGCGGTATCAGCAATCGGAAAACATAAATCGAACAATGCAATTTAAATTCCACAAAAAGAAGTCCGTCTAAACCGATATCGAATAATTAATTGATGTTGATATTTTTAACAAGTATTCAATCAATACTAATTAATATTAAACCCACTTTCACTATGAACTTAATACGAAAAAAAGTCATTAATTCATTTCCGTACGTTAAGAAATATAATACTGTTTCAAAGGCAGCAAGAAACTGAAATTCAATACTTAAATGCAAATAGAAACTGAAAGTGATTTATAGTAATGGACAAACAGCTTACTAGAATTTCATGTCTTTTATTTTTGTTAAGAGAAAAATAATTACTTAGAAATGATTTCGGTTCAAATATTGCTAATTATATATTGAACTTAATTCCATCGAGATAAATAGAAATTTTTCACCTAATAGGTGTTCACCATAAACACGTATGTTATTTTTTACTTTTGAAGTTTATTTAAAAGCAATAGGTCGTTCTGAAATTAATGTATAACATTAATTAATTATTTCATTCAAGACTTTTTAAATTGATTCGAAATATCAAACATATGTCCAAACTATAATTTACTTTGTGTTCCTAAAATATATGTTATAGAGTTTGTATGACAACCAACATTTTAGACAACCTGTTTTCGAACAGCAATTTATTCCCTTAAAAAATGGTTTTAATCGGTTACTAATTATTTGCTCGAATCTTATGTAATTCGAGCAACAAAAATTAAATAAAAATTTAGAGTCATTAAAGTTGACTCTAAATTTTCATCAATTAAGAATAAACAGTTTTTGACTGGAATTATTCACTCTTGAATTTTATTGATAGTAAAATAATTTCTTACAATTTGGTAGAACAAAGAAATAATGTTTGATCTGAATTAATTGACTTTAAAACAATTATTCGTTTTAAACAATTTTTACACATAGGGTAAGGCGGGGCACAAAGGACCAATTTCACTCTGAGCAACTACATTGTGAAAACCAAACCAATTATATAACAAGAAATTACACATATCAAACAAACACTATCTGACTATGTTAAGTAAAATTCCTAGCTAAGTGTAGAAATGTATATTTCTGCTGATTTTCAAAAATTTGTCACCTAGTCCTTTTTCAACGAAAGAAAATTCTTTTTTATGGAATTTCAAACATTACCATTTATCTCCCGATAGCGACGTCGTATAAGAATCAAGGTGATAACTGGTTATACATCTTTTTCCTTCTACTTTCAAATATTTTTGCTAAAAAAAATTCTTAACTTTATTTGTTTTTGAAATATCGGTGATGGATCTTTTTACCCGCGGACCTTTAAACCCCGCTCTACCCTATGTTATGAATAGAAGTTTACTTAAAAACCTATTTTAGTCCTTCATTACATATAAATTGATTAAGTTCAAATTGATTATCGACACGCAATCCGCATAATAATGCGTGCATACCACATACGAAAATAAAGCAAAATGCTTTCCCATATTTACTTACATAAAACTATTTTCTGATATTTATATTTGTTCAAGTTCTTTGCACGAAATATTGATAATTTGAGTTAATGGAACAATCCAATATAATGTAAATAAGTATTGCGTGCTGGTAGATCATTTCGAAGTTTTTATGAGAAAATTTCTTTGATGCCTATTGTCTAACACAAAAATCTTATTCTTATTAAAACACACACACACACACACACACATATATATATATATATATAAACAAGTGGTAAATGGCATTATGCTTTAGACAAATCAAGAAATCTCTATAAGCTGGTATCCAAAATTTAGTAAATAATATATAATATACTAAACTGTAAGAGCTCAGATAATTTGTTTTTAGGTATGTAACCATAACTAAGAAATGGTTGCTCTAATTACAAATTACTACTAAACGACTCGGTTAATTAAATATATTAGTTTTTTATATTTTAACCATTACAATCAGTTCAGTAGGCATACCCTTAACGGAAAGTAACGTATATAAATTAATACTACACATTTCGTACATACACATACATTTTTTTTAAAAAAAGTTAGCAAAAAATAAACTCAAATGGTGAATACTACTTTGCAAAGTGACCACAAAAAGATGAACTCCTGAACATTTGTGAAGAACAAGAATTGTAAGCACGGAGTTCGAGAACAAAAAAAAATGATTTAAAATGTATAAAAGACAAGTAAGAAACAACTTACGCTATAGAACTGCCTTTACACAAAGCACTCGACTATATACAAATGATATCTTATCGTTTGTCTTGAAATCTACATTAATAAATCATAATATCATTTATTCGAGGTCACATCGCTTCCATCTCGCCAGCAGTAGATTGCATATTCATCGAACTGAATAATAACACTGCTTCTTCTTATATTTCTATAAACTGAGATCATTTGATATCCCACAACCCAGCACCGAGATCTAATTAGGATAGATGCCGATGTGAAAGTGCAAAGTCATGCCTTGGTAATATTTGTGTATCTAACGTGCAATTAGACTGTCAGAAGCAGATGCCGAAGTACCTTCCTTGTAAAGCCCAGAAACTTTTTCGAAACAGTTATACTGTTTTCTTTTAATGCATATCGTTAAACCTTAATCAAACGCTAAATAGGGCAATTTCTTAACCGTTTAACCAGGTAGTGATTGGATTCCGATGGAATCGTTTCATTGGATACGTGATGATGAATAGACATAGAGCTTACTAGGATGGATAAATATGCAGAATTATATAAGCTTCTTATATCTATAGTGGCCGACAACCACTATTTGTATTTAGTAGCAAAAAGCTCAGATAAAATATGTTTTACATGGCCGTCGAAAACCTACACCACAGTCATTTTTGGTGAGAAAAGGGCACCCTCACATATGGTGACAGAAGCCCATTCCCAAATATAGTGACAAAAAAACACAGTGATCTAAGGTGACAAAAAAACTGTCATCTATGGTGGCAAAAATACATTGTCATCTATGGTAACAGAAGACCACTCTCAAATTGGGATGACAGAAAACCATGATCATTTAAGGTGATAAAGTAACTGCCATTCTATGGTAACAAAAAGCCACTGTAATTCTATGATGACAAGAAGCTACTGTTATCTAACGTCACAAAAAGCCACTGCCATCTATGGCGACAGAAAGCTACGATCATCAATGATGACAGAAAACCATGATCATCTATGGTGACAGAAAACCGCAATCATGAATGGTGACAGAAAAGCACTGTCATTTATGGCGACAAAATCCATTGTCATCTATGGTGACCAAAAGCCATTGTCAACTATGATGACAGAAAATCATGATCATCTGGTAACAGACAACCGCAATCATCAAGGATGACAGAAAAGCCATTGTCATCTATGGTGACAAAAAGCCATCATCATCTATGGTAACAGACAACCACTATCAAATGGGATGGCAGAAAACCATGGTCACCCAAAGTCATCTATGGTGTCTGAAAGTCATCGGTAAATAGGGTGACAAAAAGCCATCGTTATCTAAGGTGACAAAAAACCATGATCACCTGTGGTGACAGAAAACCATGATCACCTATGGTGACAAAAAACCATAATCATGTAGGGTGACAGACGACCGCAATCATCAATGGTGACAGAAAAGCCATTGTCATCTATGGCAACAGAAAACCACTATCAAATGGAATCACAGAGCACCATGATCATCTAAGGTGATATAAAGCTATTGCCATCTATGGTGACGAAAAGTCACTGGTATCTATGGTGACAAAAAGCCACTGTAATCTATGGCGACAGAGAGCTGCGATCATCTATGGTGACAAAGAACCATGATCCTATATGGTGATAGAAAACCAATATCATCTTTGGTGACAGAAAATCACTGCCATCTATGGTGACTAAGAGCCATTGTGATCCATAGTAGCAGAAAACCAATATCAAATGGGATGACAGAAAACCATGGTCACCTAAGGTGATAAAAAGTTACTGCCATTCTATGGTGATAAAAAGCAACTGGTACCTAAGGCGGCAAAAGCCATTGTTATCTAAGGTGACAAAGGTCATCTAAGTTGCGATCATCTATGATGACAGAAAACCACGATCATCCATTTAGACAGAAAACGGCACTCATCAATGGTGACAGAAAACTTATCTATGGTGATAAAAAATCATTGTCATCTATGGTGACGGAAAACCAAATTAGAAGATTATCCTAATAAGAATCATTGGAGAAAGATAATTTACCAGAGTCATACAACAGAGATTTTTAGTTCATCTTAATTTACTTAATTTTACATGTTGCTGTTATAAATATGATAAAAAATATTGGAATGTATCAATGGAGTAATGAGTTTTCATAAATTTTATAACTAATATCGATTAAAATATTTACCATATTAAGAATATTTAAATAATATTTATATTACATAATTTTAACATTAATATATTTATTACTGTTAGCCTAAAATACATTCATATATCTAATGAATAATGATCATGCTCGGAAGAATTCTAAAAATTTAAATTCTAATATCAAGATGCATTTTATTTTGCATTTATATTAAAATTATGTCAGCAGACCTTCCACAGCATATATAATTCTTTTTTTCAATATAACATTGTAAATAGTTTAATTGCCTTTTGTGGTTTAGATTTAGGTCGATGGTCAAATTCAAAACGGTATTTTCAAAAAAGTCAGTCAAATAACCGATTTTAAACTTTATGATGCCATAAATAACTTTGCGTTAAAAAAATAAAGTGCTTGTTAATGGTCCCTTTACATCAAATGATAATGGAAAATTATTTGAAACATTTGTTACATTGATCAAATAAAGACAATCATATGAATAAAAAGTAAAATAACAAAAAAAAATCGGTAAAAATGTGCTTTTGTCAAAAAAACAACGAAATTATTTTGGCATCAGAAAAATAGATTAAAATAAATTAAGCAATATGTATATGAATTGAAATTAATTTTTACTAATAAGCTTGAATTGATTGAATAACATTGACTTGACTTGACTTGACTTAAGTAACATTGACTAAACCAATTTGATATTGTTAGCAGTAATAAATTATAAAAAACACAAATAATTAGAAAAAATATAAGATCATGAGAAAAAAAACGTAATTTTACTAATGTAGCTTGCTTCCAGTAAATTTTGTCAAATTTCACCTAAGTTTTACTCCATTCATCAATCATCTCATATTTTTGAGCAACCAAATCATATAAATTTTTCACCTTTTAGGTATTTTAAGTCTTGTTCCCATTAGTCACGGGTATAGACGTTTCATGCAAAATTTTTCAATATTAGTAATATTTAACTCAATAATGATTGAAAAATATTATTAAAATTCTATAAGATAAAACTATTAATAGCTACAAGAGAAATACGAAAAAATCAACAATTTGCTATATTATGATCAAAGATAATGCGTTACAAATAGCATGGTGCTACAATTAGGAGAAATTTTCTGCTTAACTAAATTAAGTTCCAGAAGCTTGCCAATGTTATGATTTTAAATTTATATGAAATTGTTAAATATTTGCCTAAATTGTCAAATAACTTAAATAATCTTACAGGACTGGAAAACCAACAGAACAAACGCCACTTAATTGTGTCCACCAGTTTATACCTCTAAATTTTAGCATACCTTTTTCTAACAATTGTTTCATAAAACTTACATATTCTAACATCATTTTCCTAGAGACAGTTGTCTACTTTTTAGGCAATCATATTGACCAATGATTTTGCCTAATTGAAACTGCTCACAAAAATATTAGTAATATTAACATTAAAATTGCCCTCAAGACATCAACCAAAGTCATCTCTGACCAGTTGACTATTTTTTCACCGCCAGACATATTTGTCAAATATTTATCTAACAAGAACTGTTATAGATGTAGATCAAATATTTGAAAGGTATACATCTACGTGGGCACTTATGAATTGAGAAAAAAATAAAATCAAAATGCTCAAATGTAAAGTGTTCTCTCTGTAGGTAGGGCATTGACGCTTTGAGAATAATTATAGAGTGCGTTACAGTTGGCTTAACGCTTTGTGCAAACATTAAATCAGTGTGGAAGAAACAGTGCTTCAAATGCAGAGGTCAGAAATAAAAATGTCTATTTCCGTATAATAGTTATATCAGCTTTATTGAAGGATTCTTCATCTGCATCTTCGTGCTTCTTCATGGTTTCTACAATTCCTCAATCTTTATCATCATTCAAAAGCACCGTATCCAATCTAGTTTCCTTTTCCTTGATATTTTATTAAATTTGTTGGATATAGTTAATATGGTATGATTAAATGTTTTCTCAATTGAATCTTAATGGTGGTTCACCGTCAATCATATTAATTTAATACATCAGTCTTCATTATTACTATAAATAATTTCCTACAAATTCATTGAATTTGCTGGATATGGTGAATAAGGTATGAATAAAGATTTCTTCATCAACATCATAATGTTTGTTTGAATTTAATAATTTTTGATCAATACTTCATCATGTCCTTTATCAAAATACGCTGAGTCTCAAATTTGAATCACAAATCGTATGTTCTATTGAATATAATCGAAAATGATAGTATAATAATAATAATCTATTATATAAAAATAAGTCGGGTTTTCCTTCCTGACGATATAACTCCAGAACGCACGAATCGATTTCGACGATTTTGCATTCGTTGGAAAGGTCTCGGGCTCTGATACTTAGCATGTACTACAAACTAATATTTTTTGTATGACTGCTACTCATTTGTTTGACAGCTACTCATTGTTCTCTGCTCAGTAAATTTCATGTGACAAACCGGCATTGTGTTCACTGTAAAATTGTACAAAAATGTAAAAAATAAGCTATTCGTTTCCTAACATTTCAATTGGAAACCATCAAATCAATCACGTGTATTGTGCAAATTTTTATTCAATTTCAACAGCAGGCAATTTTTTTCTTTATCTTTTAATCACCAAACAAAATGTTATTTAAAATGAAACCATCTGGTGGTGAAACGGAGTTCGCCCGGTTTGCTAGTACTTTATAAAAAAAAACAGTAATGCTCATTTTCTCACAGAACTTGATAGTAAGGAGAATAAGACTAGTACTATTTATCTTTCTCCAGATATATTTTTGATCAAATATAAAAAAAAAACAAATTTCAAATATTCAAGTTCAATCAAAAAATATTAAATGAGGAAATCGTTTTCGTCATTAATTTTCTGACAAAACTCATCAACGTGATTAGGATCATTATTAAATTAAATAATAATTGAACAATTGTAATAAATTCGATTCGAAGCTGATCGCTTGTACAAGGAATTAAAATTTTAAGATTATTTAACATAGTTTTAAATAAAATAAAAATTACAAATGATATTTAAAAAAAATGTGTATTCTTAAATTGAATAAGCTTAAGACTTACAAAACCGTGTATTAGTCCAAATTTTTTGGCTCTAAACATATCAAAGATATAGACTCTGAAATAGTCCAATAAGAACTACCTGCTGCGAGATCTGCTGGTAAGGCGGACCAACAAGGTAAAATTTGCAAGTTCAGCAAAAAATGGAATAGGAATAGCTCTGCTAAATATGATCGTGCAGGAAGAAGAAACTACATCTGGTCTTTATTAGGGCTACAAGGATGCCATCTGCACGAAGAAGACCTAGGAGCATGCAGATGGCAAATGACTTACGTATGACGAGAAATAATGCACATGACATTAGTGCAAGTAAGCAGAAGTTTTAGCAATGAAAAGGGATCACTAGGCAAAGGAGAGCAGCGGGAAAAATCAGAAGTAAAATATCAATCAGAGCAACAATAATGTTAAACCCCAATACATAATGTTCTAATTCTGACGTAAAAACTCTAGTAAAGATGTAAATTATCGTCATCGGCAAGAGGATATTTGGCGAATTATGAGTTAAGCAATGTATGTTCAAAAATCTCCATCAACAAATTAAGATAAGAAAATTTGACTAGCACTTGATACATCTTTTATTACTCTAGAAATTAATTTCGTATACAAATCACTAGACAATTTCCTAAACTAATATAAATCGTATAGTTCATTTTCATTCTCTGTTATAGAGACCGGAAAGCCGGTAGCCAAACATGCATAGAAGGAATCCAAAATAGAATGTACACACTGAATGCAAATAGCACTTTTGGTCCAGTACGAGACGATCGTGTAGGTACTGTTCGCGACCGATGACAGGGTAAGGCTCTTTTTCACACGAGACCCGACTAAAGTAATAGTACTCTTTAAAGTACTAGTTCTTATAACCATTTCAAATAATTTCATTTTGGTAATCGTAAGTAGAACAGTCTTTTTGTACAAAAAGAGAGGAGTTTTAACACGTTAATCGCCACGTTAGTCATATATGTGACTGACTCTAAGAAGTTCCACGGTGAGCAATGTCAGACACATGTGCCTACATACGCGATTCGGTAGAAGGCCACTTGAATCATAGTTTCCTACGCAAACGATACATGTGCAGTATGTTTCGGTCTATCGCAAAAAATCTGAAACCAAATTTCTGGGCTCACATACAAAACTGACATGGCTTATTGTCAAAAAAAGTTTTAGGGACAGCTAATGCCGCATAACAGAAAAATGTTATGGCAAGGCCATATTGCGCTCTAACTTCCATACATTATGCTACTGAATCATACTAAAAACAGTCAAAATATCATGTATTGCTGTGCATTCAGGCGTTTTACACATAAACTGCAACGTCACTCGTATGTTAGGAAGGTGTGTCAGAAACACACTGTTATCTAAGATCGTTTTTTGACATTTGTTCGATTTCTAGGTTAGGTTCTCTATATGACAACCTGAAAAATACGCCTGACTGCACACCAAATATTTTTCTGTTTTGCAGAATCGCCCCCTTAATATAGAACCATGCCAGACATAAAATAATGTTTATTCAGAAATTTTGGCAAAAAAAGGTTTTTTCGCTACATTAAGTTTCCTTGATACACTAAATTAACTAATAAAATTACCATGGCCCGTGTGAATTTTATTCTGATATTGTCGTGGCGATTAAAGTGTTACACTGCTATAAAAGGTATTGAAAGAATATTTACAACAAAAATCGTCAAATTGAATAATAAATATACCACATGTTTGAATAAAGTGAAGCTACTGCAGCGAAAAATATAATTCTGCCTCAATTTTTTTTTGTTTACTGTGTACCAATTTGCATAAAATTTCAGAATTAAGCTCATTTTATCGTTAACTTTAAAAGACAAAATAAGCAGTACCCTTTCTCGGTGATGTAATTTTTTTTTCAAAAATAATCCCGAATAAATATACAAAGCTAAGAAAATAAAGCTCTAAACAGTTCTTTAAAAAAACAATATATTTAGTTAGTCATTGGAAATTAAAAATTCGGTTTTT
>NW_020536999.1:62612227-62659216 GCF_003426905.1 Ctenocephalides felis
GTGCGTATACAATAATACTACAATGATAAAAAATGTAGGCATTTTTCTGTCAAAAGTTGTAAACATTGTAAAGTGACTTCTGACAAATTATTGTAATAAAGTTCTTCATTGTATAATATTGTTTTCTAAAATACTGTATAAAAATCGTAACGTCTTTCTTTGACCATCAGTCCTTAAAATTGTCCAATAACTTTCTATCATTTATCGTGTGAAAAAGGCCGATTTGCTGAAGGCGGGATCATTCAACTGATCCGTGGTTCCTCGCGAATGGCGCGTAAAAATAATTTTTATCTAACGCCGAATCTCTGAGACATCATAAAACTGGAGAAAAACCAATTAAGAAGCACTTTTATTGTGTGCACTCACTCGATGATGTACGTGAGATTAATTTTGAGATGATAGTTCTGGTTCATTGGAATATTAAGGAATAGTAAGTCGAACTAGAATATTAAACAACGATTTTAGATAATGGAATGTCGTATTTTTGCGTTGCAGGTAAAGTCATCCTATTTGAACGCAGCTTCTCCAGAAATGGTGGAATTTGGTTTTGCTATACTTATGCAAGTACATATCATACCATGATCTGATCCAAAAGTAAATTTAGTTTCAAGAAATTTAATTTAGCACACCGAAAAAGAAGAGAAACAACATTTATAGTGTTTTCAATTAAGCATGAATACATGTAGAATAAACTAATAATTTATTCTTAAAATAAATGACGTAGAAATAGGATTTCAGCCCCAATACCAAAAATATTTTGGTAATAGTTACAAAAATGTTGATTATTAATGACTAAAAATTTTGGTGACATCTCAAGATACCACAATCAGCACTTGTTTATAATCCAGGACTTTCCAATTTTATGCCAGACGTAATAATGTCCAAATAGAGTAACTTGTGTCTCATATGAGTAATAATTTTCCAAAAACAATAAACTAATTCTAATTCTAATACCGAATGTTATTGTATTAGTCCATAATACTTTTACTTACTAGGGTTCAGTGTACTAGGAGCGTGTGTTAAAGTCCAGCAAGTCATTTCCAGCAGAATAAAAACAAACTTTATTTATGCTTCAGGGATTTCAAATTGAAACTGTACAATCATGCGCGAGTAAAACTCCTATTCCGAAGATAATCGTCATAATTTGTTAGAGTATAGACAAAAAATCTGATGATTTTAATATATTTTGTTAGGCAAAAATTTGATACCTGATTATCTGTAACTACCTATAGGTCAATTTATGGATTATTGTGCAAGAAATTTATTTTGATGCAATATTTTATATAAAATGACCATAGAACTGCCGAAACTCGATTCGCTAATTTTAGACATCTTAAGAAAATAATGATAGTTTTCATTTTTAGAATTTTTAACACTGGGCATTCCAGACAAATTTAGGAGTAAAAAATAATAAGACATAGCATGGCAAGGGCAATATTGTCTGAAATGCAATTTATTGTTATGAGTAATATTTCTACTGATAAAGCAATTTAACCAGAGTAGGATAATAGATCTAGTGTTCATGCATTATTTTTGAATTCTTGATATTTCCATTACTTTTATTAAAAAAATTGATTTTGACATGCTTAAAATCAGTAGTTTCGTCAAAATTTTTGGAAGTATTATTTGAAACACATTATCATTATTCTTTGTGATCCAATATCATAGCAAAAAAAATTTTTCGGGGCAATGAGACATATCATCATATGGAGGATTTGAACTTTGGAGGATATTTTAAAAAAGTTGCTACTTGGGATTATTGATGTCGATTATTCTTGACAAAATAATTTTTGAGATAAAACTAAAATATTAAGTTTTTAATAAACTCATGTGACTAATTATCATCATGTATCCTGTACATTTAGATGCTATATAGACATTATTACTGTTACTTTCAATTATAAAGTCAATAAATTTACAAGTTAATTTTAAAGTTGATGTAATAGTTAACATTTACTCAAAACAGGTTGTGAATACTTGTTTGGAATCTATAGATTATTACTGTTTTTGTCATTGACATTGCAAAATAAATATTAGCATTTGGAATATTGATATATTAATTAGCTTCAATTACCAGGCAGTGAACAGAACTTTGCTTTATAAGTTATAGGTCACAAAATCGAGCTTTTTAGGACGAAATTTTAGTATGTGCTTCATAATGTTTTTAACATGTTAAAATATCTGCTATTAAATTGAGAAATACTTTTGAAAATTTGCCTATCATTGTGACAACTACGCTAATTA
The DNA here is from genome assembly GCF_003426905.1 of Ctenocephalides felis. Taxonomy (NCBI): domain Eukaryota; kingdom Metazoa; phylum Arthropoda; class Insecta; order Siphonaptera; family Pulicidae; genus Ctenocephalides; species Ctenocephalides felis. Next base: position 62,614,472 of record NW_020536999.1, read on the forward strand.
TTCTAAATCTTGTAAAATTATTAGAGGAAAGAAAAATTTTTATATGATATTGCAAATAAAAAAAAATAAAAATTAAAAAAAAATTGTAAAGTAAGTAATAACCTATGTGTGAACTTCATCTATAATACTACATAAGGTAAATGCATTATTACGCTAAACGTAAAAACTAGAATGTAATCTCCAAAAGTTTGCTGGTATACTTTTTTTAATTATCAACTTCCCGTAAGGTAAGTTATAGTAATAAAATCATTTAAACATAAAAAACATTTTGGCATACCTCAGAAAAAATGGATGTGTATGTGTGTATGTGTGGAGACAATTTTTCGTCGATGATTTTGGGCGTACGGATTAAGCGACTTGAATGGTTAAAAAACATTCGATTCTCATTGATGAGGAGACGTGCTGATCAGTTTCTGAAGAAGACAGGTCCAGCGGCGTCAGAGATATGGAGCAAAAAGTGCTAAAAATCTAAACTAACGAGCTTGTGTTGACGAAACTATTGCTTTTGATGAAGGAATTTTTTTATGTCAATTTTTATTTTAATTTTCAAAAATTTTTCTTTGAATATCGAAAAATAATTCAGATTTAATTCCCATTCTGGCTAAAGTTCCAAACATCACTTACATACTCCAAATAAATAATTTCAACGTTGCAATTCAGTTTATATAATACTTAGAAATATTAGACAATGTTCTTCATTTTAAATCCGATTAAGTTTTGTTTTACTTTTTATAAAATAAGAATAATGAAGGTAACAATATTTATAATAATCTATTTTAAAACAATATTATTTGAATATTTCATTAAGGTACGGGAAGTTCCAGCAATTTGCCTTAAGGCACAATGCTATACAGCACTAGTAATCATTAGTGTTGGTATATATGGAATACAAAATCGAATATTTTTCAAATATTTCAAGCAATAAAACATTTTAATTTAAACATAGAATGTACTAAGATACATGCACATTTCATATATTTTTAATATCTATTAAGATTGTCTAAAAAACAAAATTTATTAGTAAATAATTACCATGCTCCGATTACAACGAAAATGAGCACGTTTTTTTGAACGGTATACATTTCAAATAATATATCAGATGCAACGGTAAAAATAAATTGAAATTAAAATAGGTACATTGTATATACGAATGGTACCTACATAGTATTTGATCGTTTGACGAACAAAACGTACGAGTTAATCTATTTTTAATGATTCAGGAAATCTCAATGTGACGTTTGAGAAATTTTACCATTTGAATAGAACGGTATTGTGAAAGGGTCGAGTGAACTTAGTAAAATAATGATATTTGCATTTGGGAAATGGATCTAGAAAGGCCTTCTATACCTTATACTAAATAATCAATTAATTTATAAAACATATAATTTATATTTTCAAAATAATGGGATAACGGAATCTTTGGCCTGAAGGGCGCCCCTAGAACAAACTGCAAAACGAATTAGATATGTTTAATTCAAGAATTTTTTGTTGTCCATTTGTGATCAATATTTTCTAAGTAATTGTAAAAATAATACGTACAACATACGTAATAGATGACAACCTTCATGGCATTAAGCTTTACACGGAATGGTTGCTACCCCTGGTAGAGGAGGTAGTGGAGTGTTTTAATGGAACTAATTGTTCACTTCTAAAAGTGACAAATCAGTGATTGTAATTAAGAACTGCAACAAATACATAATACACAAACAAATCAGTGTTTAATACAGTCCACAGCTACAAGAGTTAAATTATAACCCAACAACCTGAATTATCGGATGAGAGTTTTAATAAATTCTATAACTACGTAACATAAATACAACTACTATAAATAAATGAATAAATAAATAACTTACCGAAGAAGATTGCTTAAATGCTTGGATAGGATCGGATAAATATTATGTGAAGTAGAGCGAGGCACAAAGGTCCAATCTTACTTTCACTAATTATACTATCTCTTTAGACCAAACCAAATAAATCACAACAATAACACGTACCTAACAAACAACTGTCGTACAATGAACTGAGTTCCCAATTAATTCCTAATTATACAAATATGTTTTTTGCTGTTTTTTCTAAAATTGGACATATGCTAGATAAAAAAAGGGACATCCAACAGAGACGATGTCTCATTTTTTTTTATTATTTCCCGCCATTATTTAATATTTTATAAAAAATGCACCCTAAACTCAACTTAAAGAGTTATAATAATATGGCTAGCAGGACATCAAAATCAATATGCCATCATTAGAGTTCGTAGAACTACCAATTAAAATCATGATGATTCATAATAGACATCAGTAGTACAATATAGTAATAAAATATTCAAAGCATCGCGTATTATTATGTCCTGTTCATGAAATGTACTTGTGCACGTTGTTACTAGAAACAATAGCATTTTATATCGAAACAATTTGCCGCCAATGCACATACACATTAATTATTCATTTTTATAATTAATAGTTTAAGAAAAAAAATTCAGGAGGTTCATATTTTTCAAATATTCTCCTTGTTAAATAAATAAACGAAACGATCCTAATTAAAACCGAATCAAACCGAAAAATTTGACTTTATAGAGTGCAATATGCCACACATAGAAGTAAAAATTTAGGTCAATCACTTTAAATAATATTTAATAAATTTCAGTACATCTAATAAATATTAATAAATATCGCAAATTTTCAAGGATTGATTTATTTGTGCAAATTTTTATTATTTTTATTATGTGAAAATCCCTTAATGCCACATGTTTAGAGTATAATTTTTAATACAATAAATGCTTATATAATTAAAACAACAATTATTTGAAACTTAATTAGAAAGGTATCTACACACTTTAAAAAAAATCCTGAAATTTGTTAAATACATAAATAAGACGACTAAAATTATTAGCCTTTTCGAGTTGGTTTATGGCTATCGATTACTAATTCATTAGTTGAAGTATTACATGTTTTTCAAAAATTCACTTGGTGTATTCCAATTTGAGCCACAACTTTGGAACCAAATTTACAGATCTCTCTATAAAACCATTATAAGTAAGAACTTTAGCACAGATACGACTTTAAACTGCTGATTTGATCTTAACAAATTCTACCATTTTAATATACCAAAAACTATAGCCAAATAAGTAATATAAATACACATTGATAAAAAAATCATAAGCATATCACAACAGAGGTAGAAGAGCTCAAAATATTAGTAGAAACTTCACAGCTCACTTATTTCTTCTACTTACTTTTTTATTATTTTTATTTCTCAAAATCCGGTAGCCTTCGAATCGTAAACATTTTCTTACCGAATAAAATACATAGTTCTATTTAACTCTACTAATAATTTGATTCGTTATTATCGGGGAAAATATGGCCAGAGTACGACTTGAGCAACCTTAACCTATTGCAACTGGAAACCGTTGCCTTCTGGTATCAGTTTAAAACTAGAGACAAGGGTCAATTATTGAAAAAAATAGAAATGTTTACAATGGTATAAGTTGGTACTCACAATCTGTCAAAAACCCATGTTCGGACGTATATTCGTATTATTATATAGACTATGAAGGTGACAACCTTCAGGGCATTAAGCTTTACACAGAATGGTTGCTACCACTGGTAGAGGAGGTAGCAGAGTGTTTTAATTGAACTAGTTGTTCACTTCTAAAAGTAAAGTTCGCTTAACAATATGTATAATAAATAACCGATAAATATATCTTCTTTCATTATAACTTAGTAACAAATCAGTGATTGTAATTAGAACTGCAACAAATACATAATATACAAACAGTGTTTAATACAATCCACAGCTACAAGGGTTAAATTATAACCTAACAACCTGAGTTATAGAAGGAGAGTTTAAATAAATTTCATAACTAACACAAATACAACATATGTATTTGCAATGCTACCAAGAGTTAGACTCATACTCAAACTAATCTCAAAATGGCACAAACTCCATAACAAAAACTTTGGTTAGACTTCACATGTTATCAAAGTGGAAGCTAAAAGTTGCACTTATGAAAAAATTGGTATTTGATATTTATGCATTGTGGAGGTTAGGTTTCATGTGTAGAACGCCTGATCAAACTAGCTGTAAATGGAATTCTGTCTTAAGGCAATTAAGGCATCGTGCCTTAAGGCAAATTGCTGGAACTTCCCGTACCAAAAATTATTTTTTTAAAAACGATTAACATTTTTGAAAAAAACTTACTTCAAAAAAATAAGATTTTTGACAAACAATTAGAAAAAAAATTACTTTTTTTTGAAAAAAAAAATTTCGTTAATTTTTTTTTTTTGAAAAAAAAATGTTTTCTTTATTTTGACATATTTTGAAAGATCTAAACTTTTTTTCAAAGCAATCGTACTGCTTTAACTGCATAAAGACGAAATATCAAACCGCGTAAGCTCCGCGTCGACGTCTAACGCGTAAACATTGGTACGGAACCCATAGGAATGTAAACCAAAATTATACTTATTGTTAAAATCTCTATAAAATATCTGATAATTTGATGTGCATATGTCTAATGATCATTTTTGACAGCCAAATGGCATTTTTTTTTACTTTTTTCATTAGATCTCCGAAACCGCTAGACCTGCCTTTATGAAAATTTGATCGGTTTTTCACCTTGTCAATACAAGTAAAATGTTTTTTGAATTATTAAAATCGGACGCTCCGTTCTCTTAAAAACTGAGTTACCGTTTTCGTCACTTTTTGCCCCGTATCTTTGGAACGGCTAGACCTGACTCCGCCAAAAACTAATCAGCACGTCTCCTTATCAATACGAATCGAATGTTTTTTGAATTATTCAAATCGGTTGATCGGTGTTCCCGAAATCGTCGACGAAAATTTGTATCCGCACATACATACACACACGCACACACACACACACACACACACACACACACACACACACACACACATACATCCATTTTTTCTAAGGTATGCCAAAATATTCAGAAACCTTTGAAACGTCGAGAAATGCAAAAATTTTCATTTTCGATTTTTTTGCGATTACTATAACTTACCCTACGGGAAGTTAATAATAAATACATAACATATTTTACAGTTTGTAATTACCAACTTATACGATTATAGATCCGTATACTTCTATTTCATCCGAGAATTGACTCATCAAAATCGCTATGAGGCTTGAATGTTATAATATATTTTAATGATGCCTTGAATCATCAGTTCAAATACTTGAACGCCATCGTGGATTTCAGAAGCACGCATGTAAGCCACGAATAAACTATCGAAAATCTTTCACTCGTACAGAAAAGACAAAAAAATCAACCGAAAAGCAAACAATCAGGTAAAATATAAGGTCAGTCACCCCTAAGGGCTGACCGTAGGATATCCGTAATTTAATTGAAGGGATCGATTCACGCAATCACGCACCTCACGTGTCTCATCGCACGTGAGGGAGCATTTAGCGACACGTGCTCGCCGGTAGGCGGGATACCTACAAAGAAAACTATTGTTTTCTAGGAACTACACGGACGGGACCGTGTACAAATGTTTTGAATAATTTATTTGACACTATAGTGAATATGAATCCTTGTATGAATAGATGAAAAATTCGTAACTTTTATAGAAATCACATTTACACGTATAATACAGATGGATAAACCAACTGCAATAGTGAGGCCAATTTGGATATTGATGTCAGTCAATGTCAATATAACCTAAAAGCTTTATTATTCATTTGTATTATTTATCAATATACGAGTTTGTTAAAAATAACTTCAAATACTTGGAAAACATCCTGACCAAAAGGGACCAGGGCAAGGATTACAAGCGCCAAAGAGAAGTTCAAAAAGTAGAGAACGCTACCGACGAGCAAACTGAATCTCGACATACGAGAGAGACTAATAAAGTGTTGTATGTCTGGAGCATAGTTCTGTAGGGATCGGAGACATGGACCCTAAGCCGGCAAAAATTATCTGAATGTGGAAAGTGGAGAACGCTATCGACGAGCAAACTGAATCTCGACTTATGAGGGAGTCTAATCAAGTGTTGTATGTCTGCAGCATAGCTCTGTAGGGGTCAGAAACAAGGACTCTAAGAAAAGCCGACAAAAATTATCTGGAGAGTTTTGAAATGTGGTGCTGGAGGCGATAGAAGCATACAAAGTAGACAGATAAGGTAGCAAATGAGTCCTAAGAAAACTGGGCGAAAAAAGAAATCTACTGATTGTGAGCACGAACCGGAAAAAGAAAGAAAAATGGATCGAATCCATTTTGCAAAAAAAGTGCCGAGAGTACAAGACATCATTGAAGGTAAAATAGAAGGACTAAAAGGATTGATAAAAAGAAGAATGCAGATGGTTGACTTAAGCGAGAAGAGAAAATACGTGGAACGGAAAGTCTCTCAGGGCCAGTAAAAATGGAAGCAGAAGTTTGGAAAGAAATATGTTTAAATGTATAAAAAAGTGAATAATGGTTATAAAATGGTAAGAAAATAATAAACAAGGTAGGAAAAGAAAATTGATTTATGGTGCTCTCACATCATGGACCTGCCTTCGGAAAGACTAACATTTATTATTATCATATTCTAGTAATTATCAGTAACAATAACAATTAATTCTCTGATAATGAGTGGCCTAAGCTCATATTAGACCAAATACCACATTGAATATAATCGATAAAAATTGTTCCCCAAATTCAAATATTATTTAATTAATTGAGTCAAGTGTGGCAACAGTGGCTCATTATTAATTAATATTAAAAAAATAATAAAAGCCGTAAGGTAAGCGATATTTACTAAAAATATAACCTATCCCAAAAAATTATATAGAATGAGCGAATATTAACGTATGCCAATTTTTATTATTCTATTGTCAGCAGTATTAATATCTGAGGATTTTCATAAACGTTTATGAAAATGCTTTATCTTATGAAAAAATTCCCAAGCACGCAAGTGGAACTAAATTTAACAAATTTACAACAAATTCATACATAATCACCTTTAGGCTTGCAAATTATAATGGTCGTGATTAAAAATGCCTATATCAAACACCGACAGTATGATGGGGACTTACAAAACACTTAGACTTATTCGACTGAATTTTGTTTATCCAAAGTGCACATACCAAAGTTTCATCTTTAACAGTTGATTCATTAGAACTATATTTATCCTATTTGATTTATAAGTTATCAATTTTATCATCTTTAGATATTCGGCTTGATCACTCATGGAATAAAAATATTGCTTTGGTAACTATATAAATTCCGACAACCAAAGGAACATTTGACCCGCACCATCCAATATGATAATATATTACCAATGCCACAATGATTGTATAATTCTTAAAAAAGGTCTCCAAGATGAACCTTATGCACCTCCTGTGGTGCAGATCATTTCTAAATTATACGATATAAAATGTAGACATGATTAAATAACAGAATATATATAATAAGAAAAATATTGAGTATTACACTGTACAAAATGGACACCTAAAAATGTACAGTGACCTTAGAAAATCATACAATGGTTAAGCGAAAAATATATTACAAAATGAAAACAATTGTGGGAAATACCAAAGAAATAAGAAAAAAGATAATCGACAACTATTAGAGAAATAAAAAGAATATTCGATTAATACTAAGAAAGTGTGAAAAAATTTAAGGACAAGAAATAATTATTTTTCACATTTCTTTGGTTGAAATTCTTAATGAAATTATAATGTGGCATCGTGCCTTAAGGAAAATTCCAAACTTTCCACACCGTAATTTAAGATTTTTAAAAACTCTAAATTTTTACATTTTTTTGAAATTTTTGAAATGTCTTGAAAATCTTCAAAGCCATTCAAATCGGTCGATCCATGTCGTAAACGTCGAGCACATTTGTTTGAATTTTGAACGTTATAAATATTGGTACGAATACCCATAAAATTGTAAACAAAATTCATACTTATTATTCAAATGTGATGATTGAATGCGCTTATGTACAATCGTCATTTTAAACCGCCTAATAGTATTTTTCAACTTTTTTTAGTGGATCTTTGAAACCGCTGGACCTGCCTTTCCAAAAAAATTATCTCTTCCTTATTGCATAAATGCAAATGAAATGTTTTTGAATCATTTAAATCGGGCACTGGCATTCTCTCAAAAACTGAATTAGCATTTTTTGTACTTTTTTCCCAGTATCCTCGAAACGGCTGGACCTGTCTTTGCCACAAGCTAATAAGTACGTCTCGCCATCAATAGGAATTTTTTGAATCATTTCAATCGGTTGATCCGTGCTCTTGAAATCGTGGACAAATAATTGTATCCGAATGTACATACAAATATACTACACAGACACATCCATTTTTTGTAATTATAAGGTATGAAATATTTTGTTCAGGATCCTTTAAAATATAAATAAATTCTCGATTTTTTGCGATTGCTATAACTTACCTTATGGCGAAATAATTACTTTGGTATAACAAAAACTCAATTCAATCAATTATCAAGAAGCAAGGAAAATTTCAGGCAATTATCATCAAAATAAATGAATAAAAAGCGTTTAGCTGCACAACAACAAAGCTAACCACTATGTAATATTAACAAATTATATAATTATAATATTTACAACATATTCTGCATGAATTCCCACAAGCACTAAAAGACCTAAATACCACAATCAGAATAATAGCATGCTTTTGAAGAGAACAAATAGTTTCAGTCTATCATTAGCTAACTTACAAATATATATATATATATATATATATATATATATATATATATATATATATATCCGATTATGTACGAAATTATTGTACGTGAACATTGTAGAATGCTGCAATGATTAATTAACTTTTGTGACCTCGTGTTCTGATAATAATAAATAGTATGTAAGTAATCACAATATATTGACCGTTATAATAACAATATTTTCACAATCGGCATAATACAATAATTGTGGAACGGAAATACATACAACAGTGAGCGTAAGAAATTACTATTTAAATACACGAGGAAACGGTTAATTCTCTCGAATATGCAAAAGGTAGAAATTATTCACGGTTGCACAATTTTGTGTGTGTAATTTTTAGAACTGAACACCGGAATAACGTTGGATAGCAAAATATAGTGCCATTAATAGTAAAGAAAAAACCTATGGTTAACCCTTTTGCTGCAACCAGTACATCCGCTTGATGGCCTGTGTGTACGAGTGTCTTCTATAGATTTATCGCTTAAATAGATCTATAGTTCTATAGATTTATCGAATTAAATTATTAAGAGTTCTAATTTGTTAACGTAACTTTTAGTTTTTTAGAAATGTAATTTTTAGATCACTCTCGTAGCGAAAGGGTTAAAAAAAAGTTTCATGGTGCTCCAAACATATTTTAATCATGATAATAAAAAAACAAAAAATTGCAAGAATACATCTGAATAAAAAAACAAATTATTGCAAGAATACATCTGACCATCTGAATAGTTTAGTCCTAATCAATTACCGAACAGAAGTATAATAAACTTGACAAAGGCACAAAACACAGGTTTTCTGAGCACAATTAATGTATCTTAATGTGCTATTGTTAGATTACATGGATTGTAGAATCTACTTAAGACAAATGGTCTTCTGATAAAATTACCGTCCTAACGTGGAACTGTGGTTAGATGAACTTCAAAAATGTGTGATGGATTGATAATTATATCATTGTTGATTTTACTCACTTTTTCCGCTGTGAACTCCAAATCGTCTAGATTCGCCTTTACCATAGTTTAAAATGGCCTTCACGTTTCGCCAATACTAATCAAACGTTGTTTCAACCAGGAAAGGATTAGCTCTGGTGAAACGTGCATATATCTTACAGGACTATAAAGTAAGCCAAAATGATCATGCCATTTAAGACATTGCGCTAATTGTGGTGAAACGAGTAGAAACGTGAGTTAGCACCAACTAGTTCCAGATTCGATCCCAACCTTGGCAAAGATCGCTATCAAGCAGTATGATATCAATTTCCACTTGAGGCTACTAGATCTCAAATATAATCCGAAGTGAAATCGCAGGCATTGCTTACATCCCAAACAAGTCAATACTATAGATAAACAAATCTAATATATAGTGCATAGCAATAGCAAAAAAGGATGAGTAACTACTGGATTGTGCACTAGAGGTAGAAGTATAAGTTAACAAACGTTAAGTTAGTTTGTTCTGATCGCTGCTAAAAATTAAAAAAAAAAAATATGTAATCACAAATTAGTATTGCTAAATATTGCTCCCATAATCTAATTTGAACTTTAAAAATTATATTAATTTCTGGGTAAATATGAATAATGGATTTTAGGAAGAAAATAATATGAATCATCAAATTATCGTAAGAAAAGTTAAAAAAACAAAAGGTATAATCTGCGGTAAATTCCTGGCAAAATTTATTTGACGACTCTAATTACTTAGTTGATATTTCGGAAGACTCGAACAACGGATTCGTCAACGTTAACGGATTATTCTATGAATTTGTCTGTATATGTCACCGATTTGTAGTATTGCTATTAAATAGCCAAGTCAAGTCAATTTTTAGATTGATGCCCTTAATTATCAAATAGCCGCAATGTGAGATTTTAATAACCGACTTTACTAAATCTGAAAAGCTGTACATTTTTATAATGTTAATTACATAATAATGGTTTCATTAATATAGTTTTCAAATTATTATTTATTCAATTGGATCGAGTTATGTTAATCAACAGTGAATCATTATTAAAAAAAAATAGAAAAAAATAAAAGACAAAAAAGTAAAGCATAATTTATTAAAAATCAAACCTAACACCAAGATTATCTAAAATTGTCGCATTTAGACTCTAACTTTCATTTTCTCATTGTTGTACAATGAAAATTTTAGGTTTTTCGTAAACGTTTATGAAACTATTGCATCTTCAGTGATGTCATTCATAATTACTAAATGCTTTTTTGTATTTTTTTAAAAAAAGAGATTGTAATTTCATCTTGAGAAATAAACAAAAGCTTGTTAATCAACAGTGATTCATTATTAGTTAATATTAGGAAATAATTAAAGACGTGAAAATGTAAAGCAAAATTTACTGAGAATAAAATCTAACTTTCATTTTCTGATAGTCTTTACGATAAAAATCTTAGTTTTTTTAAACGTTTGTAAAACTATTGCATCTTCACTTTAGTGATGTCAATCAACAGTAGCTCATTATTGGAAAAATAATAAAAAACGTGAAAAGGTAAAGCACGATTCACTAATAATCAAACCTAACATAGAAATTATCTCGAATTGTTGCAATTAGCCTATAATAATAATAATGGGTAGTATTGCTCTAGGGCAGGTCAAGAAGTAGTGCGAGAGTTTTTCCCACTTCCATTTCAGATCGCAGTGCTCGAGATGGGCTTATTTTCAATTAGAAACATATTTTTGTGAAAATGGACACCGCGCTGCCTGATGTCAGATTGCCAGAACTGGGGCTCGAACGCGCGACGCCATCCTATGCCAATTTTTATTTTCTCATTGATAGTAGGATGAAAATCTAAAGATTTTCGTAAAAAAATAAAAAAAATATTGCATGTTCAGAAAACTTCCAAATAATCATATTATTTCACAAGAATTATATCCAATAAATGTTAATTTGTTATCATTTCCTTATGCGTGTCAGTGTCAACCTTAATTTCTCCCAATTCCATCACGATTTCTGCTAATCGTGTCCTGAAGATTTTCGCATGCGTGCAAAATATGCAAACGACAACATCGACAACATCAACAACATCTCTTAACCGTTATATAGTCAGAGAGGATATTGTCATAACATAATATCACGACAAGGCAAGTACTAACTATAAGCAAGTACGGGTTCGGGTGGCCTTGGCCGGCGACCGACCGTTACCCGCGGCCTGCGGTCAAACGCGAAATCGCGGGTCGTGACTAGTGTTAGAACGAAATATCGAGTACTGGGTAAATATCGATACTTTGCGGTCGATAGTGAGTACTTTTAGTATCGAATTTTCAGCTCGATCTATTTGCCAATATCGATCTTTTTCGTCGATAGTACTCAAAAAAAAAACGACAGCGTAATCTATGAACACCACTCATCGACCAACTATCAACACACCACTCATTTTGCGAAATGCAATGCAATAGTCTCTATAGGTGGTCATAACTGTTCAAAGTGTCAAAAATGATCCCGAAGGGTGTCATTAGTCTCAGAATTTATTGCCCAAAAACCCAAAATGAATATGATCACACTAATAAATAAAGATGTTTATTTATTACTTTTATATAAAATGAAACGGCTTTTTAAAGTACCAAAATGTTTTATAAAAACATATTCAACAATCGAAGTATGATTATTTAAAATAATAAAATACTAATATATTGAAATAGATGAGTATTATTAGTAGCCGAAATATTATCTTGACCGTCATTAAACTGAATGTTTATTGCTTTACAAAGAGCTTCATATTGCACTTTCATGTAAACATGTAACGACTTTTTAAAGTTGCATGCTCGCTAAAATTATTCATATAAAAATATTCAACAATTATAAAATATTATTTTACTTAAAAATATTAAAAATGATATTGTACTTATAAATACTTAAAAAGTATTGCTTTAATAAGTAATTTTTAATTATATTGTTTTAATCAAAAATACTCAACTATTGTAACTTGTCTTTTTTTTTGAAAAATTATAGAATTTGAAATTATTATTGAAAAATTACTGTTAAAATTTTACAATATTGAAAATTATTCTGATTTAACACATCAGATACAAGCAATAGAATTCATTCTAATATTGTGATATGATATTTAATGAGTTTTAGATCATTCTTGCACCTATGTTTGATTTTTATAAAAAGTACTCAAAATTCGATATTGAGTACTATCGATACTTTCGCCACGATATTTTTTTGGCATCGATATTTTGATTAGATACTTTTTAAAGTACTCAATATCGATCTTTTGCCTCAATACTTCTAACACTAGTCGTGACAGATGCTGATGTCACGCACCTCCTAGGAATATTACGAAAAGACAAGGAATGGCATAAGAAGATTTAGAATGTTCACGTAGTCATAGCCGGAAAGTGTGAGTTACCTTGACTTACTTAGTTAATTGCTAATTATAAGTTTAATTTATTAAGCCATAGACATTTAGTGTGGAAAATCGATAATGCTTCAAGATTAGGCACGGTAATAAAATTTATATGATTGGGAAGTCGATGACCATAATGTCTAGAAACGCGGTATACATATTTATATAAATGTGTTGTTTTGTATAGTTAAAGTTCACATATTGATACATCAAAGAAAAGCATTTTAAGAGAATGATAAATTAGGTGGCAATTTAAACCCAAATGTTTTTTTTATTATTTTTTGAACAGCAATTAGAACCTAATAGTTCTATAAGCTGTTGTGCTGATTTGACTTAATACTAGTCTGTTTGACAGATGGCAACCCAATCAGTTGTCACATCTCTGTATGCTATGTTATTATTACAATTTATGTAATAGGGCGAGTATTTAATGGTGCAGCAATGCCGAGTGAGGGCTATTTTCATTTGGAAACATATTGCTCTCTATATTTAAATCGTTGTCACTGCTGCCTGACAACAGGCTGCTCGAAGTGAGTATCGAATCCGGGACCTCTGAAACAAGTCCCCGTCGCTCTTAACCGCTTACCTACGGGCGAGCCTAGCCCAAATATAAATGTTATACATTAACTAATTTAATGTATAAATAATATAATGGACTTAAATAATAATTAATCAAAACAAAAATTAGTTAGTAATTTTAGGTACTATGTTATTAAAAGAAATTATTAAACTTTTGATATCAAAAAATTAAAAGTTTTGTACGCGCCTGTAATTATCAATAAATTAAAAAAACTGATATTTATTTCATATTAATCATAAATATATAAAATAAAAGGCTATACCGGTCCCAGATAACAATAACATACTATCCCAATTTTGAAATAAAAGCAATATGGTCACCTTATTAGAAGATTTTCCAAAACAACGTTTTAATATCATCAAGCATTATTTAAAGTAAAGAAACAGGTATTATATACTGTAAATGCATTCGCTGTAAAATAGATTTTAATATCGATTTTTGATGTAAAAATTTTGTATTTGGAATTTGAAGAAAACTCAGTAATATGAATATTTTCCAAAAATTATAATTAATGAACTTACCAGATACGTGCCACAAATAATAGTACAGAAGTAGGTACTCACCTGTAAAAAAAGACAAACAAATTAAATAAAAATTTATAATTATATTGTTATACTAACTAATTAAAAAACTTGGTAATTTCATTTAAATCTTTCAATATTCATTGACGTCTGTGTAGGCTATTTTCTATTGATAATATAAAATAACAAATCAACGTAGCAATAAATGGTAAACTAAATTATTTATTATTAGTTAGTAACTAATTTTAAGTACTGTGTTATTATAAAAGATAAAATTAAATTTTTGTTTCGATTTATAGAAAAATAAATGGTGAAGCTTACAAATATCAAAAATAAATTATTTGAATGTTTAAATTGAACATTTGAATAGTTTGAATTGAATTAACACAGTAAAATATCTCACATTATAGCAGTATTAATTTAAAAAAAAATGTCATACGATGATAAATAAAACGAACAATAAATATAATGAATGTAAAAAATCAACGAATGAAATTTTATTTATCCGAAAGCTAAAAATTTGGTTAAAAAAAGAAATTCTCCAATAAATGATCATGAAGCGCCCAACAACTTGATAACATATATTCTACGTGTACTTATCCGAAGGTAGTAAGTGAATTTACTAAAAATAAAAATATTCAAACTATATTGAAATCTAGGACAATTGCATATCGAATAAATATATAAATGTTAGTTTATATAAAATTATGCTAGCACGTGTGCATACAAAGCAACCCTGGAACAATAATCGAAGCCGATTCGTGTACCAGAATGTTGTTTCAAAATATATCGATAGTTTGATTATTTCAGAGGTACGAAACGTTTATATGAACTAATAATAGTTAACAAATTTGTTCATAATTAGAATTAGAAAATTTATACTATATGGAAGAATGTCTGAATGTGCCACAAATTTCACTAAAAATTAAACACATCTCCTTTTTATACATAAAAAATATTATTAAAAGTCTTGGTTTGCAGTTGTTAAGGAATGTAAAAAGGGTTTCTAAAACTATTACATTGAAATTTGAATAGAAAGATAAAATTTTATTGGAACATTCCAAATATAAATAACTCATAAATTTTTACTAATTCCTGTTTTTCAAATGCACTCTTTAAAAAATCTGATTTTTTAAATGTTTTATCCTTTCTGGGGTCCGATATTTTTTCTTTCCTTTCTAATGTTGGAATGCTCAAAAATCAGAAAACTAACAAAATACAGGGGAGGTTATAAAAAGTAAAAGAGAAACAATGCAAGCAAACAATTATTTTCTCGATAGGATATCAAGAGTGAGTCGATTTTCTTAAAATAAAAACGGGATGTGAAAGTAAAGTTTATATATTAAAGCAGATATAATATATGTTGTGAGAACTATTGCCTTGAAAAAAATGTTATGCCTGATTAGTAATTCCTTTCTGATAGTAAATATACTCCGCTCAGACAGAACTTAAGATGGTAAATTCAACAGAAGTTAAGATTTTTCAAATTGTTACAATAATAGTATTCCTTAGTTAGTAAAATTTCTTCGGAAAAATGACCTAGACTACTAATATAAAAGTGCTGCAACTGTTAGTTCAAACATGAAATATAATTAATAAACTTTCGTAGGTTTGGTTTGAGTTCTGGTCAAATGAAACATTCACTAATTTCTTTCCCAAATCTAAATTCAACATAAAATAAATTTTTAAAATGCAATGTAACAGGTAATTTTATCCATGTCTCATTACATTATTATATTGTGTTGGTGTTGTTACACCACAGTTCTATAAAAATTGTAGCCCTGAGGAACTCCAAAGTATATAATATCCAACGCCTAATGTCGAAAAGGTTGTATAAAGCTTTTTATTAATGCTATATTATACGTTTCTTGATTTATTTCAAAAAACTAATTAATTAATTAATTAAATTTCAAAAAGTCGAATAACTATTAATTAACTTCCTGTAGGGTAAGTTATTGTAATGAGCCGAAAATCGAAATTGAAAATTTTTACATTTCTCGAAGTTTTGAAGGTTTCTGAACGTTTTGGCATACGTCAGAAAAAAATGGATGTGTGTGTGTATATGTATGTGTAGATACAATTTTTCGTCCACGTTTTCGGGCGCACGGATCAACCGATTTGAATGGTTCAAAAAACATTCGATTCCTATTGATAGGGAGATGTGCTGATTAGTTTTTGGCAAAGGCAGGTCCAGCAGTTACGGAGATAAAGAGATTTGCCTTAAGCGATGATGCCATACACCACTAGTTGGGTTTCTTAAATTAGAGAAAACTTTTATAATACACAAAATACAACTTACCAAGAGATATTGAACTCATACAAAAATCTATTTCAATCAATAATCACCGATAGTTTCCCACATCTGTCCGGTTGCATTACTTTCTATATTTATTGTTGCAACGCGTTCGCGTTTGTTTTCTGCAATGTGCATTGTTACAATGAAACAACAGAACCGCATGCTTTTTTTTCGAGAACCTTATGATTTACTATAATACGTTGTCGAAAGCGTGTCGATCCTTGAAATTTATTCTAGTAACTGTCCATTTTGCAGGAATGCAACAATAATCGACGACGAAGTGAATGGCTCGACCAGAGTTTCTCATTATCGATATCGAATCGATATAGAGTCAATACGCAACGGACAGGCCAGGAAAATGTCAGTGAATTGATAGTTTTCACTTGTCTTAATAGACAAATGATAGTTGAATAACATTATTGGAAAAATAATAGTCCAGATGACTTGAATTATCTATTCAAGTTATATCTTCGATTCAGTTCCGATTGGATAACCGTTATCAAGGATGTAATTAATTTATTGCATCGATAAATATAGATTGAAAATCTCTATCAAAATTTCCATGGTGTGATACCGATAATAAGTATTTTCTCTTCTAAATACATTTTGTTTTGCCATCTAATCATTTTCTTTCGTCGTACGAAATGTTCTTCTCCAAACCCTTCGAGCGCCTTAGATTTTCTTTGAATAATTTGGACCAAGTGCAGTATTATTTTCACAGGTTGAATTTCTTGTCAATTAAAAATTATCCCTATTAAATTACTTAATTTTCGCCATTGAAACACCTTATTTTATCATCTTTAATAAACTTCGGTAGGCTTTCATTAGCTTGATGAAACATTCACCAATTTCTTCCCCAAATCTAAATACAGCATGGCTTTAATTTTTAAAATGTCATGTTTTAGGTACTTTTATCCATCTCTCAATTTCTTCTATTGGTGTCGTTACACCGCAGTTATACAAAAACGTAGCTCAATACACAGCCCTGAGGAACTCCAGAGTTCATTTTATCCAAAGCGTAATATCGAAAAGGGTAAATCAAGCTTTTTATCATTAATAAATTTTATTAGATTTTTAGATGTATTTAATTTTGTTAGTTTTTTAGATATATTTAATTCTAACTATTCAATATATTTCCTTATTGAATTGTAATGATGTTAGTGGCTATTATTGATATTAAAATGATTTATCTTTTCATTGCGCAAACGCATTATTAAAAATAGTTTAGAGAGTTATATGAAAATATAGCTCAATACACAGCCCTGAGGAACTCCAGAGTATATTTTATCCAACGCTTAATATCAAAAAGGGTAAATAGAGCTTTTTATTATTATTAAATTTTATTAGGTTTTTAGATGTATTTAATTTTGTTAGTTTTTGGGATATATTTAATTCTAACTATTCTATATATTGAATTGTAATGATGTTAGTGATTGATATTAAAATGATTTATCATTTCATTACGCAAACGCATTATTAGCAATATTTTAGAGAATATTTAGGTAACAATGTTGTAATTTTAGAAATATTCCACAGTTAGATAAGTGACTATGCCAATTAAAAAAAGCAAAAATTTTAGATTATATTTTCAGTAAGGATTTTGGTTTCGGACAAATAATTAAATTCGTTTAATAGTTATATAACATCGAAATATTTTGCCTCATGCCATTTTTATAACTATTAAAAGTTTTTTTTTTTCAAAAATATGAATTAATATATGTTTTATGTACTAAATGGTAAATACTACAAAATTACTCTTTCACACGTGCTAAACTTTAAATAACTCTTAGACAATGTAATCAAAAATTACATGGAACGATAAATCAAATGTCGAAGATTGAATGAAGATGTTCTTGAATATTCAACATGATGTAAACTTAAGGTGAGTGGGTTGATGGCATTTTGATACTAGTCGCCTATTGATAATTTTCAAAAATTTACATAGCAATTTTATTTCAAAACACGCAGAAATTACGAGATAACGTGAGAAAATAATATATAATAATATTCAATATAGACAATTCATTTACGAGTATATCTACTATAAATCTTTCTTGAAAAATTACTAGAGATCATGGCATTCTGATACAGAAAATAAATTCGTTATGGAGAAATTTATTCGGCTTTTCAAAATATGCTAACTTTTTTAAAATACCAGTATTCATTGCTCAAAAACTCAAAACTTTAACGGTTTACTATATAATGATTTATATAATCATTGTAAATTTAGTAAAATAACTATTGATTCCATATAAATATATAAAAATCTTCATACATAATATAATAAATTAGCAAATTAAATTATCAAAATCAATTTGATGTAAATCAAATATACTTATGAGATAATTTTTAGCATATTTTAGAAAATTTTGTCAAAAAAATTATAAATAGTTCTCAGTGCACAATTTCTATCAAATTTTACTCTGTAATTTATTCCTATGAAAATTTGACTATGTGTTAAAACTGTCTGCATGTGCAATAATTTTTCCTCGGATAAAATATTCTGAGAAAATGATTTCACGCCGTTGAGTCAGCATTAAATACCAGATAATTATATATAAATATATACGTATATATATTTATCTATGTGTATGTGTAATCATACATATGTATATAATAAGTATAAATATTTTATTTTCATATTTGCATGCATGACTGACAATTTAATATTACCAGAGCAAACTAGCAATAATGAGCCATCGAGTTACTTTCAAAATTCTTGATTGGTCACGTATTTAATGAAAAATGTTTTTGATTAAAAAAATAAGCTTAGCGATTAAGCCTCAATCAGTTATTAAAAGTTTCAGTACCAAATAAGGTGTCAAATACAGGTCTTTCATTCTAGGCTTTACACCGATATTTCCATGCCCTGTGTCTATATCTTTAGGGAAATTCCCTAATTTTTATCAATATTTATCGTACTTTCCCAAACATCCATCCATCTTTATCCAAAACCAATTCTAGCAGAAATTCTATTTCTACTAATCCTTTCTACTAAATTTCGAAGCGGTTCAGATAATTAGAGTTTAATACATCTAGTAACTAGTAGTGCATGGCATCCTGCCTTAAGGCAAATTGCTGAAACTTCCGGTACCGAAAACAGAATTTTACAAAAAAAAACTTTGCAAAACTTTGAAAAAATTAGATTTTTGAAAAAATTGACTTTTTTGAAAAATTGGATTTTTTTTGTAATTTGATTTTTTTTTGTGAAATTGTGAACTTTTTTTTGAAGCAATCGCGCTGCATAGCTGATTTGGAAACGAAATAGCAAAGCGCGTTAGCGCCGCGTTGTCGTCTAACTTGTAAACATTGGTGCGGAACCCATATAAATGTACACAAAATTTGTACTTATTATAATCTTTATAAAATATCTGATAATATGATGTACATATGTCTAATGATCATTTCTGACTGCCGAATAACATTATTAGACGCTGGACCTGCCTTTACAAAAATTTTACTAGTTCATTTCGTCAAGGCAAGTAAAATGTTTTCTAAATTACTTAAATCGGACGCTCCGATATCTCAAAAACTAACATACCATTTTTGGCAATTTTTGCCACGTATCTCCGAAACGGCTAGGCATGCCTTCGCCAAAAACTAATCACCACGTCTCCTTATCAGTAGGAATCAAATATTTTTTGAACTATTCAAATCGTTTGATCCATGTTCGCAAAATCGTCGACAAAAATATGTATCAGCACAAATACGCACGCACACACATCATTTTTTTAAGGTATGCCAAAATGTTCAGAAACCTCTGAAACGTAAGGATATATAAAATTTTCATTTTCGATTTTTTGCGATTACTGTAACTTACCCTACGGGAAGTTAAAATAGTGAAATATTTATGTGGACACATAGTCAATAATAATGAGTTTGAAAGCTGCTTTGCAAAAAATCTTGATTTATTACATGCTTTATAAAAAATGTATTAAAATTTGAGCCCATAATACTATTTCAATTGTGAATTATCAGGTAATAATAGTTTAGTTTTTTTAGAGGTAATGTGATCTCCAGGATTTGTACTTATTTGGCAAACAAGTTTCCATGTCTTGTGCCTTAAATCCAAGTCAACCCGTAATTTTCAAATATTGCTAAATATTTTGGTACTCTTTTAAAACCAATTCCAGCAGAATCCCCACTATTAATAATTACTATAGAACTTACATTTAGTCTATTACAAAGTTGTATTAATTAGAGTTTAATATATTTAAACATGAATGAAAAGGTGAAATATTTTTGCAAACTGATCAATACATTATAAATTGGCAAAGGCAGTCCTACTCAGTATCATGAGTAAAATAAAAATTAAATAATTTCTAATTAAAGCAAACTAAGAATTTTAAAAATACTGATTTCTGCATATCAAGAATAATTTAAGAAAATTCAAAATAAAAAATAAATTAAAAATAAGAATTTAAATTAAAGAATAATACTAAGAATGATCCATGCCAGTTATTAGAAAGGTACATACTTAAAAACCCACATGTAGCCATAATCAAATCTATTAATTCCATTTATCAAATCGCAATGTCATGCATTGATTTGACAGTAAGTTATATTAATATAAAAGTGGATTTCAAAGAATACTTTTCTGAAGAGATGTTTTGATTCGTGTTCAAATCTTTAGAATATTATTCCACGAATAGAGTTAAATGAACCTTCAATCGTATCGAAAGAATCGTCAGCGTCATCTTCAATTGATTTTTCTGAATCGATAAAGGTCATATAGAAACTATTCAATTCTTAAGAATAATTCAATAGGTTCGATATTATCTTATGAAATTAAAAGTAATGGCCGGATTTATAATTCAAAGTGATTTTGACTATTGTCAAATAAATAGTGATAATATACTTCTTGGTAATTATTAGGCACTGCTGACTGATTAGTCTGTAAAATGTATCAAATTTTTCTAACAGTGTTCCTTGAACGAATTAAAACTAATCTTGACTTTGCACAAGATTGAACATTGAACATTGATTAAATATTTTTAGTTGTGTTAACAAATCCCCAAATTATTCCATAAAAATTATATTTCTCTACAAATTTAAGAACGTTTCTTTTGAATTAAGTTGAAAGAGGAAAAAGTAGGATCGGCAGAATAAAAATTAATTATACGTTTAGAGGTATAATTGGAATGTTATTGGAGGCAATAGAGAGAACCTAAATAAATAAGCAATTTATTAAAATTATAAAAAAAACTGGTCTCGCTCTGTCAAGCAAAAATTTTACATGACTAGTAAAGTAAACAAGTAAAGTGGTTACAGTAAACAAGTAAAGTGGTTACAGTAAACCAGTAAAGTTTAGACAATTTCATACATTTAGAAAAACACTTTGTTGTTTGTCCAATTAAGATAAATTTCTAACCTTTCTTCAAACAGATGTGTCGCAATGTACTTGAAAATTGCTCGTAAATAATTTGATTTTTAATGAGCACGTGGGCAGGTGGGCGAGGCACCAGGTGTCTCACTAAATATCTCTGTCAACTCTTAAAATCTGACAATTATATTAAAGATGTTGATTTTAGATGAACAAGTGAAAACTTTAGGTGTGGATATCAATATTTATTAGAACAACAAAATTATACACAAACTTGAACGGATATTCGTTAGGAATTCATTACTGGAACTTTGTAAAAATCTAGACGAAAGGAAAATAGATCCACACAATAGCTTTTAGTATTTAGAAAATTAGATTTTCTAGTATCCTTTAGTATTAGATTTTCCTATTATACAATATTTTTTTCACCTATCCTGAATACAGAAACACCTATCCTAAATACAGAGTACAGTATATAATAAAAACAAAATTTGCTCCTCGTTCTTCAAATTTTAATCTTCTTGTTGGTTAATTCAAACGAAAAGTTGAACCAAATTGCCATATGAAACAAGGTTGTAAACTATATTAATGTATTATTAATATTATCATTACAATTAGCAAAAATTGTAAAACAACTCGTAAAGAAAGACAACTTCTATTTCCAATATCCCAGAAACAGGTTGAGCAACTCCTTCAACAACCCCGGCAGGTTTCTTTCGAACGTGTCGCAATTAACAATAATTATAAACATTGTATTAATTAAAGTACAACTATAAACTAGAACTTAATGGTTTGTTTAAAAAAAGTTCGTTGTAGGAAAGAAATATCGATAATTAAAAAATCACAGAAGAAGATCTGCTTCATTAATAAATGCAAAGTGTGTGCACATGGCGGAAATGCAAAAAGTTGTGCATATTATAGAGGAACCTAGATAGTAAAAGAAAGATTTGTTACTTTAGATACTAACAAAATTATTACGAAACTAGTGGTGTATGAGAAATTTGCATTTTCGATTTTCGGCCCATTACTATAACTTACCCTACGGGTCGGAATATTAATCGAAGTAATAAAAATAAAAATCCTATCTATAAATTACTAACAAACTTATTATAAAATGCAAGTATTTCTCTTTATTAAAAATCCAGTAAGGTTTTCCAGTATTCTTTTCTCCAGTCTCCTCTATAATTATAAAAACAAGACTGAGACGATAAAATCTGCCAACATATAATTGAAATGATTGCACTATATCTGTGAATAAAACGATGCTCCAAGATATACGTTGGCAGAAGTGTGACTAATTTTTTTACGCAATTAGATCACTTTTTCGGATCCGGTTGACTTCCGACATGAGGCAGAATTATTCCATAAATTATAGAAGATATTAATTATTTGCATTTTGTGTGAAAACTTACAGTACAAAGGAGAAAGCTCAACTCGTTTTGTCTAATTGTGAAGAAAAATATGAGTAACATTGTTGAAAAAGGTTAGAAAAGACAGACAAAATTGGTTCAACAAGAAAAGATAATAGTAATGAGAGACATCGGCGTTATAGAAAAATTAGCAAACGTGTTTTATGAGGATAATGAAGAAGAACAAGATAAGACAAAAAAGGTAATACAAAGTACAAGAGAGAGTAAAAACAAAATTTATTGAACCTTATTTTTTAAATCCATATCCTCTACATATATTAGGTTGTCAAATATCTCCCTTCCGCTTTTTTGCTCTTGGTTTATGATACAAAAAGGCGGAAGAGAGATATTTGACAACCTTATACTGAGAATGCTCAAAAACTAGAATTTTTCATTGTTGCTAAATTTTTAATTAATTCTTATTCTAGACATTTCAGTACAGAACAAGTTGGCAATTCACATTTTGCATAGGGTAGGGCAGGGCTTAAAGGTTCCAGAGTAAAAAGATCCACCAATAA
This sequence comes from Ctenocephalides felis, assembly GCF_003426905.1. NCBI lineage: Eukaryota > Metazoa > Arthropoda > Insecta > Siphonaptera > Pulicidae > Ctenocephalides > Ctenocephalides felis. The sequence goes on from NW_020536999.1 coordinate 62,638,148, forward strand.
TATCTCAAAAACAAGTGAAGTTAGGAATTTTTTAAGAACAATGTTTGAAAGTAGAGAGCAAAAAATGTGTAGCCAGTCATTATATCGATTTTTACGACTTCGCTATCAGGAGGTAAATGGCAATGTTTGAAAATCCATAACAAAAGTATTTTCTTTCGTTCTTAGTTTTTTGGTTGTGAGCACTGTTGTTTAGTTTACGAGACCTTAATAAAATATTCAAGTATACGTTATTGATTGTTTCATAAGATGTAGTATTGATTTTAAGTTATTTTCAATTGATTTTCCTATATATCTTCTATTAAGGCTAACTAATATGTGCAGTAAAAAGTATTTAAAAACGTAAATTAAGTTCAAAAAGCAATTATAACAAAAGTAAATTGAATTAATAGTAATTTGAACCCTGCTGATAAATGTTTCTGACGAAATACCAGATGAAGGTTGTATACGGTGTAATCATTGCTAAAAATGTGCTCAACAAATCTATATTTTGCATCGATTGAATACTGTAGCTATTATTTCGTAAATAATCTTTAAATTTAAAATTAAGACATTGGGTGTGTTTGCTTCCTAGTTGTCCCTTTTACCCAGCATATAGGGATAGATGACAAATTTAAAGAAAAACGTAAAAAACACATTTCAATAATTAGCAATTAACTGGGAATTTTACCCAACATAGTAGAATAGTTATTCGTTTAATACGTGTTATGTGTTGTGATGTAGTTAATTTGATTTATACACTATATTTACTTAAAGTTTATTTTTTTTATTTTTTTAAATTTTATTGGCCTCCGCTTTACACCATTTTTAGCCACCTATTCATCATATATATACTATCATATCTATACTTTAGCCAACCATTCATCATATATATACTATCTCTTTTTATATCCTAATCTTCCATTCAATTTTCATTCTTCTTCTTGTTTCTCAATATGTTCTTCTCATCTTCTAAACTAAACTTCCTTTTTCCTTCTTACTTCTAGTACAATTTTTTCCTTGTATTCTAAAAATAACAATTCTTGATCTACTTTAATATTTTATAATTTGAATTCTGGTATTGCTGGAAATTAGAACCGAATTCCTTCAATGGGAGTCGAGAACGCTACTGAATGAGCTATTTCCGTCACTACTTAAAGTTAAATTGGACCTTTGTGCCCCGCCTTATCCTATATATTCCTTCCTGTATCTTGACAAATATATAATAATAACCATAATAAGAAAACGTGTGAAGAACCTTTGGGTCTGCTAGTCAAAATTTAATAAATATCAAATATATTTATGAAAACTGCCCCAAGACACTAAAAGTGGCAATCACACCTGACAAAAATTTCAGCTACCAAACAATTTATATGCCATAAAACTATAGTAAAAGCACATTTATTGAAGTAAATGCACACAAAATTTAAGAAGATCTCTCAAACCATCTTGTTCATTTACCATATTTCATTACACGGCTCGAATTATGATTAATCTCAAACAAAACAAAAAAGTGATTCCATGTTCAACGACCCATACTCGGATATTCAAATGATGAAAATATTATCTTAGTGAAAGTCAAAACATTTCAGAGGAATCACAACTCATCAGACATCACTCATCACTCATAAAAGCATATTATTATAATTTCCAGATGCGTTCTCACTTGCATTATCATTAGCGATTGATTGTGAAATGATTAAACGGACAGATTAAATTTGTTTCTGATAAAAGGAGAGGTGATGGAATTTAAAGGTTACACTTGGAGGTTCTGTCAAAACCTTCCATCAGAAATAAAAAAATCAGTAAGAATAAAAGCATACTGACTGATCTTGATCCTAGTCCTAATCCTAATCATAATAGTGTAGTAAGAAATTTGTTCAGTTAATCGATAAAATAGGTAAAAACAAACACTTATTTCTGAGAATATATTCTATTTATATATAAAAAAATTGTCAATTTGTAGATTATAACATGGAGCTAAGTGATCAACCAGTTAGAGGTTACAAAATAAAATAAACAGAAAGTTATATTTGCCTATTAAATTAAATTAAGAAAAAAAAACTTCAAAAAAAATAACAATAATGCGCTTCCATTCAACTCTTTTTGAAACTTTTTACTTAAATAGCACAAAGTTTTCGTTCACCTGGTTTGTTGCAATTGAACTTTGCAACTAGCAATTTCTAATCTCTTTCAATAAAAAGAAAAACATCAAGAGTTGACGCAAATGTGATAACAGCAAAAATTTTCGTATGTATAAACGCACAAATTGACGTAAAATTAATAAATATAAGCAATTGACGTAAAATTAATAATATAAATCTATTGACGGTTTAATTGAAAATTAGTTAACTAGAGTAAAAATGCAAATTTGTATTTAAACATTTTTATGTTAAATTTTATATAAAATTAAATTTCAAAGTACAAGGAAGTGGTTTTTATTTTTAATCATTCAAATGTGATACAAGCCTTGCAATTTAACAAATATGTTTTTCAAATAATTATATACAAGCATCAACTCTTTAGTTGAAGACGAAATTTAGTAGAAGTATTTATATATTATAGTAATACGTATCATATTGAAAATGTGTCATTTTAGCCATAATGCTATCATATTGGTCAATTGTTATTCTTCCTTATCTTTATATTATAGGGAATTATAAAATACAATGATAAACTAGTGGTAAGTAGCATTTTTCATTGTGGAAAGTTGCATGAACTTCCCGATATGTGTAAATAATCGGAATTACCAATAATATTTGCTTCGTTTGTAAATGATCTACTTGCCTACCTGTCCACCTGTTTTATTACTCTGCATTTATTCCAGTCTATCTCTTTACCTCTCTACCTGTTTGTCTACCTGTTGACACTTATATTTCGCTACCTATCTGTCCTATCTATCTACCCGTCTGCCTAACTACCGGTCGGCCTATATACCGGCAGGCTTTTCTGCCTAACTACCGGCAGGGTAGGCCTATATACCGGTAGGCTTTTCTACCGGTCTGCCTATATACCAGTATAAATGTCCGCTTCTTTACGTATCTACCTGACAAATTGTTTACGTATAATACTTCTCCATCTGCTCACCTTTCTTCTTGTCCACCTGTTTACCTGCCTACTAATCTACTTGTTTATTGTATAAATGTAAATATTGAATCATTAACACTTTGGTTACGGCTGTCCACCTGAGTGGACAAACATTCTCTGTGAGGCACAAGCTATTTTATAAATAATGACTCAGTTTGCATCGAAAAATTGAATAAATTACATATAACAGTGTTAAACAGTGTTGTATTTTGAAAATAATTTTTAATTTTAGTAGTATTTTTAGCCTTTTTCTTTGCTATATAGTCTTTTTTTTAATGTTTAAAACGAACGAGCGCTTTTAAATATAACAAAACGACTAGTAAATTTTGTGAATTAAGCCGTAGTGAAGATGAGTTTTAAATAGACATTCATACAGACAAATTTTACGAAATTACTATTCGCACCGAAGATAGTGATGAATGTGATGATGATATTATCCAACCAACAAAAAGAAGAAGTTCGACTTCGTTTGAATTCGAAGAAGAGTGGAAAGACATTAGCGAATGCGCCGATTCTCCTTCAATAATCAAGTTTAACATACATCAACAAACACGCCGACTACAAACACCAAGCAATATAAGACATCCAATAGATTATTTTACGTTATATTTTACAAATGATTTATTAGACAATTTAATAGAAAAAATTAACCATTATGGCAGCACAAAAATGAACAAATATACTGACTAATCCTTGGCATATTCTAAATGCGAGTAAAGCACTAGAAGGAAAGCGGCGAACAACATTTTATTGTAAAACATGCCAAAATCAACCAGCTATGCATTTTGGAAATTGTTTTGAACGTCACCATTCTTTATAAAATGATCAAAAATAAATTAATATTATAAATGTAAGTCCTTCCATGACCAAATTTTTATCAAACAAATTGCATATCATACACAAAGAAATCAAGTTTACAGCCGGTACAGTAGATTGTTTTGAAATCAGTGCCGTCCCGTAAGTGTTAATAACAACTGCATCTATATGAATTCTTCTTAAGAGGATTATAACAGACGGACAATTTTTATCGAAGAAAAAAAGTTGTTTCCTAATATTAATAACATGCATATTGCTTAAACAATGAAAAATCTATCCACCTCATGAAATGTTTCTGATATTCCTTCCCACTCAAAAGTTATTTCCTAATATTAATAACATGCATGTTATTTAAACGAAAATCCTAAAAAGAGAATGCCTTCTGCAAGACATCCACAAAAATAGACGGACTGCAGAAACAAATGTAGAATGTTGGACAAATTACGCTTACGATTAAAGAAAATAAAACTAGAAATTGAAAACTGAGGCACAAGACAAGAAATTAGAAGCTTGACAAGTAAAAAGTGATAAATAAGACATCTGCCTTAGGACAAGGCATAATCAAAATTCATCATAGGATCTGCCTATAAAATTAAATTAATTCTAGCACCCGGAATCCGCATATGTTATGCAGACAAGTTGAGTAACTCAATTCTAATTTCCTACTGCCAATATATGCAACGTTATTAACAAATCATTCCATCTACGGTCCGAGGGCAATTTTTCTGCACAGCCGACACTCATTGTTCATTCCGGTTGCACGGTCGAGCATTGTTGACTCTTGTTCAGTATTGTTAAGTACCATTAAGTATTGTTAGGTATTGTTGAACGTATTGCATGGAAAAAAGGCGTCTATGGAACGAGTTGCATTTTTTGTTAATTTTTATTTTCATTGCGGTTTGATTGCGTTTGTTTAAATCTATATGAATCATTTGATGTATGCGGATGCACGACTCACAGCTATTCTGATGTAGACTCATTCGAAGGTTTATTACGAGTGATAAAATAAACACACTATACATATTATAAAAGGAATAAATTATATGAGTTATGTCTATATTATAGTCCCTTTCAGTGCAAAAACATAAGCTGTCCCATCAGTAACAAAAATATCCAAAATACTTAAGTTCTTTTAACTAGCAATCAGAACTAGTTGGTCTTTGGGGAGTGTTTGCTTCCTTACATTTTTTTTTTTTTTTTAATATTTTTAACAGCAATCAGAACCTTACGTCCTTTGAGCTGTTGGGCTGAAACTTCTCCTCAATACGTATTTTTTAGATGGTAACCCCCAATGGTTAACCCATCCATATTTGATGATATTTGTTATTAACTTCCCGTAGGGTAAGTTATTGTAATGGGCCGAAAATCGGAATTGAAAATTTTTACATTTCTCGACGTTTTGAAGGTTTCTGAACGTTTTGGCATACCTCAGAAAAAATGGATGTGTGTGTGTGTGTGTGTGCGTGTGTGTATGTATGTGTGGATACAAATTTCCAGTCACGTTTTAGGGCGCACGGATCAACCGATTTGAATGGTTCAAAAAACATTCGATTCCTATTGATAAGGAAAAAGAGCTGATTAGTTTTTGGCGAAGGCAGGTCCAGCCGTTTCGGAGATACGGAGCAAAAAGTGCAGAAAATAGAAATCGAATTTTCGGGAGAACGGAGTATCCGATTTGAATGATCTAAAAAACATTCAATTAGTAATGATTGGGAGAAGTGTTTATCAGTTTTTGGCAAAGGCAGGCCCAGCCATTTAGAAGATACGAAGCTAAATATGTAAAAAATGGCAGTTTTTTAAAGAACTAAGCGTCCGATTTAAATGATTCAAAGAACTTTCTGCTTGTCTTAACAAAATAATTGATTTTGGAAAAAAAATTTTGTTAATTTTTTTTTTTTTTTTTTTTTTAGTTTTTTGTATATCGAAAATATATATTTCAGATTTTATTTTATTATTTTATATTAGACAATGATATAATATTTATAATAATCTATTTGAGAACATTCAGTATTCAACGGGAAGTTCCAGCAATTTGCCATAATTGCCTCAAGACAGAATTCCACTTACAGCTAGTTAGAATTAATCTAATAGGGCTGACTTTTCCTTACATTTTAACCTAGAATTTTTCTCAAGGTGGCAACCTAATTGTCAACCACTATTCATTTTCATATGTAGTCTATATATTAGATTTGCATATTTGATAGTTTTGACGTGTATATGTTACAGCACAAAATGCGCACAAAATGCGCACAAAAAACAATTTTCACTTAAGATTGAGATTCTATTTCAATCGTGAAAATTTTATACCATACTGCTTTATACCGAGCTGGCCAAGGTTGAGATTAATCCCAGGGATAGCCCACGTTCTTAAACACATAACACGTTCAGGTTCTACATAGGCTTACTTGGGTTAGGTTTAATTCCACAAAGTGAAAAAAACATACTTGCAGAAAACCTGAAAATGGAAAACGTATCTAGTTCCAAAATATAGAAAATGTATCAATATTCAAAAAATTGTTTCTTTCTGGAATTACAACCACTAAATAAAAAGTAATGAAGGCTCTTAAATCATATACAATGTATATTCGAATAATGTATAAATTTATTCTAGAAATTATTAGCAACCAATTGGTATCGCCAAAAATTTGGTTTTTGAACCAAATATTTTAGCAACTGATTCTCATAATCATCAATAATTAGTTTTATTAAATCAAAACACGTTCGCAAATGTCGTTTCTATAGCATATATATCTTTAGTAAAAAAAATTTGAATTTCTTTTATTAAAAATAATAATTTTTTTTATTAAATATATTACAAATATCTGATCGATTATAAAACATTGTTCTGTCAATACTCTTTTGTTTTTATATTCCACCAAATTAAATTTCAGTATAGTGTTGCTTAACATTAATATAAACCTGATCTTCATGGATCTGTAACACGTACACGGGGTGCACAAGAGTCATCATGATGATGTTCGAAACGTGATTTTTGTGTTATTAAATGAAGATTTGGTTGAACTTGAAAGTGTTGATCCAAGGGCACTACTGCACCTGATCACCTGACCATATTGGCAGAGATTCAGAAGAAGGATATGGTGAAATTTCCACGTACGATCCTGAAGCATACATTTGTCGTCTAAGCGGCTCTTGGTAGTCAGAAAAGCTGGTGTTAGGCTTGTTTTGCAAACAAATCATAAGAAAACTATTGCAGTCCTCGATGTTGACCACGATCCATCACACCATGGTTACTTGTCAGCAAATTGGAGCATGTGGGGGCATGCTCCTTTGCAAATAGGTATGTCCTTTATAATAGATGAATCATCAGAGAATGGATGTTTATGGTAGTCAGAAAAGCTGGTGATAGGCTCGTTTTGCAAACAAATCATAAGAAAACTATTGCAGTCCCCGTTCTTGACCACGATCCACCACACCATGGTTTCTTGTAAGCAAATTGGAACATGTGGGGGCATGCTCCTTTGCAAATAGATATATCCTTTATAATAGATGAATCATCAGAGAAATCAAAACAATGGATGTTCATGGTCTTTTGCCAATAGGTATGTTCTTTATGATAGAATAATCATCAGAGAAACCAAAACAATCGATGTTTAAGGTAGTCAGAAAAACTGGTGTTAGGCTCGTGTTGCAAACAAATTATAAGAAAACTATTGCAGTCCTCGTTCTTGACCACATTCCACCACACCATGGTTACTTGTCAGCGAATTGGAGTATGTGGGGGCACGCTCCTTTGCAAATAGGTATGTCCTTTATAATAGATGAATCATCAAAGAAACCAAAAGAATTGATGTTTGTGGTAGTCAGAAAAGCTGGTGTTAGGCTCGTTTTGCAAACAAACCATTAGAAAACTATTGCAGTCTACGTTATTGACCATGATCCACCACACCATGGTTTCTTGTCAGCAAATTGGAGCATGTGGGGGCATGATCCTTTGCCACTAGGTATGTTCTTTATGATAGATGAATCATCAAAGAAGCCAAAAGAATTGATGTGTATGGTAGTCAGAAGAGCTGGTGTTAGACTCGATTTGCAAACACATCATAAGAAAACTATTGCAATCCTCGTTATTGGCCTCGATCCACCACACCATGGTTTCTTGTCAGCAAATTGGAACATGTGAAGGCATGCTCCGCTCCTTTGCAAATAGGTATGTCCTTTATAATAGATGAATCATCAGAGAAACCAAAAGAATTGATGTTTATGGTAGTCAGAAAAACTGGTGTAAGGCTCGTTTTGCAAACAAATCATAAGAAAACTATTGCAGTCCTCGTTCTTGACCACGATCCACCACACCATGGAACACTTTTCAGCGAATTGGAGCATGTGGGGGCATGCTCCTTTGCAATGTCCTTTATAATAGATGAATCATCAGCGAAACCAAAACAATGGATGTTTATGCAAGATATGCTTTCTCCAGGCCAATATTTTTTGAAAATGAATTTTGTATAAACGTGAAAAAATGTATTAAAACTATTTGATCGATTATAAAACATTCAGCTGTCATGACTCTATTGTTTTTTTCCTTGTCATAACCAAGGCCAACTCTTATATTTTTAAAATCAACCACTATATAATATTTTAAGATAACCAGTTTTAGACCATGAACTCTATCGCTATGTTAAGTTTGATTAAAAACACCAAAACAAAATTTTAATTTTTAATTACGAAGGAAACAGGAAGGAAGGCTGATCTTCCAAAACAATCAATACGATAACCAACTAAGATCTTTTCATGATTTTTCGAACAGTTTTTGATTGTTCAAAATCAGTTCGGAATTTTTAGCTAAAATTTGGACAAAACTTTTTCAATTCTTGTTCTACTTATAAAGAAAGGGTTTGGCTAATCATCATAGAGAACTAATCGAAGTTTTTATTTAGTTACATCGAATCACTTAAATGTTTGAAATCGTCTAACTTTTCCTGAAAAAAAGTCAAAAATATCACACACACACATACATTTTACAATTTTGGTCCGAAAGTTGACTTTTGAAAAACGTCGAGAAAACAAATACATCACATTGATAAATATAATTACGGTTTATCAAGTTTAGAGCAAGCAATGTAATTGCTTTGCAAGTTATTATAATTGCAATCAAAAGATTAAAATCAAATAATTATAATTATTATTTAGATGACAAATTGACCATGATAAGTTGATAACTTCATCTGTGGTGTCAGTATATTTGATTGCCGTAGCAATTTCATCCCGTTGGCAATAAGTCACTTACAATTTGATCCACTTTTCCAACTTATCAAATCCTTTCAAGTTGCTTATATATTAATTAAATGTCTGACATAAAGAGAAATATCAAACAAGCAAAACGCATCAAAATTAATTTACCATAACAAAAAATAAAAACAAGAAATGGCATTCTAATTAAACTTCTCTGATTTGAACGTTATGAGGCTCTATAAAATGTTGAAACGGCTATCAAGATTCTGTCAGATGGTAAAGTTATTCAATCCACACCTCATAGTAGATAGGCTGAGGTAAAACTCCTAGATTTAAAAAAAGGAACAACGTTTACTAATGATCTATATCTTAATCTGACATATGTCACAAAAGTATAATTTTGAAGAAGGTACATAGCAATAATTAGAATTTTCTTTATATTATAAGAATATTTATTTATTATAAATTTTCAGAAGTATAGAAGATTATACTTTTCTAGACATATATAACTTATATCATTCCTATTAGGTACTATTTGACAATTTAAGTCACTTATCCAGTGTGACATTATTAATGATTACAATTAGTAGATTATATTACACAAATTTACCACCAGCTCTCCATCTATTCCATACTCCTGACATGTTGATTATGCGTCAGTCATAATATTGTTAATTTAAACACGATAAGATAAGTTATTTGTTGAAGTTGCAAGTGAACGCACAGTTTTATGAAACTAAATGCACTTTTATAAATCAATAAACATATATTCTTAATTTTACAACACAATCGTAAAATATGTTTCAATCATGATTCAATCGAAGTTACAGCACACTGCAATATTAAAAACGAGTTTTCAATTCGTGCCGAATGTATAATTAAACAATTTTATTGCATGTGAGTAAATGAGATTTAAAAATGCAATAAAATGTTAGTTGAAACTTTTAGTTGTAAATTCCAAATAATTATCGGTTATAAACATCATACTAAAGAACTGCAGTGTTCTAATAAATCTCTTTGAAATTATGTACAATTGGTTTATTCTTGGTTATACATCTTATGGCAAGGTCACACTTATTTTGTTCAAAATGTTGCCAAAATTGTGGTAGCTATTCAAAGGTCACTTTAATTCCATATAAGAAAAGTTAAAAACGAAAAATAGCTCTGCACAAAAGTAGTATTTCAACAGGCAGTGATGTAAATTCCATTTAAAAAAGAGTGCGCGTAAGATTCACACGCGATTAAAGTAAAACTTATTTGCTACTGTACAAGATGGCATTTAAGTAAAAATAAATACATCATATAACAATTTTGAATAATGTTTATCAGTAATATGATAATAACACTGATGATGCACATATTTATTAGTGTCAACCATTATACACATTTATATAATGATAAATTATAAATTATATATTTACTAGCAAGCTGTACGAACTCCGTTTCACCACCAAATGGTTTCATTTTATGTAACATTTCGTTTGGTGATTAAAAGATGAAGAAAAAAAATTGCCTGCTGTTGAAATTGAATAAAAATTTGCACAATACACGTGACTGATTTGATGGTTTCTAATTGAAATGTTAGGAAACGAATAACTCATTTTTTCACTTTTTTGCGCAATTTCACAGTGAACACAATGCCGGTTTGTCATATGAAATTAACTGAGCAGAGAACAATGAGTAGCTGTCAAACAAATGGGTTGCAGTCAAACAAAAAATATTAGTTTGTGGTACATGCTAAGTATCAAAGATGGCGCTGTTTGTGAAAAAAGAAAAAGTGTTTTCCGCTTTCCTGTTAAAATCTTTCTTCAATTTTCTTTGCTATAAACCTCACGAAGTCCGAGACCTTTTTAACGAATACAAAATCGTCGAAATCGCTTCGTGCGTTCTAGAGTTATATCGTCAGGAAGGAAAACCCGACTTATTTTTATATAATAGATAATAGCAATAAAAATATGTATAATATTTAAAAACAATAATGTAATTAAAGTTATACTTCAAATATGACGTCATCGGTTTGTCATTGCAATTAGCATTTAGAAATAAACCTTTATTAGAGAAATCAAGTAATTGCTGATTAATAAATTCTATAATATTCGTTCACACAGTGGATTATGTTAAACAACGCCTAAACAAATATTGTTTTCGCAACTTTTATCATGTAATTGTGTTTGAAGAACGTAATAGAATTAAAATTAACATACATTCATTGACTGCTTGTATTTTTTTACTTTTCCGCGATATAATCTCATTCATTAAACAGCTGTAATATCTCTGTTGCCTAAAAATATTTTCCATTTTAATAACTTCCAGGATTTATAGAAACTACGAATAATATAAAGAGACGACTAATCACAATCGACCCGTATAGAAATGATATCATCGACAGCGAATGACGAATCATTGGCACTCGACTCTTATCTTATCTGCCGTAACGCACTTCCGTTGCATTTGTACGGATTTACACCCTAATCGCGCCTAAAGAAGTTTTTTTTCCAAAAGTTTTACTTCAATATAGAGCAATAATATCCAATATTACCTAGCTTTGGCACAATGATAAAACATGTCATAATAGTATAAATTCACCTTGAAGAAAAAAATCCAGAAGTCTTCATCACAGATATTAAATTATATGTTACTCTAACTATTTGCCAAAATTATAATATCGTAATATCGTCAAAAATATGTTTAATTGATCATATAAGATGAACTTTGTAGTTATAGATCAGTCAATTGAAATTCAGACCAATGCAATCACTTCATATTTAATTTACATCGAAACAAACTCTCGATTTGATCTAAATCTAAATCGTTCCACTGATATTTGCATAAGCAATTGCAAATGGCATTTATCGTCGAACTCTTATAAATCTATTACAGTTCTTTCAGGGCACTCTTGGTTGACAGTGGACTAATGGAGTAATGGAGTAATGGAGTAAGAGACGCCTTCGACTATTATTATCCCACTTATTAGTAGATGGGATATGTCTGCAATGATATTGTGAAGAAATGGATGATGTGGACTTTGCAATAAATAAAAACAGAGCTGATGCTATTGTGAATTATTTTTTATAATACATAGCTAACAAGTCATTTTGCCTTTCCCCTTAGTATCATTTTGCTTTGGTATTATTTTGATTTTTTGACTTTTTCTATTATTTTTATTTGCAAAATTTTGCAAATTTCATTATTGTGCAGAAAAGTCACTACACTATATATTAAACTTCTACAATCCATTTGTAGGATTTTACGTGTATACATTCTATGTAAAATCTAAAAAAAAATGTGGATGTCAAAAATGATTTTGCCTGTATGTAAATGCATTTAATCACGATGATAAATAAAGCTGCAAATGTTACTTTTAAATAACAGAAATATTAAGCAAAGAAAGATTTTTAGAAAATAAATAAGACTCTGGCCATTTGCGTCCACTAATCACTACAGGTGATACAACCTGGTGTTGGAATATAGATGTATTTGCATACTATATATCTATTATACGAATTTATATATCTATATACGATATATATATATATATATATATATATATATATATATATATATAAGAAAAAGCAACTCATTAGATGTGCTAATTAACACATCTATCTCTCCCATTACCCATCTCGAAAGAGGACACGAGTGGATCTTCTTAGTGTCGATAAATTCCAATAAGTAGGTGATGTTAATTACTATTTAAGAAGACTTACTACAATCTATAAAAGTACTACTTAACTACTAAATATTTATGAATAGCACTAAAGATTAATTGCAAAAAATTGAAAACGCGTTAGAATTAACTAGTCGTGTGTTACTATAATCCATTGTTTTTAACAACTTTTGAATAGTCAAGATTAGGAAAATTAAAATAAAGTTTGAATGTATGTATTGTGTTCCAATTTCGATTACTAATTTGGTTTAATAAATGTAGGTAACTTAGATTAAGTACAATTTCAAAATAACCAAGACCTTTAATGAACTCCTCAGGTAAGCTATTGCATAATTGGCTGACTGATAACTTCCTTCGAATTGATCAACTATGTAGTACTAATTACACTTAAAAAGGAAAAAAAGAAAAATAAAAACCAGAATTATCATAAAATACATGCAGAAGATTTTACTGAAGCTAACTATCATGCCTCGGTCCAAGAACAGCTCTTGAAAATCATATTTACTAAAAAAATATATTTTGAGACCAAATAGCATTTACGATATAGCTAATTAGAACATTTCGCAAAATTATGTCAAATTATTATCACATTTTCAAAAAAAAAAAACAAGGAAAAATACCTATTGTCAGTACAAACTCATTCATTATTTTAATTCATACTATTTAATTGTCCTTAGCAAATAAAAGGTTTAGAAGTACAATATAGCTAAGTTGAAAAACTATATAGTCTTAATCGATGGCTTCTCAGATAGATAAATATTAATTTTGTTCTGAATATTTAATCTCGCAGAAACCTTCTGATTACCATTTTACAAAGTTACAATAGACAATAGACTTTTAGCAATAGACTTTTTTCCCAATATATCAGGAACTAATCGTTTTGGCATGTATAAGTCAACACAATGTTCCAAAAACTTTATAAAAACTAGGTTAATAGCCTCTGAACTAATCTAAGGGCATGGGTACTATTATTAGAAAAACTTGAGACATCTTTTCGTAGTAGACAAGCAAATATTTCTTGTTTAAATTATCAAAATTATCAGAAATTATCAAACAATTTATTATGTGAAAGAATGAATGAAGCATTGTTCGATACTATTTTTGCATAAATCAATATGAAATTTAAAAGCATGATGAAATCAAATAAAAGCAATCAATAAAATTTAAATATAATTAAACTCAGTAGAAATCAACACATTTTAGAAAAATAAATAATGATTTTATGAAAATGCATGGTTCTCCTTGGTTTTTAGAGAAGATATATCACAGTAAACAATCAACCATAGATGCCAATCAGTCTATATTATTGTTAGTGTTTTTTTAAAATGAAAATTTATGCCAGTCTTATAATAAAAATTTAGCTATAAATAAAAAAACTCCTACGTGTTATTTTACGTTATATTTTCATTCTGAAGTTATTTCGTTAAAAAAATCATTTTGGATTTTTCAATTTTTGAATGATTAAATTTACCCAACATTGACTGCCCTGAAGCCTATGCATTTTTTTATACTTGTTTCGTATATGACCGGATCAATTGATAGACTACATATTAATTATTTTTTTCATCATCAAAACATCATAAATGGAAACATCAGTATCATAGACAAGTTATAGTTGTCGTTCATCCAGAAAAGTTCGAGACCTTAATTGACTACTCATCGAAATTGGCAAAAAATCAAGTTAGGACATGGATATAATAATACCTACTACTATACAGAATAGTATTTCAAATTACGTATATTAAAAAACGAGGAATAAATAACATCTGTTCAGTAACTCCCATCAAAATCAGTAGTATGACAACATATTTCTCGTTCGACCAGGACAAGTTTGAGCCCTGATTTTCCCTTCAAAATCCGTGAAAAATCAACGTTTGCACACGAATATATTATAATATTAATATTTATCATATCATCAATCTATCAAAACAACAACTAAATAATAAATATTTAATAACTCACCGATGGTATCGAAGATGCCAGCAGTCCTTCCAGCAGACACTGCCACTCAAGTGCGCGCAGGTACAACAGGTGATACCTCCTCTCCAAGCCTCGAATTCCTCGAGGACAATCTCCTGAAGGATTTTCGCTGCTAGTACAAGTTGAATCTAGTTCTTCCTTCGATTTCTCTTCTTTGCCGTAGGCTCTCAACAGTGCACCCACTACGCGACCCTGGGCTGATATCTCGAGCTGCAGATCCTGGAAAATGGTAAACGACAGATTAAGAAACTGTGATCTAGTAAGTTTTTTTTTTAATTATATTTTTAACAGCAATCAGAACCTTACGTCCTATGAGCTGTTGGGCTGAAACTTCTCCTTACTTCGTATTTTTAGATGGTAACCCAATGGTTAATCCATCCATATTTGATGATTTTTGTTATTAGAAATAATCTAATAGTGCTGACTTTTTTTTATTGGTGCAGCAATGCCGGGCAAGGGCTATTTTCACTTGGAAACATTGCTATCTATATTTCCAATAGAAAATCGTTGTCACTGTTGCCTGACAACTGGCTGCTCGAAGTGGGTATCGAACCCGGGACCTCTAAAACAAGTCCTTTCGCTCTTAACCGCTTACCTACGGGGGAGCCCAATCTAATAAGTAATAGAGAAATTAATGCAAAAAATACAAATTATTTTGTAAACACTGTAATTGAAATAAAAATTCTAAGTTGTGCAATAATAACAATAGCGAGTGCTGCTCGAGATATTTTATTTCTTCTCATGCAAGTCATCAACTCTAACTTGATGAAAACATTTTGTTTTTGGAAAAACTTTTATTTCAGCCTTGGTCTCCCAAATGATGAATATGTCAACTTTCCACCATGCACGAAAATACTTAAGAGGGTTCAACTGCTTATAACCACAAATTTTTTATGTTTTGAATTTGAATTTTTATACCTATTTTATGTGCCTAACCATATTTCCTTATAGTGATCCCTTTCAATTCCCTTTTTCTTTCTCATTTCCTATATATCTTATTTTATTTTATTTCTTAGACAATGCTTTCTAGTTGATGATCAAAAGACTAAGTTGTGGGTAAATTTATAATATTATATACATTTTAAAAATATTTTTCAAAGCAACAATTTTATACACCTCAATGTTTTCAGAATTATTTCTGATTTAAAATTAATTGAAACGAAGTAGCTACTTCTGGTATTTCATGATTAACATTATTTGACGCCTTGCCATTTGGAGATTAGATTTTAGAAGCTAATATTGTGTACCAATCTCCATTGAATAGCAAAGATCTAGCTTTTAGACAGATCAATTTAGAGCTCAGTTAACAGTTGTAAGGCTAAAAGTACTGAAATCAATTGCAGAAATTAAAACCCTACACAGCAACTAAATTTAAGCAAAAGTAATAGGAGAAAATAATAGAATTGTGAAGAAAGCTGAAATCCAATCTGCAAAATTCTTAAATTTACTTAAATCAAGGAGCTCTGTCTTGAATTCTTCTTCATTTAAGTTTTTCTAAGCTATTTTATAGTCACTGGTCATTTCAAAATTTTCAAAATATTCAAGTTTTATAGTTTTACAATTAATTATTTAGTGTCCATCATCATCAATTCAGTAGATAGATTGATGCTGGTATCCTTTTTTGGCTAAAATTCTCATCAAGTGTTAGAATTTTTTATAAGGTGGACTAATTTTTTTCTCTTTCAATCTTTAAGAAAATAAGGAATAAAAAGTTTTAGAATTTTTTAACAAATATTCTTCCGAAGTGGCGATAAAGAAAAGAAAATGCGCATAAAATAATCAACTGCATTATATAACTTTATATTTACATTTAATGATAAAAATTCAAATTATTTGAATTGCTCATTGCCTCATCTCCACATTCACTGCTCCATGAATAATTTCAGAACAGCAGTATTAAAACTATGATTTTTTATTATAATAATAAAGTTTTTATCGATTATGAAATATGTATTAAATCAGTTCGCTTTCTATTACTAATATTATTTTATATATCATTTTTAATGCATATTTTTAAAAACATATGTCTTGGAAATCATTACAAAATTTCATATAATAACAATAAAAAAAATAATTATTCTTTAGTTTCTCATGTTCATTTTTCATAAATGGGATAGGGTAGGGCGGGGCTAGTTGAGCATAGGGGCAAGTTGAGCAATCGAAATATCTCGAAAACTATTCACCGTCCTTTTAGGCATTATATGGCGGAAAGATAGAGTTTTGGGAGAAATAAACATCCCGCGATCGCTAGTGGCCGCTGGACAAATGAGTGAGGCTCATGGGCGTATTGTTTATTTTCAGACCAAAAAGTAAAAAAGTCATTCATCACGAGTTTTTGTCTAGTTTAGTCAAATGTTATTTATTTTTGACCAGGTAAATTTTATTCTTCCATATAATTATAGTACTTTTAATATGCACAGAGATTCTGGGCATAATCATCACGTTTTTTTTATAAACTCACTTTTATTTTGAAATTCCGAGTTGGGGCTAGTTGAGCATAGTTGCTAAACTTGTTCTGTCACTAAGACAATTACCATTAACTTCCAGAAATTAATTATTATTTTTAAGATTTAAGCTAAGTCTATGAGTAATGATATAAAGAAATAATGATTTTAAATAAAAATACTGAATATAATGGTAAAATAATTCCTAAGTTAATTAATCGTTAATTATTCAAAGCAAATTACTATAAGTTTTGTTTTCTCTGTCAATAAAGACTATAAATATAGAACTGGTTATTAAAAACTTATTTTATTTCATCACTAATCGACATTGAACCTATGATTTCATTATACTTTCTTAGTGCTCAACTTGTCCCACCTATGGGGTACATTGAGCATACTTGACTTTTTGCATTCAAACAGCTGTAGCTTTTAAATTTTACTTATTACCAAAAACAAGTATTAACACTTTTGTTATGCGATAAACAACAAATCCATTAAGCCGTATCGCAATTTATTGAGACTTTTCATTGAGGAGCTACATCAGTTCAAGTAAAAATTTGCTCAACTAGCCCCGCCCTACCCTATTTTATCACAAATTGTAAAATATTAAACTTTGCAAGACTAACTGAATATATTTCTATTATTGATATTAATAAAAAGACTAACATTATAAATCTTGATCACTTATAACTTTACTCATTTATGTATATTTATTTATACACTATTACTTAAATAAATAAAACTTTTTACATAAATTTTAATTACAATTGCTTGCCAGAAGCACCAATTTTTAAAAAATCTTACACCAAAAATCTGGTGCAAAAAACTCCAATTTATTAGTTACCAATAAAAATATGTGTTCAAATTAAATTTAAATTTTGTTTTCTACTCTTGTATCATTTTATTTATTGTATTTCGAATTCTGAGGTTGAAAACCCAACAAACAAAGAGGAAGTGTACACAACAGACAATCAATTGATTCAATAAAAAAATATTTTAATTTCCCACTAAAACATAAAATCAATCATAAAAGAGTCTTTAACATCTTTTAATTCATTATTTTCTGATATCACACCTTAAGTAAATATTGAAGTTGAAGTAATTTCACCATAAACCGATTTCTGAGAGTGTTTCAAATCAATTTTTTAACACTTTTTAAAATAAACTAAAATATTTATTTCAAAATGTATAAAAAACGGTCATAAATAGCCAGGTGTTATATGATACCGTGAAAGTTGAACATTTTTCTTTTCTTGGGAACTAATTTTTATTGTTCGACCTTGCAAGTGCTATTAAGAAAGATGAGGTCGATACTCATATACCACAAACCGCAGACATTTATAATGTTTTTTATATCAAAAGATGCTTTTTTGTATTAAAAGATGGATATGCATACAATATAAATGATACCATAAAATAAGTTCTGTATGGATTTAATAAGATTTAGTCAAAGCTGAATTCATATACTGAAACAAGAAGGAAATACGAAGCTCCAATTAACTATGCTGCTAAATTTGAAAGAATAAAAATGCAATTTGTAGTATGTAATAGTGTTGTAAAAAATGGATATGATGATATATACAAAATAATTTCCAGGTTTCTTAGTATATTTTTTCCATATATTCACCATGATTTTTTCCAAATTTGAATATTGAGTAAAAACAAAAAAAAGTTTATCTATCTATAATTTTGATTTTTACTATTTAAATCTGAAGAATAAATACTAATATTTGCACTAAAATTGGTATGTTAACTTACAATATATGTTTGTAATAAGTAGTAAGAAAATTATTTATTAAATTGAACAATATTTAGTCAAATTGAATATTTGGTATCAGTATTCGTTCAGACGTTGAGCTGTTAACATCGGTGAATAAATAATCATTACATAAATATCAAAAAGTACTAATATATTTTATCTACCTGTCCAGCAACCTGTGTTAGTGTCTGCATTGTGTACAAATAGATACCGTTAAACACGTGTCCCCTTGCCGGGGGCACGCAGTGTCGTATAAACATTGTGTATTTTATGTTAATATAAGTGGTTATTAAGTAAATTAACCGCATTTTTGCTGTGTTAATTAATTTAATGTCTTCATGGAGTCCGATACCGGACAATTAAAGGGCCGTCCGCCCGATAAAAATCCTCCTACATGTTCGGAAATTGGCGTGACTGTTGCAAATGCAATGAATGTGTACTATGTCGGAAATGAAAATAATACAGATTTACGTAATTCAAATAATGAGGAGAGCATAATAAGAAGTGATTATATTCCAATGCAAATTAATAGTGCTGAAACGGTGATTGAAGAGTCAATTCGAATTGAAGATTCGATTAATATGGTTAATGTGTGTGACAAAAGCAATGAAGCACAAAATATTGAAATGACTGAGCAAGTACCTAGTAATGAGAATTCTAATCGAATTAACGTTGATGAAATTCATCTACCGAATCGTTTTGATATGTGTGATACTGGACCTTTTTACATTTACGTAGAATCTTTAAGTAAAAACATTGGACGTTTACACCCAATGGCTCTCGGAAAATTACTACACAGATCACGATCGATTCCGAAAGAAGATTTGTTGGAGATTATCGTGATTGGTAACAATAAAGTCAAACTAGTTCTTAGGAACGGTAAAACAGCAAATAGCCTTCTTGACGATAGTTTTTTTACTGATAATAAATTGAAAGCTTACATTCCTAAATACCTATTAATTGGGAAGGTATAATCTTTGATGTAGACATTAATCTCACTGCAGAAGAAATATTAGAAGAGATAGAATCAGTTATTCCGATAATAGATGTAAAGTGTTTGTACAAAAAAACATCAAAAGGCGCAGAATTAACTCGCAATGCGTGTGAATTATCTTTCAGGGGTTCAACTCTGCCGGATAAGGTAGGATCATTCTGTTAAATGCCCAGTCAGCCCATTTATTAAAAAGATTACCCAATGCCACAAATGTTGGCGATTTGGCCACGTTCGGGAAAAATGCCGGAACGACCTAACGTGTCCCAAATGTGCAGGTCCTCATATTAAAGACGTATGTATAGAAGATAACAACTATCTATGCTGCCTGTGCAAAGATAACCACGAGGCTTATAATAAAGATTGCAGAATATATAAAAGATATAAAAATATTAATGAATTAATGGCAACACAGAATTTATCTTTCTACGAAGCAAAAAAAATCTTTGATAACGATAAATACTCGAGAACAGTTAGAGTCAACCTTAGCAGCTTGAATAAAGATAAAGATTTCCCTCCAATGAAAATCAAGAACTCTAACCAGAGTGGGGCTTTAATAAACAATAAATTCATGGTTCTATCAGACCTGGAAGAGGAGGAAGACCAAGGTAATATTGCAACTTCCAGACATTTAATAAACCTAAAAGGATTCATGTTCCACCTCAACCAAGAGAGAAAAGAATGGGGCTGTAATCGGACATAGCATAAAACTGTTTATAAAGAAAAATGGCTGACAAGGGAAACTTTATAAACCCTAGAAAAAGAGTAAAAAATAAATCAGATTCTGATTCTGAAAATGAAGTAAAATCCAATAGGAAAATGAAGATCCTAACACATCAGGTGGCCTATATCACTTCATTAGGCTGCTAAAGGACGTCTATAATCCAAATGATCCCGTATTAAAAAATTGTTAAGTGATGTTTTTCTCAAAATGGTAAAAATTAAACACAAAATAGAGATCCTGCAAGTTTAAAAAAGAAAAAATCTAATAAGGATTTACCTGTGAGTTCAGAAAAATAAATCAATCAGTACTCCTTTCATTATGAAACAAATAAACATTTTACAATATAACTGTAGATCAATGTTAGCAAACAAGAGTAGTATAGACATTATATGTGGTCGCATAAAATTCATGTGGCAGGCCTGTCCGAAACCT
>NW_020536999.1:62660216-62679228 GCF_003426905.1 Ctenocephalides felis
ATTTCAGTACTTTTAGCTTTACAACTGTTAACTGAGCTCTCATTATTATTTCTAAATTGATCTGTCTATAAGCTAGATCTTTGCTATTCAATGGAGATTGGTACACAACATTAACTTCTAAAATCTAACCTACAAAAGGCACAAACGTCAAATAATAATGTTATCGAAGCACAAAAGTCAAACTTTTAATTTTGACGTTTGTGTCATTTGGGGGTTAGGTTTTAGAAGTTAATACTGCGTAGAAGACCTTACTATTTTATCAAAGAATTGGGCCATCAATCATTATATATCAAGTAATAGCTGAATTGGATACTTTGTTTTAATTTAATGAAAATTGGAAATAATTGTGAATATAACTGAGATGTAAACATTGTTGCGTTGAAAAATATTTTGAATCATTTTATATTAATATAACATTACCTACAACTTAGTTTTTTGATCATCTAACTAGAAAGAATTGTCTAAGAAATAAAATAAAATAAGGTTTATAGGAAATGAGAAAGAAAAAAGAATGGAAAGGGATCACCGTAAGGAAATATGGTTAGGCACATAAAATAGGTTTAAAAATTCATATTCAAAACATAGAAAATTTGTGGTTATAAGCAGTTGAACCCTCTTAAGTATTTTCGTGCATGGTGGACCGTTGACATATTCATCATTTGGAAGACCAAGGCTGAAATAAAAGTTATTCCAAAAACATAAAGTTTTCATCAAGTTAGAGTTGATGACTTGCATGAGAAGAAATGAAATATCTCGAGCAGCACTCGCTATTGTTATTATTGTACAACTTAGAATTTTTGTTTCAATTACAGTGTTTACAAAATAATTTGTATTTTTTGCATTAATTTCTCTATTACTTATTAGATTGGGCTCCCCCGTAGGTAAGCGGTTAAGAGCGAAAGGACTTGTTTCAGAGGTCCCGGGTTCGATACCCACTTCAAGCAGCCAGTTGTCAGGCAACAGTGACAACGATTTTCTATTGGAAATATAGATAGCAATGTTTCCAAGTGAAAATAGCCCTTGCCCGGCATTGCTGCACCAATAAAAAAAGTCAGCACTATTAGATTATTTCTAATAACAAAAATCATCAAATATGGATGGATTAACCATTGGGTTACCATCTAAAAATACGAAGTAAGGAGAAGTTTCAGCCAACAGCTCATAGGACGTAAGGTTCTGATTGCTGTTAAAAATATAATTAAAAAAAAACTTACTAGATCACAGTTTCTTAATCTGTCGTTTACCATTTTCCAGGATCTGCAGCTCGAGATATCAGCCCAGGGTCGCGTAGTGGGTGCACTGTTGAGAGCCTACGGCAAAGAAGAGAAATCGAAGGAAGAACTAGATTCAACTTGTACTAGCAGCGAAAATCCTTCAGGAGATTGTCCTCGAGGAATTAGAGGATTGGAGAGGAGATATCACCTGTTGTACTTGCGCGCACTTGAGTGGCAGTGCCTGCTGGAAGGACTGCTGGCATCATCAATACCATCGGTGAGTGATCAAATATTCATTATTTAGTTATTGTTTTGTGAGATTGGTGACGTGATGAATAATGGATATTAATATTATAATATATTCGTGGGCAAACGTTGATTTTTCACGGATTTTGAAGGGCAAATCACGGCAACTTGTCCTGGTTGAACTACAAATATATCTTGTCATTGATACTACTGATTTTGATGGGAGTTACTGAACAGATATTAAGTATTCAAGGTGATCCAATATTTTTATACCAACATGGTTCATGCCGACAATATAATCGAATAAAGCTTCATTCTTTTATTCGTGAAAGAATTCTTCAATAATTGCTATTAATCCTAAGAACAAGTATGCGCTTGGCAGCTATGAAATTATAAAATATGTCTCCAATTTTCTAATTATAGAACCTGTGCCCTTAGATTAGTTCATAGGCTATTAACCTAGTTTTTTTCGATGTTTTTGGAACATTGTGTTGACTTATACATGCCAAAACGATTAGTTCTTGATATATTCGGAAAAAAGTCTATTGCTCAACATTTGTAACTTTGTAAAATGGTAATCAGAAGGTTTCTGCAAGATTAAGTATTCAGAACAAAATTAATATTTTGTCTGAGAAGCCATGATTTTAAGACTATATAGTTTTTTTTTTATTTTGCACTTCTATAACTTTGATTTGGTAAATAAAAATATATACTTTCATTTTGATTTGTCGGACAAATTAAATAGTATAAATTAAAATAATGAATGAGTTTGTG
The DNA here is from genome assembly GCF_003426905.1 of Ctenocephalides felis. Classification (NCBI taxonomy): domain Eukaryota; kingdom Metazoa; phylum Arthropoda; class Insecta; order Siphonaptera; family Pulicidae; genus Ctenocephalides; species Ctenocephalides felis. The sequence goes on from NW_020536999.1 coordinate 62,662,451, forward strand.
CTAACATTAGGTGTATTTTCTTGTTTTTTTGGAAATGTAATTTGGTCTCAAAATATATTTTTTTTAGTAAATATGATTTTCAAGAGCTGTTCTTGCACCTAGGCATGATAGTTAGCTTTAGTAATATCTTCTGCATGTATTTTATGAGAATCCTCTCTTTTATTCTCATTTTTTTTTTAATTATAATTATTACTACATAGTAGATCAATCGAAAGTATATTGCATTTGTCTTCAAAGTTGACGAATATATGAATTCATTAATGGTCGTCATTATTGCCAAATTCTAGCCTATTACTCAATAATCTTTTAAAAACAATAGGTACATTTATACTTTATTAGATTTTTTATCATCTTGATTATTAAGGCGTGCTTAAAACCAACCAAAGGATTCTAGTAACACACGACTTGTTTATAGTGTTAATTCCAACGAATTTTTAATTTTTTGCAAGTATTCTTTAGCGTTGTTCATAAATATTAGTTGTGGTTGAGTAGCACTTTTATAGATAGTAGTAAATCTTCTTAAATAGTAATTAACATCACCTACTTGTTGAAATTTATCGACACTAAAAAGATTCACTCGTGTCCTCTTTCGAGATGGGTAATAGGAGATGTAGATGTGTTAATTAGCACATCTAATGAGTTGCTTTTCCTTATATATATATATATATATATATATATATATATACATGTCGTATATAGTTATATAAATTTGTATAATAGATATATAGTATGCAAATACATCTCTATTCCAACAACTATTGAAGTTGATACGCGGTTAGTAGACGAAAATAGTCAGGGTCTTAATTTTTCAAATTTAAATAATTTCTTTAAACCTTCTTTTATTTGATATTTTTGTCATTCAAAAGTGATATTTGCATCTTTTTTATCATCTTGGTTAAAGCAGACACATAAATTTTCAACATCCATATTTTTTTTAGAATTTACATAGCAAGTAACACGTAAAATCCTGAACATGAATGTTAAAAACTTAATATATAGTAAAGTGTAGTGAATTTTCAGTACAATAACGAAATTTGCAAAATTTTCCAAATAGAAATAATAGCAAAAGTCATAAAATCAAAATAATGACTTGGTAGATATGTATTCTAAAAAATAATTCACAATAGCATCAGCTCTGTCTTTATTTATTGCAAAGTCCACATCATCCATTTCTTCACAATATCATTGCAGACATATCCCATCTACTAATAAGTGGGATAATAATAGTCGAAGGCGTCTCCATTACTCCGTTACTCCATTACTCCATTAGTCCATTGTCAACCAAGAGTGCTCTGAAAGAACTGTAATAGATTTATGAGAGTTCGACGATAAATGCCATTTGCAATTGCTTATGCAAATATCAGTTGAACAATTTAGATTTAGATCAAATCGAGAGTTTGTTTCGATGTTAATTTAATATGAAGTGATTGCATTGGTCTGAGTTTCAATTGACTGATCTATAACTATGAAGTTCAACTTCAATAAAGCTTAATTTTTCTGACGATATTTACTCTATTTCTAATTTTGGCAAATAGGTCATGTAATTTAATATTTGTGATGGGAATTGGGAATTTTTTCTATCTTTGAAGTTATTAAAATGGAAAATACTTTTTAGGCAAGACATATATTACAGCTGTTCAATGAATGAGATTATATCGCAAAAATGTAAAAAAAATACAAGCAGTCAATTAATGTATGTTAGTTTCAATTACATTAAGTTCTTCAAACACAATTACATGATGAGTGAAGTTGCGAAAACAATATTTATTTAGGCGTTGTTTTACATAATCCACTATGTGAACGAATATTATAGAATTTATTAATCAGCAATTACTTCATTTCTCTAATGAAGGTTTATTTCTAAATGCTAATTACAATGACAAACAGATCATGTCATATTTGAAGTATGACTTTAATTACATTATTGTTTTTAAATATTGTACATATTTTTAGTGCTATTATAAATATATAATTTATAATTTATCATTATATAAATGTGTAATTAAAATTAAAATACTACTTTTGTGCAGAGCTATTTTTCGTTTTTAACTTTTCTTATATAGAATTAAAACCACTTTTGACCAAGAATAGCTACCACAATTTTGGCAACATTTTGAACGAAATAAGTGTGACCTTGCCATAAGATGTGTAACCAATAATGAACCCATTATACATAATTTTAAAGAGATTTATTAGAACACTGCATTTTTTTTAGTATGATGTTTATAACCGATAATTATTTGGAATTTACAACAAAAAGTTTTAACTAACATTTTATTGCATTTTTAAATCTCATTTACTCACATGCAATAAAATTGTTTAATTATACATTCGGCACGAATTGAAAACTCGTTCTTAATATTGCAGTGTGCTGTAACTTCAATTGAATCATGATTGAAACATATTTTACGATTGTGTTGTAAAATTAAGAATATATGTTTATTGATTTATAAAAGTGCATTTAGTTTCATAAAACTGTGCGTTCACTTGCAACTTCAACAAATAACTTATCTTACCGTGTTTAAATTAACCATATTATGACTGACGCATAATCAACATGTCAGGAGAATTGTATAGAAGGAGAGCTGGTGGTAAATGTGTGTAATATAATCTACTAATTGTAATCAATAATGATGTCACACTGGACAAGTGATTTAAATTGTCCAATAGGAACTAATAGGAATGATATAATTTATATAAGTCTAGAAAAGTAAAGTCTTCAACACTTCTGAAAATTTATAATAAATAAATATTCTTATAATATAAAGAAAATTTTAATTTAATTATTTCTATGTACCTTCTTCGAAATTATATTTTTGTGACATATGTCAGATTAAGAAATAGATCATTAGTAATCGTTGTTCCTTTTCTAAATCTAGAAGTTTTTCTCAGCCCACCTACTCTGAGGTGTAGATTGAATAACTTTACCATCTGACAGAATCTTGATAGCCGTTTCAACATTTTATAGAGTCTCATAACGTTCAAATCAGAGAAGTTTAATTAGAATGCCATTTCTTGTTTTTATTTTTTGTTATGGTAAATTAATTTTGATGCGTTTTGCTTGTTTGATATTTCTCTTTATGTCAGACATTTAATTAATATATAAGCAACTTGAAAGGATTTGATAAGTTGGAAAAGTGGATCAAATTGTAAGTGACTTATTGCCAACGGGATGAAATTGCTACGGCTATCAAATGTACTAACACCACAGATGAAGTTATTAACTTATCATGGTCAATTTGTCATTTAAATAATAATAATAATTATTTGATTACAATTATAATTATTTACAAAGCAATTATATTGCTTGCTCTAAACTGGATAAACCGTAATTATTACTTTCCCTGAAGAAAAGTTGATAAATTTGTTTTCTGTACGATTTTCAGAAGTCAACAAATTTTAAAACTGGAAAATGTATGTGTGTGTGTGATTATATATATTTTTGACGATTTCTCAAAAACATTTAAATGATTTCAAGCCTTTAAGTAACAATTGAGTAACTTAATAAGAACCTAATTAGTTTTCGATAATGATCGGCCAGACCTTTTCTTTATATATAGCACAAAAGTGAAACATGTTTTGTTCAAATTTTAGCCAAATATTCGTATTTTTTTTTAAATTTCAAAAACTGTTCAAACGATCTTAGTTGGGAATCGTGTTGATTAGTTTTGGAAGATCAGCCGCCTGTTTCTTTCGTCATTAAAAGTTAAAACTTTGTTTTGGTGTTTTAAATGAAACTTAACATGCCGATAGAGTTCATGGTCTAAAATCGATTATCTTTAAATATTATATATTGGTTAAATTATAGAAAACATTGTATTTATCATCAAGAGTTGGCCTTGTTTATGACGAGTATAAAAACAATAGAGTAATGACAGTTCAATGTTTTATAATCGATCAAATATTTTTAATACATTTTTTCACGTTTATACAAAATTCATTTTCAAAAAATATTGGCCTGGAGAAAGCATATCTTGCATAAACATCCATTGTTTTGGTTTCTCTGATGATTCATCAATTATAAAGGACATACCTATTTGCAAAGAAGCATGTCTCCACATGCTCCAATTCGCTGACAAGAAACCGTGGTGTGGTGGATCGTGGTCAATAACGAGGACTGCAACAGTTTTCTAATGACTTGTCTGCAAAACTAGCCTAACACCAGCTTTTCTGACTACCATAAGCATCCATTGTTTGGTGTCTCTGATGATTCATCAATTATAAAGGACATACCTATTTGCAAAGGAGCATGCCCCCACATGTTCCAATTCGCTGACAAGTAACCATGGTGTGGTGGATCGTGCTCAAGAACGAGGATTTCGATAGTTTTCCAATGATTTGTCTGCAAAACAAGTCTAACACGAGCTTTTCTGACTACCATAAGCATCCATTGTTTGGTGTCTCTGATGATTCATCTATCATAAAGGACATACTTATTTGCAAAGGAGCATGCCCCCACATGTTCCCAAGTTCCAAAGGAGCATGCCCCCACATTTGCTGACAAAAAACCATGGTGTGGTGGATCGTGCTCAAGAACGAGGACTGCAATAGTTATCCAATGATTTGTCTGCAAAACGAGCCTAACGCCAGCTTTTCTGACTACCATAAGCATCCATTGTTTTGGTTTCTCTGATGATTCATCTATCATAAAGAACATACCTATTGGCAAAGGAGCATGCCCCCACATGTTCCAATTTGCTGACAAAAAACCATGGTGTGGTGGATCGTGCTCAAGAACGAGGAGTGCAATAGTTATCCAATGATTTGTCTGCAAAACGAGCCTAACGCCAGCTTTTCTGACTACCATAAGCATCCATTGTTTTGGTTTCTCTGATGATTCATCTATCATAAAGAACATACCTATTGGCAAAGGAGCATGCCCCCACATGTTCCAATTCGCTGACAAGTAACCATGGTGTCGTGGATCCTGGTCAACAACGGGGACTGCAATAGTTTTCTTATGATTTGTTTGCAAAACGAGCCTAACACCAGCTTTTCTGACTACCAAGAGCCGCTTAGACGACAAATGTATGCATGACTTCTGGTTCAGGATCGTACGTGGATATTTCACCATATCTTTCTTCTGAGTCTCCATCAATATGGTCAGGTGATCAGGTGCAGTAGTGTCCTTGGATAACACTTCCAAGTTCAGCAAAATCTTCATTTAATAAAGTTCACATTTCGAACAGATCGTGAATGGATTCGTGTTACAGATCCATTGCTTGAAGGAAGATCAGGTTTATATTAATAGCAACACTACTGAAATTTAATTTGGAGGAATATAAAAACAAATGAGTATTGACAGAACAATGTTTTATAATCGAGCAAGTATTTGTAATATATTTTTATTTATTTGATATTTTTTCTTTTTGATATATTAATTTCATATCTCAGTCATACAGGGGTGTCCGATATAATGGATTATGATTATGAAGATTATGAAGATTATTTTCATATTTTTTTACTTTTTTTCTCAAAACGATTAATTATTCATTGTTTATGCAGAGTTTTTCTATATATGAGTCTGTAAATATTTTTATTATAGTGAACCAGAGGATAGTCATAGATTTGCAATAAAAAGTAAGGTGATCATATTTTTTATATCTAAACTGGGATGGCAATTTGTACATATTAGGGTAAGGATGCAATAAATATCAGTTTTATTTAATGAATGGATTTTTTCTTATCGGAATTACTGACTTTTAATAGGTGTTTGGAAGTATTTTCGTTTTATTATATTGGCCACGAAGGTGACAATCTTCATGGCATTGAGCTTTTACATGGGATGGTTGCTACCCCTGATAGAGGGGGTAGCAGAAAGTTTGATCGGACTAATTGTTCACTTCTAAAAGTAAAATCCGTGAAACAACATGTATAATGCATAATAAATAAATATATCTTCTTTCAATATAACCTAGTTACAAATCAGTGAATTTAATAAGAACTGCAACAAATACATAATATACAAGACAAATCAGTGTTTATTACAGTCCACAGCTACAAGGGTTAAATTATCACCCAGCAACCTGAATTATCGAAGGAGAGTTTAATATATAAATTTTATACGTAACGCACATACAATAAGACTTCATTATTTCATTATATAACTTGAAAAAAGATCTAAATCGGGACAAATATATTGCTTTTGGTAAAATCCGGGACTGTACAAACCGGGTTGTATAGTCACCTTATTAAAAGGGATCTACAAAAGAGTATTTGTGGGTTGTAATATAGACATAAAATATATTATTTATTTCATTTAAAATATATGTATATCATGTTTATTATATCGTCATCCGTAATAAACCTTCGAATGAGTCTATATCAGAATAGCTGTGAGTCGTGCATCCGCATACATCAAATGATTCATATAGATTTAAACAAACGCAATCAAACCGCAATGAAAATAAAAATTAACGAAGAATGCAACTCGTTCCATAGACGCCTTTTTTCCTTGCAATACGCTCAACAATACCTAACAATACTTAATGGTACTTAACAATACTGAACAAGAGTCAACAATGCTCGACCGTGCAACCGGAATGAACAATGAGTGTCGGCTCTGCAGAAAAATTGCCCTCGGACCATAGATGGAATGATTTGTTAATAACGTTGCATATATTGGCAGTAGGAAATTAGAATTGAGTTACTCAACTTGTCTGCATAACATATGCGGATTCTTTGGGGCTGGGATTAATTTAATTTTACAGGCAGATCATATGATCAATTTTGATTATGCCTTGTCCTAAGGCAGATCCCTTATTTATCACTTTTTACTTATCAAACTTCAAATTCCTTGTATTGTGCTTCAGTTTTCAATGCCTAGTTTTATATTCTTTGCGTACAACTTTCGGCCAACTTTTACCATTTGTTTCCAATTTCCAAATTCGTCTAACATTCTGCATTGGTTTTTGCAGTCCGTCCATTGGTTCTGTGGACGATGTCTTGCAGAAGGCATATTTTAAAGATTATGTTTCTAGTAGACTGGCGAGTCAATGAAGGTTTTTCCAGAAAGTCTTAGGAACTCCGGCTTCTTTTTTCTTGTTTCTTGTTTCTTGTTTTAGTTTTAATATTATTACATATCAAATCCGTTTCATAAGGTAGATAGAATATTCACTGTTTAAACAATATGTATGTTATTTGTATTACGAAATAAATTTTTGAATGGCTTACTTCGAAAAAAATTATTCGTATATTAATTTTCCTGCTGCATTGTTATTATAAGTACAGTACAATTACATTAGGTGGGCAGGTAGATAGGTAAATATGTGGATAATTAGACAGGTATAGGTAGGCAGGTGAATTGGGTGGGCAGGAAAATATGTAGGCCGATAAATGGGTGGACAGGTAAATAGGCACACATGTAAACAGGTAGACAGGTAAATATGTCAGATAAAGCGGTAAACAGGTAGGCTGATATAAATGAAGAGAGGTAGATAGGCTTACAGGTAAATAAGTGATATATAATTAAAAAGTTACATATGATTAAAAACAAAATTATTGGTTAAATCGATTATTTGCACATATCAGGAAGTTCATGTAATTTGTCAGAAGGAAAAATATCACTTACAATTAGTTTTTATAGTTTTTGATTCACTATCATATTTAGATGAGGAGGGGTAACAATTGACCAATATGATAGCATTATGACTAAATTGACGCATTTTTAATATGATACGTAAATTTATTTACTATAATATATAAATACTTCTACTAAACTTTTGTCTTCAACTAAATAGTTGATGTTTGTGTAAAATTATTTGAAAAAGTTACTTGTTCAAATGCAAAACTTGTATCACATTTGAACGATTTAAATAAAAACCTTATACTTCGAAATTTTATTTTATATAAAATTGAACATAAACATTTTTACATACAAATTTTCATTTTTACTCTACTTATCTAATTTTCAATTAACCCGTCAATAGATTCATATTATTAACTTTATGTCAATTGCTTATATTTATTAATTTTACGTCAATTTGTGCGTCTATACATACGAAAATTTTTGCTGTTATCACATTTGCGTCAACTCTTGATGTTTTTCTTTTTATTGAAAGAGATTAGAAATTGCTAGTTGCAAAGTTCAATTGCAACAAACCAGGTGAACGAAAACTTTGTACTGTTTTAGTAAAAAGTTTTAAAAAGAGTTGAATGGAAGCGCATTATTGTTATTTTTCTTTCCAGTTTTTTTTCTTAATTTAATTAAATAGGCAAATATAAATTTTTGTTTATTTATTCTGTAACCTCTAACTGGTTGATCACTTAGCTCCATGGTATAATCTACAAATTGACAATTTTTTTACATATAAATAGAATATATTCTCAGAAATAAGTGGTTGTTTTTTCAGCTATTTTATCGATTAACTGAACAAATTTCTTGCTACACTATTATGATTAGGATTAGGACTAGGATTAAGATCAACTTTTATCCTTACTGATTTTTTTATTTCTGATGGAAGGTTCTGCCGGAACCATAAAGAGTAACCTTTAAATTCCATCACCTCTCCTTTTATCAAAAACAAATTTAATCTGTCCGTTTAATCATTTCACAGTCAATCGCTAATGATAATGCAAGTGAGAACGCATCTTGAAATTATAATAATATGCTTTTATGAGTGATGAGTGATGTATGATGAGTTGTGATTCCTCTGAAATGTTTTGACTTTCACTAAGATAATATTTTCATCATTTGAATATCCGAGTATGGGTCGTTGAACATGGAATCACTTTTTTATTTTGTTTGAGATTAATCATAATTCGAGCCGTGTAATGAAATGGTAAATGAACAAGATGGTTTGAGAGATCTTTTCAAGTTTTAAGTGCATTTACTTTTGTTTTGTGCCAAATAAATAGTTTGACGGTAAATAGATGTGATTGTCAGTTCGGTTTTTGGGTTTTTATGAAATTGGTAAAATTGGCAAATTATATTTGGTGTTTATTAAATTTTGACTTGCAGACCCGAAGGTTTTTTATGGTTATTATTATTTGTAATATACAGAAACATATAGGGTAGGATTAGACTTCAAAATCGTCAGAAAGCATCTTTGCTAATTTTTCTATGAAGTCGATGTCTCTCATTACTTTTCTTAACTTTTCCTGTTGAACCAATTTTTTGCTTTTCCTACTTTTTTTAATTTTGTCATTGATATTTCTCTTTACAATTGGACAAAATAAGTCGAGCTTTCTCCTTTGTACTGTAAATTTTACACAAAATGCAAATATTTAATATCTCCTATAATTTATGGATTAATTCTGCCTCATGTCGGAAGTCAACCGGATCATAAAAAGTGATCTAATTGCGTAAAAAAATTAGTCACACTTCTGCCAACGTATATCTTGGAGCATCGTTTTATTCACAGATATGGTGCAATCATTTCAATTATACGTTGGTAGATCTTCTCGCCTTAGTCTTGTTTTTATAATTATAGAGGAGACTGGAGAAAAGAATACTGGAAAACCTTACTGGGTGATGGATATCCACAATATCGTTAGCAGATAGTATCTGGGATAGATTTTTGGAGATTTTAGTCATCTAGTAAAATATTTTTTCACTAATATTAACAACATCCAGAATAAGAATTGATCAAAAATTTTTTTTAATAAAGAGACATACTTACATTTTATAATAAGTTTGTTAGTAATTCATTGATAGGATTTATATTTTTATTACTTTGATTATTTTTTAATAACTTTCCATTCCATTTTTAACTTCCCGTAGGGTAAGTTATAGTAATGGGCTGAAAATCGAAAATGAAAATTTCTCATACACCACTAGTTTCGTAATAATTTTGTTTGTATCTAAAGTAACAAATCTTTCTTTTATAACCACGTTCCTCTATATTATGCACAACTTTTTGCATTTCCGCCATGTGCACACACTTTGCATATATTAATGAAGCAAATCTTCTTCTGCAATTTTTTAATTATCGATATTTCTTTCCTACAACGAACTTTTTTCAAACAAACCATTAAGTTCTAGTTTATAGTTGTACTCTAATTAATTCAATGTTTATAATTATTGTTAATTGCGACACGTTCGAAAGAAACCTGCCGGGGTTGTTGAAGGAGTTGCTTAACTTGTTTCTTGAACATTGGTAATAAATGTTCTCTTTCTTTATGAGTTGTTTTTGCTAATAGTAATAATAATATTAATAATATATTAATATAGTGTACAACCTTGTTTCTTAAACCAATTTGGTCACACTTTTCGCTTGAATCAACCAACAAGAAGATTAAAATTTGAAGTTCACAAACAATTGTATGGTACCAAAGAAAGAGAAGCAGATTTTGTTTCTTTTTATATTGTTCTATATTAAGGATGTGAATTTCTGTATTTAGGATAGGTGAAAAAAATTTCGCACTATAAAAAAAATCTAATATGAATTTTTAAATACTAATAGTAGTATTTATGTGGATCTATTTCCCTTCTAGTAATGCATTCTTAACATCTGTCCAAATTTATGTATAATTATGTTGTTCTAATAAATATTGATATCCACACCTAAAGTTTTCACTTGTTCATCTAAAATCAACATCTTTAATATAATTGTCAGATTTTAAGAGTTGACAGAGATATTTAGTGAGACACCTGGTGCCTTGCCCACCTGCCCACGTGCTCATTAAAAATCAAATTATTTACGAGCAATTTTAAAGTGCATTGCGACACATCTGTTTGAAGAAAGGTTAGAAATTTATCTTAATTGAACAACAGCAAAGTGTTTTCAAGTGCAATCAAGTTAAAGGGTTTTTGTATTTATAATTATATGAAGTCTAAATCTTCTATTTATTCCTTGTAACTTTTTTGAAGTAAAACTTTTTTAGGCGCGACTAGGGTGTAAATCCGTACAAATGCAACGGAAGTCCGGTATGCCCGAACTGTTCGTATATTTTTAATGCTATTATAAATATATAATTTATAATTTATCATTATATAAATGTGTATAATGGTTGATACTAATAAATGTGTACATCGGGAGTGTTACCATATTACTAATAAACATTATTCAAAATTGTTATATGATGTATTAATTTTTACTTAGATGCCATCTTGTATAGAAGCAAAAAAGTTTTACTTCGATCGCGTGTGAACCTTACGCGCACTCTTTTTTTTGTTTACTAGTCATGTAATATTGGAAAATTAAAAAAATAAAATTGTACAACTTTATTAGTCATGTAAAATTTTTACTTGATAAAGTGAGACCATGTTTTTTATAATTTTAATAAATTGTTTATTTATCTACTTTTTTCTATTACCTCCAATAAAATTGCAATTATACCTCTGAACTTATAATACAATTTTTAATTTTTATCTCGATTCTCCTTTTTCTTCTATCAACTCAAGTCAAAAGATACTCAGAAATGTTCTTAAATTTGTGGATGAAGATTATTCTTATGGAATAATTTGAGGATTTGCTAACACAAAGTTCTTACACATCAAGAATTGAAATATATAATTATTTCCAAAGTCAAGATTATAAGGATTAAAAGTATTACTGTGATAAAGTTTGGGCTCATCAGTGTCTAATAATTACCAAGAAGTATATTATCACTATTTATTTTTAGATAGTCAAAATCACTTTGAATTATTAATCCATCGATCCGGCCATTACTTTTAATTTCATAAGATAATATCGAGCTCATTGAATTATTCTTAAGAATTGAATAGTTCCTATATGACCTTTATCGATTCAGAAAAATCAATTGAAGATGACTCTGACGATTATTTCGATACGATTGAAGGTTCATTTAACTCTATTAGTGGAATAATATTCTAAAGATTTAAACACGAATCAAAACATCTCTTCAGAAAAGTATTCTTTGAAATCCACTTTTGTATTTAATAAACCTACTGTCAAATCAATACATGACATTGCAATTTGGTAAATGGAATTAATAGATTTGATTATGGCTACATATGGGTTTTTAAGTATGTAACTTTCTAGTGTTTGGCATAGATTTTATTTTATATATTATTCATAAATTTGATGTACAACTAGTAGGGTGCATGGCATTGTGTCTTAAGACAAATTGCTGGAACTTCCCGTACCAAATTTTTTTTTTTTTAAAACAAATCAACATTTTTTATAAAAAACTACTTTGACAAAGTTAGATTTTTGAGAAACTATAAATTTTTGACAAAAATTTACTTTTTTTGAAAAAGAACATTTAAAAAAAATGTTTTCTTTGTTTTGGAATATTTTGAAAATTCTGAACTCTTTTTCAAAGCAATCGTACTGCTTTAATAACTGCATAAAGACGAAATATGGAAGCGCGTAAGCAACGGATAAACGTTGGTACGGAACACATAGGAATGTAAACAAAATTTTCTCGTCAATTTCTCGTCATCTTGTCAATACAAGTAAAATGTTTTTTGAATTATATAAAATTGGACTCTCCGTTCTCTTAAAAACTGAGTTACCGTTTGTGGCACTTTTTGTGCTGTATCTTCGAAATGGCTAGACTGCTTATGCCAAAAGCAATCGAATGTTTTTTGAATATTTGAAATCGGTTGAACCGTGTTTCCAAATCATCGACGATAAGTTGTATCCGCACACACACACACACATACATCCATTTTTTCTAAGGTATGCCAAAATGTTCAGAAACCTCTGAAACGTAAAGATATGTAAAATACTGGGTAGAACTGCCTTTGTCAATTCATATTGTATTAAATTGTACGTCGAAAACTTTTTGATCAGCTTTAATTCACATTTTTCTTTATTTATGATTAAATATTAAACTCTAATTAATCACTTTGCAAAAGACTAGATGTAAGTTTTGTAGTAATGATTAAAAATGAAATTCTACTGGAATTTTTTTAAAAAAGTATCAAATTTTTTAGCTTTTTTAAATATAAGTGTTGAGAACACTTGGATTTAAGGCATGGCACATGGAAGTCTTTGCCAAATTGGTGCAAAACTTAGAGATCCCTTTACCTCCCAGGGTCAAAAAATAGACCTGCCTTTGGCATTATTACTTTGATAATCGATAATTGAAATAAAATTATGAGCTCGAATTTTAATATATTTTTTTATAAAGCACAATCAATAATTTTTGCGAAGCAGTCTGCAAGCTCATTATTATTGACTCTGTGTCTGCATAAATATTTCTTTTTTATACATGGTTACTAGATATAATAAATTCTAATTATTTGAACAACTCTGAAATATGCAGGATTAGTAGAAATAGAATTTCTATTATAATTGGATAAACATGGATATTAAGAAAAATTATCAAAATATTGATAAAAATTAAGAAATTTTTTGAGAGATGAGAACTAGAGATTTATCGAATTTCATTTTTTTCTCAATTATTTTTATTAATTGGCGCATGGCATGTAAACCTGTATGAAAATACAGGAGTACAACTTAGAATGATAGTCCTGCCTTTTTGCACATTACTCACTACTTTACTACGTAAATGTTATTTTTAATAATAGATTAGGGCTTAATCATCAAGCTCATATTTTTAATCAAAAACTTTTTTTATTAAATACGTGACCAATCAAGAATTTTGAAAGTAACTCGCTGGTCATTATTGCTAGTTTTGCTCTGTCAATATTAAATTGTCAGTCATGCATGCAAATACGAAAATAAAATATTTATACTTATTATAATACATATGTATGATTACACATACACATAGATAAAATATATACGTATATATTTATATATAATTAACTGGTATTTAATGCTGACTCAACGGCGTGAAATCATTTTCTCAGAATATTTTCCGAGGAAAAATGATTACACATGCACACAGTTTTATTACATAGTCAAATTTTCATAGGAATAAATTAAATAAACAGTATTTATAATAATATTATAAATAATTATGAACAAACAGTAAAATTTGATAGAAATTGTGCACTGAGAATTTTTTTATGAACTTTTCTTTGCCAAATTTTTCTCTAAAAAAGTCTCATAAGTATATTTTTATTATATCATTTTGATCACTTAATTTCCTAATGCATTTGTTATGTATGATGATTTCTATTTATTCATATGCAATCAATAGTTATTTGCTAAATTTGCAATAATTATGTAAATCATTATTTAGTAAGCTTTTTTTGAGTAGTGGATACTGGTATCTTAAAAAAGTTTGCATATTTTGAAAAGTTGAATAAATTCCTTCATAACAAATTTATTGTCTGTATCAGAATGTCATGATCTCTAGTATTTTTTTCAAAAAAGATGTATAGTAGATGTACGCATAAACAATTTTATGAATTGTCTTTATCGAGTATTATTATGTATTATTTTCTCACGTTATCACATCATGTAATTTCTGCGTGTTTTTGAAATAAAATTGCTATGTAAATTTTTTAAAATTATCAATAGATAACTAGTATCAAAATGCCATCAACCCACTCACCTTAAGTTTACATCATGTTGAATATTTAAGAACATCTTCATTCATTCATCTTCGACATTTGATTTATCGTTCTATGTAATTTTTGATTACATTGTCTAAGAGTTATTTAAAGTTTATCACGTGTGAATGAGTAATTTTGTAGTATTTAGTACATAAACATATAATATTAATATCAATTTTTGATAAACAAACAACTCTTTTAATAGTTATAAAAATGACATGAGGCAAAATATTTCAATGTATATATAACTATTAAACGAATTTAATAGTTTGTCCGGAACCAATTTTCTTACTTAAAATAATACAAAATTTTCGTTATTTTTTTTAAATATTTACACAGTCGCTTCTCCAATTGTAATTATTATAATCTTTAAAAAATGAATTATGGTTACTTGAATATTCTGTAAAATATTTCCTAATAATGCGTTTGCGTAATTAATGATAAATCATTTTAATATCATTTAACTACATTATAATTCAATATATATAGAATAGTTAGAATTAAATATATCTAAAAAACTAACAAAATTAAATACATCTAAAAACCTAATAAAATTAAATACATCTGAAATCTAATATGATTTATTAATAATAAAAGCTTTATTTACCATTTTTGATATTAAGCGATGGATAAAATATACTCTGGAGTTCCTCGGGGCTGTGTATTGAGCTACATTTTCATATAACTCTCTAAAATATTTCTAGTAATGCATTTGCGCAATGAAATAATAAATCATTCTAATATCAATAATAGCCACTAATATAATTACAATTAAATAGGAAAATATATAGAACAGTTATAATTACATATCTAAAAAAAAACTAACGAAATTAAATACATCTAAAAACCTAATAAAATTTATTAATGATAAAAATCTTGATTTACCCTTTTCGATATTACGCTTTGGATAAAATGAACTCTGGAGTTCCTCAGGGCTGTGTACTGAGCTACTTTTTTGTATAACTGCGGTGTAACACACCAACAGAATAAATTAAATCGATAAAATTACCTAAAACATGACATTTTATGTCAAAACTATGCTGATTTTAGAATGGGAAAGAAATTGTTACATATTTATTTGAAATTATTGAAAGTCTACAAAATTTTATTAAAGGTGCAAAAATAGTTTGTTTAAATGGCGGAAATAAAGGAACTTAATAGAGATTCAAGTCAAAGATAATTTCTTTTAACAACTTTTTTTTTATTTATTCATTATAGATAATCAAAAATACAAATTTTTATGAGCCTATGAGTCTCCTCCACTGAGAAGATTCCCCTGTGTGTGAAAATAATATTGGAGTAGATCCAACTTATCCAAGGAAAACCTAACATCTCGATGGTTTAGAGAAAGACGATTCGTACGACGAAGAAAAGAATTATGTACGTAGTGAAAAAAATAGATTTGATATTATATGTGGATTATTCGATGGCAATCACAATATATGCAACAAGAACAAACTTTTCTTTCATTATCACGCCATGGAAATTCGCCTAGAACTCTTTAACTATCAAACCAATAAATTAATTATTGACATCCCGGATAAAAGTTATCCAATCGGAACTGAATCGACGATATAACTTGAATAGATAATTCAAGTCATCTGAACTATTATTTTCCCAGTAATGTTATTCAACTATCATTTGTCTATTAAGACAAGTGAAAACTATCAATTCACTGACATTTTCCTGGCTTGTCCGTTGCGTATTGACTCTATATCGATTCGATATCGATATGAGAAACTCTGGTCGAGCCATTCACTTCGTCGTCGATTATTGTTGCATTCCTGCAAATGGACAGTTACTAGAATAAATTTCAAGGATCGACACGCTTTCGACAACGTATATAGTAAATCATAAGGTTCTTGAAAAAAAAACATGCGGTTCTGTTGTTTCATTGTAACAATGCACATTGCAGAAAACAAACGCGAACGCGTTGCAACAATAAATATAGAAAGTAATGCAACCGGACAGATGTGGGAAACTATCGGTGATTATTGATTGAAATGGATTTTTGTGCGAGTTCAATAACTCTTGGTAAGTTGCATTTTGTGTAGAAATGTTTATTTTTCGAGGAATTTTAAGTGGCATAATTACAAGAAATATTATGTTCATAAAGATGTACAGAATAATAGGAACAAATATTTAACAAAATTGCAAATGTATATTTGTAGTTTTGTAACTTTTCTGGCATGTATGTATTTCCAATGAAAATGCTCACTGAGTCAATTATAGGTGTCTATCTCTGTCTTTTGCAAAACACACATCATTTTTATTAAAAATATTCAAAAACGTACAAATCTCACGTTTGAGCAAGAAGTTTCAGCTCTTCTTTTCTGAAGAATTTTATCCACTATGGAAGAGTGTCATTGTAAAAATTAAATATAATCATTAAATAAAATTC
>NW_020536999.1:62679328-62724815 GCF_003426905.1 Ctenocephalides felis
TTTTTTTAATGTAAAGTTAACTTGTTTGAATAAAGAATAGCTAATTGCCAAAGCGCTTAAAATTTCGTATAAAGAATTTCGTAAAAGTTTTGTTTTAGCCTTCCTCAAAAAACTAATTGTTTCTTTACACTCACATCAAAATGTTTTTTTTTTGAATTCATTCAAATCAGATGCCCCGTTTCTCAAAAACTGTAAGTTTAAGCAGTTTTGCTTGTATGTAAATTTATTCAAACAGGTGCACTTGCCTATGCCAAACACTAACCAGCCCGTCCCATGTGTGGGTGTGTGCGTATGTATGGATACAATTTTTAATCAACGTTTTCAGGCGCACGGATCAACCGATTGAATGGGTTTAAAAAACATTTGATTTCTATTGTTAGGGAGATGTTCTGATTAGTTTTTGGCAAAGGCAGGTATAGCCGTTTCGGAGATACGGAGCAAAGAGTGCAAAAAATAGAAATCAAGTTTTTGAGAGAATGGAGCATCCGATTTGAATGATCAATTCGTATTGACGGAGAGAAGTGGTGATTAGATTTTGGCAGAGGCATATCCTGCCGTTTCGGTGATACCGAGCTAAATGTGCAAAAAATAGCAGTTTTTGAGAGAACTAAGCATCTGATTTAAATGATTTAAAAAACTTTCTGCTTGTTTGACAAAATGATTGCTTTTGGAAAAAAAATATTTAAAATTGTGTTTTCCAAAATTTTTTTTTCATTTTTTTTGTATATCGAAAATAATTCAGATTATAATTGCTCACTTTATAACTTAAATAAATAATTTTAACTTTGTATTTTAGGGACCAATTCTACCGCAATAACAGAAAATGTTACGGCAAGGCCATGTTACCCACCAACTTCCGCACATTATGCTACTGAATCATACTAATACTGTCAAGATGTCATGTATTTGCTGTGCGCTCAGGCGTTTAACACATAAGCTGCAACGTCACTTGTATGTTATAAAGCTGAGTCAGAAACACCCTGTTATCTGAGATCGTTTTTCTGATATTTGTGCGGTTTCTAAGTTAGGTTTTCTATCTAACAACCTGAGAAATACGCCTGACTACACATCAACCACATGACTTTGTCAATATTTAGTATGGAAAGTTCTTCATAACATGGCCTTCCATAACATTTTTCTTTTATGCGGCAGAAACGGTCTCTCAGTTTATATAACTCTTATAAATATTAGACAATGTTACAGTATTTATAATAATTTATATGAAAATATTTACTATTTCTCGAATATTTCGTTACGGTACGAGAAGTTCCTGCAATTTGCCTTAAGGCACGATGTCATACAAAACTAGTTTTTATGTTATATTGCTAATCATTAGAAGTAACAAATAATTTTGCAATAGAAATAAAAAATAGAAAAGCAAAACCAAATGTACTTTTGGACTTGAAGAAGAATCTCTCTAGCAATCAAAGAACAAAAATTAATTTTTTATGCTTCTATGTAATTATAAAAAAACACGAAATGAATCTGCAATTTTTCTTCAAGCTCTTCTTCGAGTTGCAAATTTATACATCAAAGTACAAATGCAGATTTATTTAGTGCATTGTTAAAGATATAAAATTTACGATACGATACTAACATCTATTTATGGTATTATTCCTTTAAAATCATAGGCCTCATGTGGAAATAACTTCTGTAGTTTTTAATGTCGTGAGAATTTGTGCTGCTTTTCACATAACGGAGAAATTCTAAATTTTATGTAATAACATACATATTACAAATATCCTACAAAATTAATGTACGTCGTGCAGTATTTTAATACTTTATGCCCATCGAATTTTCATCTCATATTGCAGAATAAATTAAATAATTTTAACACTATATTTTTAGAAATAATTACTATGTCTGAGAGATGAAAATCTGAGAAATTAAAAATTAATAGTCGAATGTTTTATTTTATGTCGCTCTAATGGGTAACACATTTCTATAATGATGAATTAGTTGGAAGTTTTACTGAACTAATTGATTTCATTTTCACAATGTAATTGCTCAAAGTCGTTTGGACTTTTGTGCCCCATTATTATAATTTAAATAACCTAATTTTGAAATATTTGACATTTTTCGTACATAGAAATATAATACAAATAATTTTTTCATATAAAAATAATTTTACACCTTTCTAAAATAATATTATACATGTGTACAATAATAATAACTAACTGAATATTTTAAAAAAATCACGTTTTTACCTTTATTTTGCTAACATATGCAATAAATTTTTACATCTTTATACATAAATATATTACATATAATTTACCTTACGTTTCAAAAATAGTTTTATTATCATACCGTGTGGAAAGATGGTAAAATATTTCAAACTTCACGTTTCAGTCCACACATTTTGTATGGTTGAACAGAATTATAAAATCTAAAAATAGTAATAATAAAAACTCCAAGTTTAAGCACCTGATAATTGAAAATTTTAATGAAAGTTATTAAACTTACTGGTGCCTTATGGAAATACAAATAAACTAGATGCAGCAATTAAATGCACTTGCACTAGGCGATGATAACATAAGCAAGATTTTTATTCAGATGTTTTGAGCTAAAATAGAAATTTTAATTAAAATATGTGTATTATCTATTCTTTTATTTGAATGGTTGTTTAGAATGGTCAGAAGAATGCTAATAGACTTTGTGACTTCACTAAAGATGCGAATATACCATGAATTGGATATTTTGATATAAACTTTATATTATCAACAATCACATATATGTGAGATATATCTATATTACAGGGCGACCCTACCTTGAAAGCGATGCATGCAAAAAATTCGGGCGCACGCCTTAAGGGCCTAACGAGATTCGGATATAGTTTTTTCAATATCACCCAAAAATATATAATTTCTTTGCATCTTTGCATCTAACTCAGTGGTCTGGGAACTTTTGGAACCATTACCCCAAAATGTTTTTGTGCAACCTCTCATTACCCCACAAAAAAAATTAACTAAAAGAGCCTATAATTAGAATCTGTTTGCAACATATTTTTGTATAACCTACCATAACCCGCAGATTAACGGTTTGCTACATTTTTTGTTACTTCTAAACTTTGAAAAAGGCTGAAACAATAAGTAAAAACTAATAATATATTTTTCATAAAAATTCTACTAATACATGAATAAACTAGTGGTGTATGGTATCATGCCTTAAGGAAAATTGTTGGAACTTTCCGCCACCCTGTCGAATTGTTCGAGGAATTTTAAATATTTTCAGTTAGATTATTATAAATACTGTAACATTGTATAATATTCATAAGATATATATAAGCTGAATTACAAAATAAAAAAAATATTTATTTGAAGTATATAAGTGAGCTTTAGAACTTTAGCCAGAAAAATTAAAATCTGAATTATTTTCGATATTCAAAGAAAAATGTTTTGAAAAAAAAATTTAAATATTTTTCTTTCCCAAAAGTAATTGTTTTGTCAACACAAAAAGCAAGTTTTTTTAATCATTCAAATCGGATGCTTAGTTCTCTCAAAAACTGCCATTTTTGTACATTTAGCTTTGTATCTTCGAAATGGCTGGACCAGTCTTTGCCAAAACCTAATCACTACTTCTCCCAATCATACAAATTGAATGCTTTTGGGATCATTCATATGGGATACTCTGTTCTCTCAAAAACTCGATTTCTATTTTCTGCATTCATTTCTTCCGTATCTCCGTAACGGCTGGACCAGCCTTTGCCAAAACTAATCAGCATATCTCCCTATCAATAGAAACCGAATGTTGAATGAACCATTCAAATCGGTTCATCCGTGCGCCCGAAAACGTGAACGATAAAATACGGACACACAAACACACACACACACACACATCCATTTTTCTGAGGTATGCCAAAATATTCAGAAAACCTCTGAAACGTGAAGAAATACAAAAATTTTCGATTTTCAGCCCATTACTATAACTTACCCCACGGGAATAATAATGCCACAAATGACAATAAACACGCACACATGAAATGTAAGAACATTACGATTTGGAGAAATGGTGTAGCTTCATCTTTGATTTTTGATTTCTTCAGAATTTCATGTCTGCTAAATATGCGAGATATGCAACCCAGGAAGAGTTTTTAAAATTTTCAGCAAGAATATTTTTTGAGAAACCATAGGGTTTTCAGCTTCATTTTTAAGAGTCCATACTCAATTTATAATATTTCCGCGAGAGAGCCACTTTACTACTGTATAATAAAGAAGGTAGATCTTAGCTTCACCATCTGACATAATTCACAAAATAGCCGCGCAAAAATCTTGATAACATCATGAGTGTGGGTTATTTTCCCTTACAAAAGCTGAAAAACCATAAACATGACCCAGCATAGATGAAGCTTAATCCAATTGGATGGATATTTTAATCTTTGCGCTTTGAAGTATTCGTTTACTTTATTATAAATATCTATTCCACGACATCTGAACTCGAGAAGAAAACGATTCAGCAATTTCTTTTCAAAATTATCTGCACCTTTATAGCAAACATATACCAGTTGTGAATTACTACGGAAATCCGTTGTCTCAAGCTGAATAGCAAAATATTAAGTTTGTTTAATGCAAAAACTTCACATATTTTCTAATGCAGATATTCTTTTCGGTAGTAGGTTTTACTGAAGCTGATTTAAAACAAGCAAAATATTTAACTTGTTTTAGTGCGAAAATTACTTATTCCTTCACATTTTCTGCTAATGCAGAAATTCTTTCCGACAGTAGGTTACTCAAGCTGATTTAATGCTTTGCACATATATACTTTTTACCCCAAAAAATTCCACTTTTACCCCATTGGTTAATTTACCCCGGTTCCCCGACCACTGATCTAACTAGTTCTGGTTACTATTCAATCAATACAAAAAAGAAAAAGTTTGTATGTCACTTGTTTTGTAGATCAAATAAAATTTAGATGTTGATTTGATAACTTCTTTGATCATTCTAACTTCGCTTCGTTAGGTTTGTTTTACCCTTTCATGTAAACCTCTATAAAAAGACACTGTTAAATTTGCTTTTATATTTCGTCTATAAAATACGAATAATGTAAATTACAGTATTTATAATAATATATTTGAAAATATTTAATATTTACGAAATTTGCCTTCAGGTACGATTCAATACACCACTAGTTTTAAACTTTTGTTTTTAAAAAAAATATTTTCCTGATCAATGTTTAACTTTAAAAAAAATGGCTACATAGCATGCTATTCCTCCTCTAAAATAAGGTGTTTAATGTAGATATTTATTTATTTTTGGGGGTGAAACGCTGTTTTCCCTATTTCATTTCATATTATAACGCAGGTTAAACACTATAATTCATTAAAAATATATTCATTAAAAACATTCATATCCTGAAAGACATATGGTGTTTCCTACTTAACATAATATTTATAAAAAATGACACGAAACCTTAAAACCATATCCTAGTGTGATACAAACACGCAGGGTTATTTTATTTACCCTATATTTAGTATTGTAATAAATATTTGTAAAATATGTATCATATGGAAACTCAAAAATCAATACACTGGATAATATATAAATTTAAAAAGTACTTTATTAAATAATTTAAATTACTATAAAAATGTATATATTGTTGCTATATAAAATTGTTGCTATTATTCGAAAAATATGACCTGTGTAGAATTTTGTTTTCTATTAATCAAATCATAAGAAATTAATAGGTTAGATTAGTGATGTATAGGATCCTGCCTAAAGGCAAATTGCTGGAACTTCCGTACTGTAATTTAAAACTTTTAGAAACTCGGAAAAAGTTTTTTTTTTTGAAAATTTTAAATATTTTTGAATATTTTAACATTTGAATAATTTGAATATTAAAAAAATTTCCCTTTATTGAAATACTGATATTTCTTGAAAACTTGGAAACTTCTTGGCCATAGTGTATATTCTTTATATAAAATTAACTGAGTAACTAGTGCTTTAATTATGTCAAAAAATTATTGTTATATTTTCTCTCGACATCAATTAACACTTAGTGAATCAATTAAAAAACCTATAATATATTTTGTCATATTGTCTAAAGTATTATGCTTGTAATAACTTTCAAACTGAACTTTGAATTAATTGTTCAAATGAATTTAATTTTTGCAATAAATTATTTAAATTATTTTGATTTTTTAAATAAAGTAATCACAATTATTAAATCATAAAACTTCAAAATGCGCTGTCATGGTGCAATGTTAAAGTTTCGATCTTGTTCAAATCCTTCGTTGCGAGCAACTTGATACCAAGCAGTGATATTCATTATTACATATGGAAAAATATGTTTCCAAATGAAAATAACCTTTCTATGCATTGCCGCAAAAAAGTTAAAATATCACCACTATTAGGAACGAATTATTAAGAGTTATCTTCTAATGAAAAATATATCATAATTAGAATAGGACAACAGTTGGATTTCCTTCTAATGAAAAAAATCAAACTAGAATAGGCTAAGTACTAAGTTTCTTTCTGATAAAAAAAAAATAGAAAAGAACTATTGGATTGCCTTTAAAATTCTATTAAAAATAATCATCACAACGGATTATTAGAAGTCTAAATTCTGACTAGTAAGGTCTCGGTCTTGATTCCTAGTTTAATTTATGCATTGTTGTCACTTGAAAATATAGATCAAAAATATGTTTTCTAGTAATGTAAATACTAAATAGCCTTTCTCGTCATTGCAGCAAAAAGTTAAACTATCATCTCAATTAGAAACGAATAATTGGGAGTCGTCTTTTAATAAAAATGCTAAGTTGTTGATGCTTATTGTTTAAAAACAAAACTAGTTGGTGTTGGTATTTTGCTTTGAGGCAAGTTACATGAACTTCCCGATATGTGTAAATAAATAATAATCGACTTAATCAATAAAATATAAATTAATTTATGAGTGATTAAAAGTATTCCGAGCTATTTTCTAAAAGCAAATTTAACTAGTGGTGCGTGGCTTAAGGTAAACTGCTGGAACTTACCGTACCAAAAATTAAAACTTTTAAAAAATATTTAATTTTTTTTAGAATTTCGAAAAAATAAAATAAATTTTTGAGAATTTTAAAATTTATGAAAATAATTGACCTTTTTGAAAAATTTGATTTTTTTTATGCTTTGAAATATTTTGAAAATTTTGAACATGAAAATTTTTATAGATCTTTACGCTTCAAAGGTTTCTGAATATTTTGGCATACCTTAGAAAAAATGGATGTATGAGTGTGTGTGTGTGTGTGTGCGGATACAAATTTTTGTCGCCGATTTTCGGGATTAATAAGAAGACGTGCTGATTAGTTTTTGGCATAGGCAGGTCTAGCCGTTTTGAAGATACGGGGCAAAAAGTGCCAAAAACGGTAGCTTAGTTTTAAAGAGAACGGAGTGTCCGATTTTAGTAATTCAAAAAACATTTTACTTGTATTGACAAGATGAAGAACTGATTAAATTTTTGGGAAGGCAGGTCTAGTGGTTTCGTAACATCGTTTGTCCGTTAGACGGCGACGCGGCGCTTACACGCTTTGATATTGCGTCTCTATGCAGCTAAAGCAGTGCGATCGCTTTGAAAAAAAGTTCAAAATTCCCAAAATATTTCAAAATAAACAAAAACATTTTTTCTTCAAAAGTTTTTTTCCAAAAAAGTCATTTTTTCAAAAGTTAAAAAATTTCATCTTTTCTAAATAAAATATTTTTTGAACGGGAAGTTCCAGCATTTTGCCTTAAGGTACGATGCCATACACCACTAGTTTAGTCTAAAAATTGCAAAAAGGGTCAACGCTGCTTCTGTGGTATTTTTGGAGAATCAGATCTCACGAAATTGAATACAATCAATATTTAATTAAACTTATTTCTCAAATCTAGAAGATAAGAATGCATCTCTGTGCATATAATCGACACATGGGTTTTGTGTACTTATTTGTTTCCCAAGAAGCATCAGACCCCGCTCGAACACAAAACGTAGGTAGTATATATACTTATCGCCTTAACTGATTTGCACCGCGCGATCTACCAGCGAACGTCCCAACTGCCATCTGTCGGCTAAATAATATATTAAGTTTAGTTTGCTGCATTAAGAAATTAAAATTCCCGTAGTATAAGTTATAGTAATCGTAAAAAATCGAAAATAAAAATTTTTATATACTTTGCGTTTTAGGGGTTTCTGAACATTTTGGTATGCTTTAGAAAAAATGTGTGTGCGGATACTAATTTTCGTCGACGATTTCGGGAATACGGTACAACCGATTTCAATTATTCAAAAAACAATCGATTGCTGTTTATAAGGAGACGTGCTCATTAGTATTTGGCGAAGGCAGGCCCAGCCGTCCCAAAGATACGGGGAAAAAAGTGCGAAAAACGGTAACTCAGTTTTTAAGAGCGTCCGATTTTAATAATTCAAAAAACGTTTTACTTGTATTGACAAGATGAAGAACTGTTTACATTTTTGTGAAGGCAGGTCTAGCGGTTATGGACTCTCAATAAAAATAATTTTAAAAATGTAATTTATTGGCCATATGTACATCAAATTATCAGATATTTTATAGAGATTTGAATTACGATTTTTGAAACTTTTCACCCCGTATCTTTAGAACGGCTGTATCTGCTTTCGCCAAAAACTATAATCAGCACGTCTCCTTATCAATAGGAATTGAATGTTTTTTGAATCATTCAAATCGGTTGACCCGTGTTCAGTTGGCGACAAAAAATTGTTTCCGCACATACATACACACTCGCACATACATATATCCAATTTTTCTATGATAAAATGTTTTTGAAAAAATAATAAATAAAAAATGATTTAAAAAAATATCCTCCCCGGCGGGGAATCGAACCCCGGTCTCCCGCGTGACAGGCGGGGATACTGACCACTATACTACCGAGGACTTATTTTCTTGGCTCTTCAGGCGGAATGCAAGCGCACGCGTTACGATTAGATTCGATTACAATTGCTGGATTGGGCATTTCAAATTAAACATAGAATTATTTTTGTTATAATTTTTATAATACTACAAATATTTAGTAATTGATTTTTTTATCGATAAAACTTATTTTGTAATATTCTTCAAGTAGATAGAAGAAATGAATAAAATCCTTAAACTTCTCAATAAAAGTACAAACAAATTTGGAATGATTTTTGTTGTAATTTTTGAAATGTAAGTATAATCTTTATTGGCTCAAAAAATATTCGATTCTTATTGATAAGGAGATATGCTGATTAGTTTTTGGCAAAGACTGGTCCAGCCGTTTCAGAGATACGAAGCAAAGAATGTAGAAAATAGAAATCGAGTTTTTTGGAGCATCAGAATTGAATGATCCAAAAAACATTCAATTCATAATGACGGGGAAAAGTGGTGATTAGTTTTTGGCAAAGGCAGGTTCAGCGGTTTTGGAGATACAGAGCTAAATGTGCAAAAACCTTAAGGCAAATTGCTGGAACTTTCCGTACCGTAACGAAATGTTGGAGGAATATTAAATGTTTTCAAATAGATTATTATAAATAAATACTTTAACTTGTCTAATATTTATGAGAATTATATAAACTGAATTGCAAAGTTGAAGTTATTTATTTAAAGTATATTAGAACTCTGTCTGTCTCCGTCTATTAGAATTAAAATCTGAATTATTTTCGATATACAAAATTTTTTTTTTTGAAATAAAATAAACAAGAAAGAAACAAGCAGAAAGTTCTTTGAATCATTTAAATCGGACGCTTAGTTCTTTCAAAAACTGCCATTTTTTGCACATTTAGCTCTGTATCTTTGATATGGCTGGACCTGTCTTTGCCAAAAACGAATCACCGCTTCTCAAAATCTTTACAAATTAAATGTTTTTAGACCATTCAAATCGGATACTTCGTTCTCTCAAAAACTTTATTTGTGTTTTCTGCACTCTTTGCTCCGTATCTCCGTAATGGTTGGACCAGCCTTTGGCAAAAACTAATCAGTGTATCTCCCTATCAATAGGAATCGAATGTTTTTTGAACCATTCAAATCGGTTGATCCGTGCGCCTGAAAACGTGGACGAAAAAATGCGGACATATAAAACACACACACACACATCCATTTTTTCTGAGGTATGCCAAAATGTTCAGAAACCTTCAAAACGTCGAAAAATGCAAAAATTTTCATTTTCGATTTTCGGCCCATTACTATAAGTACCCTATGGGAAGTTAATAAATTATTTATATAATTGAACCAGTTTTCGTAGAACTGTAATGTTATACCAAGTAAATCGTCTAATTTTAATTTTAACAAACGTCAAAAAAAACACTCCAAACATTGTTGAATTTTTAAAACTAAACTGCTTGTCGGAAGGCCGTAACATTTCAGTATGTTCTATAAGACCATGATATATATCGCCAAAAAAAGTTTCATAAAAATTGGCTTAAATTTTTTTTTAACAGTAAATTACAAGAAAACGGCTCAGTAGATTTTCACCTAAAAGTAATCAGTATCATTCTCAACTAATATCTTTCGAACAGTTTTCGAAACGGCTCGGTCGATCGTCGCACAAAACTGAGAAACGATAATCCTCATCGAGATACATCAAATGGCTTTCAAATTTTTGAAATCGGTCCAGAAAACGTCGATTTACTGCAAAAAATCTGTTCACATACACGCACACACAGTACACACACCCACATACTTTTTTCAAATTTGGTCTCATTCGATTCAGAATGGCTTGAAACGTCGGGAAAACATCGAAAACATAGCGAATCGGATTTTTTTATGAAAACAATAACTTCTCCTTCGGGAAGTTAATAAAGCAAACATTTTTAATTAACAAACTTAAAAACAAACTCAAAATATCTATAAAGAAAGCATAGTTTTCTTCAAACATTTTTAATATTACTGGTAAAAATTGGTTTGAGGTCTATAAGGTCTATTGGTTTTTAAAATAAGTGATACCAGCAATTTGCTCCTATACACAATATTCCACACTACAATATTATCATTAGCATCATATAAAATTTGAAAAGGTCATCCGCTCCGCCTCGGTAGATTTATACGTACAAATATAATATAAAAATGTAGCATACAATTTACAATTTTGCTCTCAGCACTTCTATTGAGAGAAATTCAGAATCTCTCATAGACAACCAGAGTTCATTTCATTATCTGTGAATAAATTCGATCTATTTAGTCGGTCACGGGAGCCACACCCTCACCAGGGCTATCACGAGGAAAGATAAGAGTGGACGATAGAAAACTTGGCCGATGGCTATTTTAGTAGCCCATGATTCACGAGAGCTTTATTATCATCTAATTCCGGAATAAATGTTACAATAATAAATCTTCAATTGGTAGATGATGGTAGATGGACTCGCAGTTACAGGAAGAGATCGATGAATAGTATTGTGAGAGTCGGTGACTATGAATGAATATCAGTTGTAGAGTCAATCTATTGTTTTACTCATGACTTAGAAGTCAAGAAATAAAGTTGACAATAATTGCTTTGATTTGTTGATGTTGTGTGAGAGTCTTTGACTACAAATAAATAAAGGCAGGGAGTCGATCAACGGTTTCACACATGACCGAGAAGTATTCAAAGAGTAAGGTTGACGATCTCTCTTTTTGTTGATATGTAAGAGACTATGACTACAAATTAATACAAGTCGTGGAGTCCATTAATGGTTCTACTTATCACCTAGGAGTCTTCAAGGAGTAAAGTTTTCAAATATTGCTTTTTTGTTGATGTTGTTGATGTTGTGTAAGAATTAATACAAGTCGTACAGTTAATCGATGATTTTACTCGTCATCGAGAAGTCTTCAAGTAGTAAGGTTTCTATCATTGTTTTGTTTTGTTAATGACCAAAGAGTCTCTAAGGAGTAAGGTTGACGAACATTGTTTTTATTTTGTTGATGTTGTGAGAGAGTCTTTGACTACGAGGAAATACAACTACAAGTCGTGGAGTTTATCGATAGTTTAGAAGACCGAGAAGTCTTTTAAGAGTAAGGTTGATGATTATTGTTTTTTTTTGTTGTGAGAGAGTCCATGACTACGAATTAATATAAGTCGTGATGTTTATCGATGGTTTTACTTATGTCCAAAGAGTCTTCAAAGAGTAAGTATTTTTTTTTTTTGATGTTGTGTTTGTTTGTCCAGAACATCTGTTTACAGTCTCAAATACATAGCATACTTAGGTTCTTATTCTCTGTTACACATCTTATGGCAAGATCACACTTATTTTGTTCAGAATGTTGCTTTAAATGTAATAGCTATTCTCCGTTACTCATTTTCTATAATATGGCAGCATAAAGAGGGTACTGTAGTACAGTAGGTACTGTAGCTATGCACTTAAAATAGAATAGGCGCGAAATCCATCTAATGTTACTTTGACATTCGTGCTATTTGGACTTTGGCGCTTAAAACTATAGTTTTCAGCCATTGGCAGTGTCCAAAATACAAATAAACGCTCATATAAGTAAAGTCTTTTAACAGTTTCTTGACTACCAATCATCACTATTGAGAGCAAACATATAAAACATGGTTTGTTCAAATAAAATAGGTGCAACGAGAATAATTGTTCTATAAAGTACTCTTATTTGTGACATGCATTACTACGAGAAACTGATAGCATAGCATAGCTGTTTTATTCAAAAATAGGCCCACTGTTTTTTTGACTGGTTTATAATTAGGTTCTATGATTTTATATTATTACAAAAAATGCAACTAGTTGTTAGTTATTGGTTATCTTTCTGGAAATCATAAATGTGAATTGCTACCACTCACATTAGTTTTATTTCTAACCAAACTCTTTTCTTATTTGGTTTGCAATACGTTTATTATAAAGATATTTAGTAATTGTTTTATTACTTTCATAGGCAGAAAGGCAACTTATTAGTTCAGTCTTCTAGTTGCAACATATTTTGATTATACTTGCTATATTTTTGCAGCAATGTCCATCAAAAGCAATGTATGCCAAAATCAGTTTTTCTAAAGCAAAGTTTGTCCTGGGCGTTTTCAACTCATTACTCATTTAAGCTAATTTTATTCAACTAAATTTATATAAATAAATTTTGGCTGAAAATGAGATGTGATGAATAATAAAAAAAATAAACACATATAAAACACAAATATTTCAACAGCTACTTCTAAATGCTTCATACCAGACAAAGAATATTCAATTTATTTAATCACATTATGCTGTACTTTTTGATAGTTTTTTATATTATTTAAATAGACAATCTGAATTTCAATTTAATCTTAATCCAAATTTTGTTCCTAGTGACCTCACTGAATTTTCAAAAAGAGAATATGTTTGGTCTGACAGAAGAACACTAGAATTAAATGTGGATATTTACAGCAGTGAATAAATGTCAAGATTTATTTTACAATATAACTTTCAATAATATCATAGGTATTAAATTATTCTGAGTACAAGTTTCTTTAGTATATACAATAAATAAATATACTTTCCGTAACTGTCTACGTCTATTCGAGTCATCCCAGACTAAACAACCAAAGATGATTTCCTGAAATAGAAACTTAAAAAAAGAAGGTTACGGAACTAAAAGTGGGTATATATAAAGGTATTTGATATTTTTTTACACTGTTATTTCTTTTGCCTTATTGTTAGAAAAACGCGTTAAAATAAAACACAAGGTTTTGTGCGACTTGCTTTTATACTCAATGATAATCATTTCAAATTCTACAATACCAATACTTTTTTATTTTCAACAATTACCAGAGCTACGTATTCTTTGAGCTGTGTTTCCTAACTTACATTTCTAATCTGTTAACTGGGGGCAACCCAGTGGTTAGTCACCCTTTTTTTATATTGCTATGTACTATGTAAAAACTATGTATATTTTATATGTATAACCATATATAAACAAGTATATGTATATAAGTGTATAACTAATAGTGTTATGTGTATGCAGCAAAAAAGCCACTGAGATTATATTTAAGATCTATAATTTCAAGTGAAAATTTGATATTTTACTGCTTAATATCGAGCTTGACCAATTTTGGGATTGAACCCCGGACTAATTGGGGCTAATAACGTACTTGCTTACCGGTTTAATATGGCAGATTTTATACTTTTATTGAGAAAATAATAAACTCTAATGATTAATCTAAATTAAAAATCCTCTAATAAATAATTAAAAACAATGAAGTAATAAATAAAGTATGATCAATAAAGATTATAATTACATTTTAAAAATTACAACAAAAATCATTCCAAATTTGTTTGTACTTTTAATGAGAAATTTAAGGATTTTATTCATTTCTTCTATCTACTTGAAGAATATTAAGTTTTATCGATAAAAAAATCAATTACTAAATATATGTAGTATTATAAAAATTATAACAAAAATAATTCTATGTTTAATTTGAAATGCCCAATCCAGCAATTGTAATCGAATCTAATCGTAACGCGTGCGCTTGCATTCCGCCTGAAGAGCCAAGAAAATAAGTCCTCGGTAGTATAGTGGTCAGTATCCCCGCCTGTCACGCGGGAGACCGGGGTTCGATTCCCCGCCGGGGAGGATATTTTTTTAAATCATTTTTTATTTATTATTTTTCAAAACATTTTTTTATAAACATTTTATTATAGAAAAAATGCATATATGTGTGTGCGAGTGTATGTATGTGCGGAAACAATTTTTTGTCGCCGATTTCGAAAACACGGGTCAACCGATTTGAATGATTCAAAAAACATTCAATTCCTATTGACAAAGAGACGTGCTGATTATAGTTTTTGGCAAAAGCAGATACAGCCGTTCCGAAGATACGGGGTGAAAAGTTTCAAAAATCAAAATTCAAATCTCTATAAAATATCTGAAAATTTGATGTACATATGGCCAATAAACAATTTGAGCCGCCAAATTACATTTTTAAAATTATTTTTATTGAGAGTCCATAACCGCTAGACCTGCCTTCACAAAAATGTAAACAGTTCTTTATTTTGTCAGTACAAGTAAAATATTTCTTGAATTATTAAAATCGGACGCTCTTAAAAACTGAGTTACCGTTTTTCGCACTTTTTTCTCCGTATCTTCGGGACGGCTAGACCTGCCTTCGCCAAATACTAATGAGCACGTCTCCTTATAAACAGCAATCGAATGCTTCTTGAATAATTGGAATCGGTTGTACCGTATTCCCGTAATCGTCGACGAAAATTAGTATCCGCACACACATTTTTTCTGAAGCATACCAAAATGTTCAGAAACCACTCAAACGTAAAGTATATAAAAAAATTTATTTTCGATTTTTTGCGATTACTATAACTTATTCTACGGGAAGTTAATTATGCATTCTAATTTCTTAATGCAGTGAACTAAACTCAATATATTATTTAGCCGACAGATGGCAGTTGGGACGTTCGCTGGTAGCTCGCGCGGTGCAAATCAGCTAAGGCGATAAGTATATATACTACCTACGTTTTTTTATTCGAGAGGGGTCTGATGCTTCTTGGGAAACAAATAAGTACACAAAACCCATGTGTCGATTATATGCACACAGATGCATTCTTATCTTCTAGATTTGAGAAATAAGTTTAATTAAATATTGATTGTATTCAATTTCGTGAGATCTAATTCTCCAAAAATACCACAGAAGCAGCGTTGACCCTTTTTGCAATTTTTAGACTAAACTAGTGGTGTATGGCATCGTACCTTAAGGCAAAATGCTGGAACTTCACGTTCAAAAAATATTTTATTTAGAAAAGATGAAATTTTTTTAACTTTTGAAAAAATGATTTTGGAAAAAAAACTTTTGAAAAAAATGTTTTTGTTTATTTTGAAATATTTTGGGAATTTTGTACTTTTTTTCAAAGCAATCGCACTGCTTTAGCTGCATAGAGACGCAATATCAAAGCGTGTAAGCGCCGCGTCACCGTTTAACGGACAAACGATGTTAGGAAACCACTAGACCTGCCTTCCCAAAAATTTAATCAGTTCTTCATCTTGTCAATACAAGTAAAATGTTTTTTGAATTACTAAAATCGGACACTCCGTTCTCTTTAAAACTAAGCAACCATTATTGGCACTTTTTGCCCCGTATCTTCGAAACGGCTAGACCTGCCTATGCCAAAAACTAATCAGCACATCTTCTTATTAATACCGGAAATCGTCGACAAAAATTTGTATCCGCACACACACACGCGCACACACACACACATACACACACTCATACATCAATTTTTTCTAAGGTATGCCAAAATGTTCAGAAACCTTTGAAGCGTAAAGATATATAAAAATTTTCATTTTCGATTTTTTGCGATTACTATAATTTGCCCTACGGGAAGTTAAAAATTTGCCATTTGGTGGGTAAAAATGATCATTAGCCATATACACATCAAATTATCAGATAATTTATAGATATTTTAATAATAAGAACGAATTTTGTTTACATTTTTTTGGGCTCCGCACCAATGTTTATCCGTTCGACTACAACTAGATATTTTGTTCTACGCAAAAGTTCAAAATTTCCAAAATATTTCAAAGCATGACAGAATATAATTTTTCAAAAACATTATTTTCATAAATTTTAAAATTCTCAAAAATATTTTTTTCGAAATTCTGAAAGAAAATAAATATTTTTTAAAAGTTTAATTTTTGGTACGGGAAGCTCCAGCAATTTACTTTAAGGCACGATGCGACGCACCACTAGTTACACTTGAAACTGTGAACACAATGATCGGGACAGACAATTCCTACAAAACTAGAAATGTACGCTTTATTTTTGTACACATCTGACAAATATAGACATTATGTATAAGAAATAAATAATAAATGTCTTTAATAAAAAAAATATTTGCGTCGGCCGGGAATCGAACCCGGATCAACTGCTTGGAAGGCAACTATGCTGACCATTACACCACCGACGCTATGAGAACCGTAGTGCATGCACGTCATGTAGTATAGACAATTTCATTTGCAATAGCTTGATAAATTTATTTTTGATAATTGTAATTTATCATTATTATTATTAATTATACATCATTATCATTGCAAGTTCATAATATAATATCTTTTTATTTTATTTGTGATTATCATTTTTATTATTTATATTGCCATTATTATTCAGTATTTGTAATGAATATCGCTATCATTATTTATTATTTTTTATTTATATTGATTATTATTGCTCTAAGTCATACTTATTAATAACCATAATATAATTATTTTTGCATTTTTTTTTTCATTTTTTTAAATTTTTTTTGTTGATTTCTATATTTAAGCTACTATATTTTGTTTTCCATGCATAAATAATAATATTTTACTCTTAAATTAACTTATTGAGATACACTTAACGAAACTTTATGAGTTAGAAACAAATATATAAAAATAAAATAATCTGATTGGAAATAACATTTTGGGGACTGCAATTTGAAATCTAAAAAAGCAATAAGAAAATGATTTGTTTAATAGTTTAATAGTGACTATTTTCTCATTATCGCATTATATATTAATAATTAAATTAATATATTCGCATTATCCCATTGAAAAGGAGTAAAACCAAAGTTTGAAATTATATTAAAAAACTTTAAATCTAACTTTTGTTAATAAGTAGATGGATTAAAATACTTTACATACGTGTATGTATATACAAAGTATATACAGTTTTAACTTTTTCTTAAATCAATGTATCTTGAGAACCACTGATTATATTTCAACGAAATAATTGTATGTTACAACTAGCCCCAAAGTTTTGTTTCAACTGACCCAAAGTATGATTTTTTTACATTCATCAGGATAACTATTTAAAAAAATTTAAAAATTACAAATATTGTTACACATTACTAAAGATTGATAAATTTGGAACGAAGTAAGATATATAAAATTTAAAATCGATAATAATAACCCAAACAGAAATTTTATCAATATTATATATTACTATGGCAATATTTTGCAGGACAATTTACATGTCAAATCGAGACAAATAAATATTTTAATATTTTTCAAGATCTTATTGAAAACGCCAGTTACTAGTAACCCCTGTTATATATAGCCCCTATATCTCCCCTATAAATAAAATTAAAATCAGCTATAGTTTGAGGATCATTTTGTATCTTATCAAAAGGAAAAAGTCCACCCACAATCCAGAATTTTTTCCTTTGACATTGTTAACTTAGAAAATGCGTTTTAAAAATAAAGCAGATACAAATTTAGAAGCATGCCTTCTTTTTTTAAAAAAAATGCTTCTCGTAAACTTACTTCTATTTGAACTCATAGTGCTCTGAAATAGGCCAATTAGCGTCCTATGTACCTTTTTTTTAGAGAACTTTGAACTGTATTTTATCTGACATATAGACTTTTGATATCTTGTTAAAACCTTGTGTTTCATTAGTTGTTTTTTTTAATAACAAATTTAGAAACTTATGGCATTTTTTTTAATTAATTAAACTGAAGTTGGTATTCAAATTTAATTGCTACATACTAGCTAAAATTTTGTTGATTACTTTAAAAGTTTATTTGAAAATGTACACTACTTACTTTCATTTTTGCGCATTTTTCTTTGTATATTTTTGAATTTAATTTTGTGCCTGTTTCTATATATTTTTGTACTTTTGTGTTATTCAAAGCTTAATTGAAAATTTCGGAAAATCTATAAAAAATATTCCATTCAACTGTTAACGATAAATAAATTACCTAATAAGTTAAAAAAAAATAGTTTTGTGCTTTTTTCTATATATTTTTGTATTTCTGTGTTATTCAAAGTATAATTGAAAATTTAGAAAAATCTACAAAAAATATTCTATTAAACTGTTAACGATAAATAAATTAACTAATAAGTTAAAAAAAAAATAGTATAAGTATAAGTATAATTCCAGACTTTACATAACAAAGAAATAGCAAATTCTTAATTTTTTAGGAAGATCCTGTAGACCTTTATATAAGAATATAAATAAGAATTTGATATTTCTTTGTAATGACAAGTTCTGGAATTATACTTACATAAAAATAGATGTAATTAAGTTAAATTTTTAATTTTTGTCAATCTAATTAAAAAAACCTAGTTTCTTTATCTTTGTACTTTATAGACCATAATAAAAATAATTATCACTACAAATAAAATTTGAGAATAAAGAAGAATTTTATATTTATTAAAACTAAATCCTTTGCTCAGGATTTATTATAAAAAACCTGTATATATTATATTAGTATAAAATTTTAATATAGTTCTAATTTTTTGATCTTTAAAGATCCAAAGATGACCATAAAATTTTGTTCGAACAATTTAGAACAAAAAAACTTTTGAATATTATTACTTAAATTAATACAAAAAATATTTTGAGAATTTCAGAATCCAGGATCTCTAAAGAAAAATCTTAAGCTAATCACATATTTTATTATGTTCATCGGGAAGTAAATAATGATTCTGTTTGACCCATTTTCTTTTATAAATGAAACAACTTTTTTCTTTACTTCTTTCAATATGAGGAAAGATTGTTTCCGTTATAAAACCGATAATTTGCAAATACAATTAATAATACATCTAATTAAGATAATTGCTCTCTATAGTTTCCGTAAAATTAGCGGAATATATGAAACAGTTTTATGATAACGGAATTAAAATTTTAATTATTATGACAAACCGTTAACTGAGAAATGAAAGTGGAATTTCAATAAGAATTGATATAGTCGTTATTGGGAAATATAGTTTTTCTGTTGATATGATTCAAAACTCACATAAAAGGCACATGTAAAAAATGATTAAAATTTTATGTTCAGTTTAAAGAATTGAAATGAATTTCTCTGTATAGCAAAATTTACAAAGATTATAATATTGGATTAGATAGAATATGATATTTTATCTATAATAATAGCTTATTGCAAAACTTAGCTTTAGCTATTAAAATATTGGATGCTGAATAAAATTCTTCAATAATATAAATTTTCAGAAAATTTTGGAATATAGAAAAATTAAGCATATTTAAATTTTTCGCAGGTTCAAAACTTCATTAAATAAAATTGTAAATCAGGTTTTGAAATAGTTGAATAATTGTTACAATCTATACTCTTCTATATAAATTTAGTGGTTCAAATTTGAAATCCTTCTTGAATAAAAATTTCGAATTCGAATCGTATACTAATTTTTCTTAATTAGTTACCAAATTTTTTTTAATATTAATCCATGCAATAAAATTTGGTAAATGTTTTAGTCCAATAAAATTTATTTATGTTTATTTTTTAATTAATTGTATTACAATGAGTACATCATTGTCTCAAAAATTAGCCAAATATAAATTTTTACTAGACAAAATATGGGTTTACAAACCAATTTTACAAGAAATAAATTAAATAAATATTTTTATTTTAATTAGACAAAATACAGATTAAGGTTATGTACTATATTATATCTCTGTAAAAATCCTCTATGAAATTTATACTTTGCATTGGTAAAATAATGTCGCCAGTGGCGTCGGAACCAAATTTTTGATGGGTGAGCTCGTTTTTTTTTTTTAGATAGGCAGCCAGTGGTCTCGTTTTTTTTTAGAGATATTAGCCCATATAATTTTTTGAAATTGATGGGTGGGCTAAGCCCCCCCATCAAAATTCATGGGTGGGCTCAAGCCCACACAGCCCACGCGGTTCCGACGCCACTGAATGTCGCTATTATTTCGTAAAATTCGTTCAAAATTCAAAATAAAACATTTGATCTATTTGCGCCTGGTCGCCTTCTTTTACCCCGTCTATGGGGTAAAAAGGACCATAAACAATTTTGGAGAAACAGCAAAAAACACATTTTTATCATGATGAATTAGCTGGGAGTTCTACTGGACATAGTCAGATAGTTGATTGTTTGATATGTGTTATTACTACTTCCTCTATAACTAAACTTCCTCTAACCCGTAGGGTAAATTATAGTAATCGCAAAAAAATCGAAAATGAAATTTTCTATATATCTTTAAGTTTGAGAGGTTTCTGAACATTTTGGCATACCTTAGAAAAAATGGATGCATGTGTATGTGTGTATGTGACTGTATGTGTGTATATGATTGTGTGTGTGTATGTATGTGCGGATACAAATTTTCGACGATGATTTCGGGAACACGGTTCAACCGATTTTGATTATTCAGAAAACATTCGATTTCTGGTGATAAGGAGACGTGCTGATTAGTTTTTGGCATAGGCAGGTCTAGCGGTTTCAAAGATACAGGGCAAAAAGTGCCACAAACGGTAACTCAGTTTTTAAGAGAACGAAACGTCCGAATAATTCTAAAAACATTTTACTTGTATTGACAAATTTTCATGAAGGCAGGTCTAGCGGTTTTGGACATCTAGAGAAAAAAGTAAAAAAAAATGCCATTTGGCGGTCAAAAATGATCATTAGACATTTGCACATCAAATTATCAGATATCTTAGAGATTTTAGCAATAAGTATAAATTTTGTTTACATTACTATCGGTTTCGTACCAATGTTCATCCATTAGACGGCGACGCGGCGCTTACGCGCTTCGATTTTTCTTTCTTCGATATTTCGTCTCTATGCAGTAAAAGCAGTACGATTGCTTTGAAAAAAGTTCAGTTTTCTGAAAGTCTTTTTTTTTTCAAAAAAAAGTGAATTTTTGTCAAAAATTTATAGTTTCTCAAAAATTTATTTTTTTCAAAGTGAGATTTTATTAAAAATACAATCTTTTTTTTAAAAAAATTGATTTTTAGTACGGGAAGTGCCAGCAATTTGCCTTAAGGCACGATACCATACCCTTCACTAGTTTATTGTGATATTTGGTTTGGTTTAGTTTTCACAATGTTATTGTTCAGAGTCAAATCGGACCATTATGCCCCGCCCTCCTCTATGTATAATATAAACATATACATATACATGTGTAAACTAAAAATATATAAAAAATAACAGTAATAAGCAAAAGGTCAAATACCGAAAAAACAAAAACAACAAATATGAGACTCATCCTGTTTAATTTACACGTATTAAATAAAATTACTCAATTTCTTCTCCGAGCAAGGAAACACGGTATATTTTGAAACATCTATTCCGTAATTGAAACATTTTATTTTTTGTTGAACTTTCCGAGATATTTTGAGGGCAAAATATAAAAAAAAACTGTATCCTTTCTCACTAAAAACGAATGTATCGTAGTAATGGAATTCTGTGTGCAATGCATCAGCATATATTACCCTCTCTAATATGTTATTCTTAGATTTGATTTTTTGCTTTTGTGGTCTTGAAGATGAGTCTATTTTGGACTTATGAGAATACAGGGACATACTTTTTTCTTCATTTATCCATAAGCAAACCGTAATCTATAATAATAATTATTATTTCAAATGTAAAACTTATTTATAACTAGCTGTACCTGCGACTTCATTCGCGTGGAATTTAACAAATAAGTTTTTGGCTTTTTTTAATTGCTATTTATTATCAATTTTTTAACTTCCCGAAAGAGAAGAGAATTAAAAAATACGATTCGCTAATTTTATGTTTTCTCGACGTTTCAAGCCATTCTGAATCGAATGAGGCCCAATTTGGAAAAAGTATGTGTGTGTGTATGTGAACAGAGTTTTTGCCGTAAATCGACGTTTTCTCAAAAACGTCTGAACCATTTTCGAAAATTTAAAAGCCATTCGATGTATCTCGGTGAGGACTCTAGCGTTTATCAATCGATTGCGCGACGATCAGCCAAGCCGTTTCTTTGTGAATAGCAGAAAATTGAAAAAAAAATTGTCCACGTTTTAGCCCGCACTTCTGAATCGATTTTGAAAATTCAGAAACCGTTCGAAAGATATTGGTTGGAATCGTACCCATTAGTTTTTGATAAAGATTGGCCGAGCCGTTTTCTTGTAAAAAAAAAAATTCGACGATTTTCATTTTTTTTACGGTTGATACCATAGTCTTATAGATCATACTAAAATATTACGGCACTACGACAAGTCGTTTAATTTAAAAAAAAATTCAAAGTTTGCAAAAATTAGTATCGTTTATTGGCATTTGTCAAAATTAGACCTTTATTGACATTTGCTCAAAAACGCCTGAACCGATTTCAGAAATTTAAAAGCCATTTGATGTATCTCGAGGAGGATTATCGTTTGTGCGACGATCGGCCGAGCCGTTTCTTTGTAATTTGGAAAAAAGGGTCAAACTTTTTGTCCACATTACTAACTGCTCATACTAACGAAGCGATTTTAAAAAATCAAAAACTGTTGGAAAGATATTAGTTGGGAATGATACTGATTAGTTTTAGGTGAAAATCTACCGAGCCGTTTTCTTGTAATTAATTGTTGAAACAAAAATTAATCTGACTTTCATGGAACTTTTTTTGGCGATATATATCATGGTCTTACTTACTGAAATTTACGGCCTTACGATAAGTAGTTTAATGTTAAAAATTCATCAAAGTTTGAGAAAATGAGTAGTTTTCTTGACGTTAGCTAAAATTAAAATTAGACGATTTACTTGGTATAACAGTATAGTACTTGGTCTTAATAAACATACTAAACATTAAAATCCTACGAAAACTGGTTCAAATATAATAATTGTTGATTTTTAAAAAGTTGCTTTTTGAAAATACTCCGAGTTAACGTGTTCGTTCGTTTACAATTATGTGTAATAAATCAACTCATAAATTAATTTATTTTTTATTAATTATTTACACATATCGGGAAGTTCATGTAACTTGCCACAAGGCTAAATACCAATACCAACTAGTTTCATATTTTATTAAATAGCTTGAAAATTTTGTTTTGGGCACTTTTTTTTTAATTAGCTCAGCGGAAACTATATAAAATTCACTACATTTTTGTATAAACTGTTTTACAAAACTATAAGAAAATTGTTCAAAAAAATCTGGTTCAAACTCGTCCTTATATGGTACAAAACAGAATATATGGATCCGGGACATTTTTTCATATTTTATTAAATTACTTAATAATGATAATGAATAAATTAAAAAATAATAATAATTTTGTTCCGGATACTCTTTTTTAGTGAGCTTAGCAAAAACTATATAAATTTCACTACATTTTTGTATAAACTATTTTACAAAATTGGAAGAAAATTGTTACATAAAAATCTAATTCAAACTCGTCATTATATATGATGTAACACAGAACATATGAATTCGGGTCATTTTTTTATATTTTATTAAATAACTTTAAAATTTTGTTTCGGACACTCTTTTTTATTTAGCTTAGCAAAATCCAGATAAAATTTACTATATTTCTGCAAAAACTATTTTACAAAATTGGAAGCAAATTATTTTAAAAAATCTAGTTCAAACATGTCCTTATATGGTGTAAAACAGAATATATGGATTCGGGTCATTTTTTTATATTTTATTAAAAATCTTAAAAATTTTGTTCCGGACATACTTTTCTATTTACCTTAGCAGAAACTAAATAAAATTTCTACATGACTATATATATATATACGTATATATATATATATATATGTATAGATCAGATTATAATTATATAAATACCTGGTTCAGGCGTTTTTTTTATTTGACAGGTGTTGCCGCCATTTTTTGCACAAACTTTTCAGTTTTCCGAATAACAACTATCAATCGTAAAAATCTAAAAACCAAAACTATAATAAGTAATATAATACACATTGTTTCTATTTGTAACAATTCGCACATAAAACTTACCTTATAATAATAAACACAGAATTTCTTTAATGCCGCCATTTTTAACACAAACTTTTCAGTTTCTAAATAACCGTCAATTGTAAAAATATGGAAAGCAGAACAACCACAAATAATTTAATAGACACTTTATTTTTATTTGTAACAATTTGCACGTAAAAGCACTTTTTAATAGTAAACTTTGCATTTTTTAAATAATATTATATATTTTGACAAGTGTACGCGTTGGTTCAAACTCGATAGTGTTCAGTATTGTGTTCAGTTTTCAAAGTACCAACCGCCATCCGTTAAAGTGACAGTTGGCGTTAACGGAACAGCCGTTAACATTAAATAAATAAAATATAATCATAATATAAGTATATAAAATATTTCCAGTTTTATTTATAATTTCAACATAAGGTTATTGATAAATAAATGTTTGTTATATTTCTAAAAAATAGTATTTGTGGTAGTTTTGCATTTTTGATTTTTGCGATTGGCGGGTGGTATTGTGCAAACTGAACTGTCAAGTTTGTGCAAAAATGGCGCCGAACACCTGTCAAAATAAATATTTATAAAAAAGTTTCTATTAAATTAAATATTAATAATAGTAAAGTTTATTATTAAAATTGCAAGTGTTATAAGCAAATTGTTATAAATATTAACAAAGTGTGTATTACATTATTTGTGATAGTTTTGCTCTTACTTATTAATATTTATGGTTAATATTTTGACAACTGAAATAAAATGTTTGTGCAAAAACTGGCGGCTTGTACTTGTCCAAATAATATTGTTAAAAAAACATAAAATTTATTATTAAAAAGTACGTTTGATGAGACATTTGTTATTGATTGAGAGACATTTATTATAAACAAAGAGTTCATAATATTATATTACTTGTGGTAGTTTTGTTTTTAGATATTCACTGCAATTAAAGCAAATAGATTATGTGTGATGAGGTCATGAGAAACCAGATCAAGGTAAGAAATTTAATATTATTCGATTTATTAACTATTAGTATTAACTAATTGTATTAAACAATAACTATATGCTAATTAGGTGTAAGTGGCATTTTGCCCTAGGCATTGATTAGTTTTTAGAAAAATTAACAACTTTATTTTCCAACTGACAATTGATTGACATTCTAAAATCTCAATTTTTAACTTCCCGAAGGAGAAGTTTATGTTTTCATAAAAAAATCCGATTCGCTAATTTTATGTTCTGAATTCTGAATCGAATGAGACCAAATTTGGAAAAAGTATGTATGTGTGTGTGTATGTGTATGTGAACAGATTTTTTGCCGTAAATCGATGTTTTCTCAAAAACGGCTGGACCGATTTCAAAAATTTAAAAGCCATTCGATGTATCTTGATGAGGGCTATCGTATGTCAGTTTTGCGCTACGATCAGCCAAGCCGTTTCTTTGTAAATCGCAGAAAAGTGAAAAAGTTTTCGTCCACGTTTTAGCCCGCAATTCTGAATCGATTTTGAAAATTCAAAAACCGTTCGAAAGATATTGATTGGAAATCGTGCTGATTAGTTTTTGGTAGAGATTGGCCGGGCCGTTTTCTTGTAATAAAGTGTTAAAAAAAATTTTTTTTGACGATTTTTATGATTATTTGTTTGACGGTAGATACCATAGTCTTCTAGATCATACTAAAATATTACGGTCCTACGACAATTGGTTTATCTTTAAAAAATTGTCAAAGTTTGCAAAAATTGGTATCATTTTTTCGCATTTGTCAAAATTAGACCTTTCGTCGACGTTTTTTGAAAAACGCCTGAACCGATTCTAAAAATTTAAAATCCATTTGATGTATCTCGAAGAGGACTTTCGTTTGTCAGTTTTGTGTAACGATCTGCCAAGCCTTTTCTTTGTAATTTGAAAAAAAGTGTTAAACGTTTCGTCCAAATTTAAGCTCATACTACCGAATTGATTGTAAAAAATCAAAAACTGTTCGAAAGATATTAGTTGGGAATGATGCTGATTACTTTTAGGTGAAAATCTACCGAGCCGTTTTCTTGTAATTAACTGTTGAAAAAAAAATTTAACCGGTTTTTATGGAACTCTTTTTTAGCGATATATATCATAGTCTTATAGAATTTACTGAAATATTATGGCCTTACAAGTAGTTTAATTTAAAAAAATCATCAATTTTGAAAAAAATTAGTAGTTTTTTTGCCGTTTTGTTAAAATTAAAATTGGACGATTTACTTGGTATGACGATAGTGTACTTGGTCTTAATCAACATACTAAACCATTAAAGTCCTATGGAAACTGGTTCAATTATGAAAGTTATTGATTTTTGAAAATTTGCTCTTAGAAAATACTCCGAGTTAACATGTTCGTTCGTTTTCAATTATGTATAATAAATCCACTCGGAATACTTTTAATTACTCATAAATGAATTTATTTTTGTTGATTAAATCGATTATTTACACATATCGGGAAGTTCATGTAACTTGCCTCAAGGCGAAATACCAATACCAACTAGTTATTCATGTAATAGAAGCATAATTGGTTTGGAGTTTTTGTGACACTAACCTTTATTTTGGAAAATCTTAATTCCGATATGAGAGTTATTTTTTTAAAAAAGTGCTGTCCTGTCTGAGCAATGTTATTTACAAGAGAAGTGGATGACTTGGTCTGTAATGTTTGGGAGCAGTCGGCTAGAAATAGATTTTTTCAATCTTGATCTCATACAGTTATTTTTTGACAATTTTAAGGAGTTTTATAATTTCGCGTCTTTCTGACTTATTTTATTAGTTCTGCAAATTGATGTATATACCATCATGATATGATGTTATATACCATGAATTTATAATTAAAACTAGCTGTAAGTGGAATTCTGTCTTGAGGCAATTATGGCATCGTGCCTTAAGGCAAATTGCTGAAACTTCCCGTACCGTAACGAAATGTTCGTGGAATACTGAATGTTTTCAAATAGATTATTATAAATATTGTAACATTGTCTAATATTTATAAAAATTATATAAACTGAATTGCAGAGTTGAAATTATTTGTAAAGTATATTAGAACTATAGTCAGAATTAAAAATAAAATTTTCGATATACAAAAAACTAAAAAAAAAAAATAAATAAAAAAAAATGGAACAAAAATTTCTTTTCCAAAATCTATTATTTTGTTAAGACAAGCAGAAAGTTCTTTGAATCGTTTAAATCGGACGCTTAGTTCTCTCAAAAATTGCCATTTTTTACATATGTAGCTCCGTATCTTCAAAATGGCTGGGCCTGCCTTTGCCAAAAACTAATCAGCTCTTTTCCCTATCAATAAGAATCGAATGTTTTTTGAACCATTCAAATCAGTTGATCCGTAGGCCCGAAAACGTGGGCGAAAATTTGTATCCATACATACACACACACACACACACACACACACACACATCCATTTTTTCTGAGGTATGCCAAAACGTTCAGAAACCTTCAAAACGTCGAGAAATGTAAAAATTTTCAATTCCGATTATCGGCCCATTACAATGACTTACCCTACGGGAAGTTAATAATAATATTTAATAAAATTTGGAAGTATAATATTTTGCAATATTTGAATTTTTGAAGAAAATGAAAATTATCAAGTTCAATTTTTTCTATAAAATGTATACCCAAGTTAATATATAAATTTAAATATATAATATTATATATAAAATGTATATATTTTGTATCTAGAT
This sequence comes from Ctenocephalides felis, assembly GCF_003426905.1. NCBI lineage: Eukaryota > Metazoa > Arthropoda > Insecta > Siphonaptera > Pulicidae > Ctenocephalides > Ctenocephalides felis. The sequence goes on from NW_020536999.1 coordinate 62,707,527, forward strand.
TTTTTGTGAGGAGTTATGATGAGAAATCATAATAGGATCGAAATCGATATGAGGCAAAGAATTGAATTAAAAATATGATGTCAACTACATAAATAAAATCTAGATTCCTTTTTGAATTTTTAATGCTTATTATGATAATAAAAATTGTTTTATTACATTGTCTATACTGGCTCAATTTGTATTTGTGAACGACTGTAAAATATTTTACCTTTTCAAATACGGTCAAGCCCTCTAAAACCATCCAAATTGATAGTTTTTCTACTAATAGAAATCTAGTTTTATTTTTATTAGAAGTGCAGTCCATATGAAGCATGTCACAATTTGAAGTCTGCAGGAACTTTAGGCTACCACATGAAAATTAATTATAATATTCCTTATTTACATGTGGTAGCCCATGGTATCTGCAGCCCATTGAAAAAAAAGTGAAACTAGGTAAAATATTATATAATTTAAAATAATTACGTAGTAAAATAGTGGTTTGTAATACTATCCAATAAGCACAGTAACGAAGAGACAATCGCCTTAATAAAATTCTTATTACAACTGATGAAAATGCTTTTGGATTCCCTTATTTGTCTATTAGTTATTTATCAGTTGTTATAAGTAGGTAAAAGTTAATATTATCATTATAAGTGCCAGATTCTCTTTAATAGTGGAATCATCATTATTTATAATTGAAGATTAGATATAACACCCACTGAACTATTTGTTTCAGATTTTTTAATCTTAATTTAAGTATAGGGATAAGATAATAGTTAAGTATAAGTACTTGCTTTTGCAATATTTATAAATTAATCTTAATTAAATACTGCAATTTGCTGTGATGTATAAAATTCATAATGGTATATAAAAATTTGGTTTTCATAAATATGAAAGATTTTTAACTTCCCGTGGTTATAGTAATCGCAAAAGATCGAAAATGGAAATTTTTATATTTCTTTACGTTTCAAAGGTTCCTGAACATTTTGGCATACTTTATAAATAATTGGTGCTTGTGTATGTATGCGTGTGTGCGCGTGTGTTCAGATACAAATTTTCGGCGACGAGTTTGATTTGAATGATTCAACAAACGTTCGATTCCTATTGATAAGGAGACGTGTTGATTAGCTTTTGGACAAGGCAGGTCCAGCCGTTTCGAAGATACGAGGCTAAAATTGCCAAAAACCGTAACTGCGTTTTTAAGAGGACGGAGCGTTCGATTTTTATAATTCAAAAAACATTTTACTTGTATGGACAATCATTAGACGTTTGCACATCAAATTATCAGATATTTTATAGTTCACAAAATCCAATTTTTTTTAAATTTAAAAAAAAAAATCTTTTTTAAAAATATAATCTTTAGTTAATTATTTTGTCATGATTAGAACCATTTAGAAATAAGTTTGCAAAAGCAAAATAGACTTTATAACATAACTTATATGTTATAAATATACTATAATATATAATACATATGTTTTCCTACTTTCATATAAATACAATCAGCCTAATGAGACGTCAAGTAATATTAATTGCCAATATATAGTAGAAGAAATTTGCAATATAAAACAGAATTACTAATATTTGAAATTTGTAATAAAACTAGTAGGGTGTACGGCATCGTGTCTTAAGGCAAATTGCTGGAACTTTCCGTACCGTAATTAAAAATCTTGGTACAGACTCCAAAAAAAATTACACAAAATGTGTACACATTATTAAAATCTTTATAAAATATCTGATAATTTGATGTAGTTAATAATCATTATTATTTATAATTGAAGAATCATCATTATTTATAATTGAAGATTAGATATAACACCCACTGAACTATTTGTTTCAGATTTTTAATCTTAATTTAAGTATAGGGATAAGATAATAGTTAAGTATAAGTACTTGCTTTTGCAATATTTATAAATTAATCTTAATTAAATACTGCAATTTGCTGTGATGTATAAAATTCATAATGGTATATAAAAATTTGGTTTTCATAAATATGAAAGATTTTTAACTTCCCGTGGTTATAGTAATCGCAAAAGATCGAAAATGGAAATTTTTATATTTCTTTACGTTTCAAAGGTTCCTGAACATTTTGGCATACTTTATAAATAATTGGTGCTTGTGTATGTATGCGTGTGTGCGCGTGTGTTCAGATACAAATTTTCGGCGACGAGTTTGATTTGAATGATTCAACAAACGTTCGATTCCTATTGATAAGGAGACGTGTTGATTAGCTTTTGGACAAGGCAGGTCCAGCCGTTTCGAAGATACGAGGCTAAAATTGCCAAAAACCGTAACTGCGTTTTTAAGAGGACGGAGCGTTCGATTTTTATAATTCAAAAAACATTTTACTTGTATGGACAATCATTAGACGTATGCACATCAAATTATCAGATATTTTATAGTTCACAAAATCCAATTTTTTTAAAATTTAAAAAAAAAAATCTTTTTTAAAAATATAATCTTTAGTTAATTATTTTGTCATGATTAGAACCATTTAGAAATAAGTTTGCAAAAGCAAAATAGACTTTATAACATAACTTATATGTTATAAATATACTATAATATATAATACATATGTTTTCCTACTTTCATATAAATACAATCAGCCTAATGAGACATCAAGTAATATTAATTGCCAATATATAGTAGAAGAAATTTGCAATATAAAACAAAATTACTAATATTTGAAATTTGTAATAAAACTAGTAGGGTGTACGGCATCGTGTCTTAAGGCAAATTGCTGGAACTTTCCGTACCGTAATTAAAAATCTTGGTACAGACTCCAAAAAAAATTACACAAAATGTGTACACATTATTAAAATCTTTATAAAATATCTGATAATTTGATGTACATATCTCCAATAAACATTTTTGCCCGCCAAATGACTTTTTTTAACGTATTTTTATTGAGCCTGCCTTCCTAAAAATTCAATCAGTTGTTCATCTTGTCAATACAAGTAAAATGTTTTTTGAATTATTAAAATCGGACGCTCCGTTCAATTAAAAACTGAGTTACCATTTTTGGCACTTTTTGACCTGCCTTCGCCAAAATCTAATGAGCACGTCTCCTTATCAATACGAATCGAATGCTTTTTGAATTATTCAAATCGGTGTTCCCGAAATCGTCGACGAAAATTTGTATCCGTACACACTCACTCACATACACACCCAGATACATCCATTTTTGCCAAAATATTCAAAAACCTTTGAAACGTAAAGGTATATAAAAAATTTCATTTTCGATTTTTTTTTGTGTTTTCTATAACTTACCCTACGGGAAGTTAATTAAATAAACTGAATTACTATTTAACTCTAAAGGGCAACATTTTTTCTAGTATGTTTGCCCTCGACAAAATCTTGGTAAGCTGATTTTGGGAATTTTCTGGTCTTTCCTTGCACTGGTTGCAAATCTTGTGATCACTTCTGGTTTTGAATTAGTAGTTAATCAGCCATTTTAGAACAAATCTGGATGACGCCAATGTATATTTTAGTATTTTGCTTTGAAAGTTTGAATTTATTGATGTTGCTTGTCTATTTCAAGACGATAAAAGATCCAAATTTACTTCCAAAATGTTAACAAGTTATTAACTTCATTTTATAATGTAAATTTTTAAGGTGACTCTTCTGTCCAAATGTTGGTACTTTATGTACGTGAGATATATATTTATATTTAACGCTCAAATATAATTCTGTTTCAATTCTTAAACTGCACAACCAAATAAAAACCAGAATTATTAAGTCAAATTTAAATTCATGAATACCTTGTAGAAATTACAGCAATAATCACAAAGTATTCAATAATATCATTTAAACTATCACTTGATTAAATATAAATTTCTGTACAGTTAGGACACCTCATTCGAAAAGATCATGGATCAAACATTTATGTCCGTATAAAGAAATCAATTTCATTAGATCAAACCGTTATTCGCGTAATTTCATTATCATGTCAAAATTTCTGCGTTCTTCAAAAATATTCGCGATTATAATTGAATACCAATTTGTACTTTTACTAATATTTCTAGGAAAAAAACATGGTGGAATCTATGTTACTGAGTATAAAGGTATTATTATCGCAAATCATCAAGACACGCGATAAATTTAATTAAAGAGATTGACGGGAACGGAAATTTGTTACTGTTGCCATTTTTATAACTCAACAACTTTTTATTTAAATAGAACATAATTGAAGAATTATTATAGCTAGGTGTAAGTGGCGTTTGGTTAAAACAACTTGCATGAACTTAACGATCATTAACAATTGAAATATAACTGTTTAGATATAATTTCCAATTGTTAATCTCGAAAATAAAGTTTGGGTAATCATTAAAAATTATTAACCGTTTTCCAAATGGTAGGGCGGGGCCCAAAGGTCCAAATTGACTTTGAGCAATTATATTGTGAAAACCAAACCAATTATATCACAAGAATTAACACCCCAAAAAATGCAACTATCTGACCATGTTCAGTAAAACTGCCAGCTAATTTATCATTGTAAAAACTTGCTTATTTTTATTGCTTATTTCAAAAACTTGTCACCTGGTCTTTTTTACATCATAGGCGGTGTAAAATTAGACGGCCAGGTCTAATTTAACTTCCTGTAGGGTAAGTTATAGTAATGGGCCAAAAATCTAAAATGAAAAATTGCATGTATTCACGTTCCAGAGGTTTCGTTCCAGAGAGGAGAAAAATGGATATGTGTGTGTATAAATATAAATTAATGTGTATGTGTGTGAAGTCAATTTTCGTCGACAATTTCGGGCGTAAGGATTAACCGATTTAAATAGTTCAGAAAACATTCGATTCCTATTGATGAGGAGTCATGCTGATTAGTTTTTTACGAAGACAGGTCCAACGGCTTCAAAGATATAAAGCAAAAAGTGCTAAAAATGACAGTTTTTAAAAGAACGGATCAACTAATTTGAATGATCAAAAAAACGGCAAAGGCAGGTCCAGCCTTTTCGAATATTGGACAATTTCTGATCCGGTTATCCGATTTGAATGGTTTAAAAAACTTTCTGTCAAGCTTGTGTTGACGAAACAATTGGGAAAAGATTTTTTTTTAATTTTCAAAAATATTTTTTTCTGAATATCAAAAAATAATTTTACTTATATGCTTAAAATAAATAATTTTGACTTTGCAATTCAGTTTATATAATACTTAGAAATATTAAACAATGTTCTTTATTTTAAATCCGATAGATTAAATTTTGTTTATTTACTTTTTATAAAATAAGGATAATGAAAGTTACTTTATTTATAATAATATATTTGAAAACATTTAATATTACTCGAATATTTCAGTTAGGTACGGGAAGTTCCAGCTATTTGTCTTAAGGCACTTTGTCTAATATGTATAGGAATTATATAAACTGAGTTGCAAAATTAAAATTATTTATCCGATGGTTAGTTCTCTCAAAAACTATTATTTTTTGCACATTTAGCTTTGTATCTTCAAAATGGCTGGACCTGCTTTTATCAAAAGCTAATCACCACTTCTCCCTATCAATACGAATTGAATGTTTTTTGAATCATTCCAATCGAATGGCCAGTTCTAGCAAAAACCTAAACTTTGCTTCGAAACTCGGAGACGGCTGGACCAACCTTTCCAAAAACTAATCAGCACTAATCCCCATCAGTAGGAATCGATTGCTTTTCCAATCGGTTGAGCGGTACTCCCGAAAACGTCGACAAAAAATTTTATCCACATATATATATACACACACGCACACACACACAACTATTTTTTTTAAAGGTACCCAAAATGTTCAATAAGCTTTGAAACGTGATCATATGCAAACATTTTAATTTATGATTTTTGTAACAAGCCGCCATTTGGTGAAAACGTAAATTTCTTTTTCAGAAAGTAAATAAAAGTAATGGAATTTGTCATTATCTATTTATCTGAATTACTAGTTTAGGAATGACGCATAAAAATATGTTTCTAGTACTATCTAGTTTTACCTAGTGCACGATTTTCTATTGAAATTTGCATTTGAAACAAAAGCAATTGATATCCGACTGAAATATGCAAGTTCAAAGCAATTTTCGAGCATTTCATTGATTTTATTCGAATTGATTGTTTGCGGCAAAACAAAACAAAAAGCACATCGGTCAGGTGAAAAAATTATCGATTTCATTTCATTCTTCGATTCAGTGGGAATTTGTATTTCGTACTTTCACTTTGCTAGGAAAGAATTATAATATCATAAAAATACAGTGGAACTAGAATGGTTTGAATATCAAAAAGTTCCGTACAAAAATATTTATTAAAATCGATCCAAGTTTTGGTTTAATAAAACAACTTCTGTGATAAGTTAGTTGAATTGGATCTTCAATGTTTTTATTTTCATATAATTTGCACAATTTAATCTGTATTTATGATTTAATCAGGAATTCATTTGCACAATTTATCCTGTATTTGTGATTGAATCAGAAATTCATTTTATGTGCGTCATTATTTATCGTTCATTTATTTAAGTACCTATTTAACTTACATATTTTTTCATATTATTGCTACAAGTACGTATCGTTTTCAACCAAACTTTTTGTTTTTAATCTGGCTCTGGGTAACGTTCAGTTGAAGTTTTCTGGTAAGTGAGTTAAGATGATCTTTGAGGCGGCTTTTGTTCTTGTCTGAATTAGTTTGTATTTCATCGTTTATTATATTATTGGCGTCTTAGGGCAATTTAAATCTCTTTAAAAATTTATTACAAGAATGTTAGGCACAAAGTTTAAAAGCATTTAAAAAATATTAGAGCATTAAAAATATCAAGAAGATGAAAGAAAAATTGTCAATTATTTCCTCGTGGTGCTGCTTTAATGCATCAAGTGGATCGTATTATTTTTTTTAAAATACCAATAGTTTAATTTGTTCTTAAACGGATTACTAACAATCTAAATTATAGACATGAAATATCGAATATAATAATAATTATTCAATGATAAATGTGAGGAAATGACTTTATCGCTCTTCGAGTGTATATTTGCTATTAAAATTATATAATTAAAATTATAAATGTCAGACATGCCGCCCTTAGAGAATCGGAGTAAAGTCAGTAAATTGAACAAAATATATATTCAGTTAAATTTTAGTAGTTTAAAACATATTAAGTTTCAAGCTTTAAGTTAGTTTTAATATAGGGTAGATAATGGAACACAAAGGTCCAATTTGAATTAAATAATTATATTGCATAAACCAAATGAACTACATCACAACAACATAACATTTCAAACATATCAAAACAAGCAACTATGGTATTATATTCTTAAATCTCCCAGTTAATTCGAACTTTTTGTTGAAATGTGTTTTTTTACTATTTTTCTAAATTTTATTATCTGTTCCTTTTTACCCCATACGCCATACCCCTTAAGGTATGAGAGAGTCAGGGGGCAATAGGATCGGATGTCTTATTTTTCATTTCGAAAGGATTTTACGAAATGATAGCTACAATGGTCAACAAATGCAAAAATATAACCTGTTTGTAACCTTGATCTGGTATTTCGTCAAGAATATTCATCAGCAGTGTTGGAATCACTATTAATTTAATTAATTTCTTGCAAAATTATTTAAAAGACGTTTAAGCCTTTGAGATTATTTTGACAAATAAATAATTAATTGATTTAAAATTTAACCCTATATTTCATGAAACTTTATAAAGGTTGAACTAACTATTTTTAAAAATTCCTAGTTATCAACAAAAATAATATTAAATTTACTTATAAAATGATCACAATGCAATTATCTAATGGGTAGAGTTTTTTCCCTAAACTATAACCTCAGCCACCGATTTCTCCTACATTATACAAAATACGATAATAGCAAAAGTTAATAATTATAGCAATTATTAGTGGCATTTAGACATCGTGATTTCTTATCCCGGAATCTTTAGTTACCTTCTTTACGTGTTAGTTGATTTAATTCTATGATAAATTTCACAATATGAACGGATATTATAATAACTCATATACTGATAGCTAATAGTTGTTTCTGCACTTTCATCTGCAAATTAAACTTTATAATATTTTACGGCAAGATTGTAAGGAGATCGATTGCGTAGTAGAAATTTATTAAAGGATTTTATCTACCGATGAGAAATATTATCGTACATTAAATCCATTCTGAGGAGATGATCAACTTCCAAATTTGTAAATATAAATTAAATATGAAATCAATATTATCAATAATCAATCAAGTAATTCAAAATTAATTTCAATTTACAATTTTTTATCATAGTATTAGATTTAAGTATGTTGATATAAGTATTATATGTTGTATAAGTATTAAGCTTTTATTCATTAACTTTCCATAAGAAATTAGTGATAGCAAAAAAACATTTTATCATATCTCAGAAAAAGTGGATGTGTTTGTATAGGTGTGTGTGCGCGTGTTTTGTGTGGATACAATTTTTTGTCTACGATTTCGGGCGTACGGAATAACCGATTTAAAATATTCAAACAATATTCGATTCCAACTGATGGGGAGACGTGCTGATAAGTTTTTGGCAAAGACAGGTCCAGCCGTTTCGTAGATACAAAGCAAAGAGTGCAGAAAATAGAAATCGAGTTTTGAGAGCGCGAAGCATCCGATTTGAATAACTAAAAAAAGTTCCATTTGTAATGATGGAGCAAAGTAGTGATTAGTTTTTGGCAAAGGCAGGTCCAGCCGTTTTGAAGATAAAGAGCTAAATGAGCATAAATGTTAGTTTTTAAAGGAACGAAGCATCCGATTTGAATGATTCAAAAAATCTATTGCTTGTATTGATGAAACGATTGTTTTTGGAGAAAGCAAAGAGTCTCAGGAATTTGCCTTAAAGCACGATGCAATACACCACTAGTTTTATTTTATTTCTTTACTGCTTATTATTTTTTTTTTCAACTAATGTGGTGATTGATATTAGAAGGTTTTGGTAAAAAAAATTACATTTGAATTTATTTCAACAATATTATAAAAATATGTGAGAAGCGATTTATTAAAAGAAAATATCACCTTCGAATCATTTTTTTGTCAGTCAATTCAATTCAATTTAGTAATCGTTTTATAATAGTAAATTTTAAGAAATATTATTTATGTTAAGTTTAATACAAAACTTAGAAAAATAATTTATGAAATTATATCAACAAATCCTTAAAAACCTCAGTTTTAAACCAGCGTTTTGGACAACCTGGTATCAAACAGAAGTTATTACAATTTTTAATTGAAAATATATTTCCAAGTAAAAATAGACCTTTCCGACATTCCTATTTTAAGTTAAAAATGTATAATCATTCTTCAAAAATTCTAATAAAAAAATTATTGCCATAGAATTTGAAAGTTGTATCATAACAGCATATAGGGCTGATAAGTTTAGATTGCAGTTCACAAACAAAAACTATATGTAAAAGCCATTGTGCCTTCTTATGGCAACTTGCGTAAACTTTCCGACATACACCTATCGATTTAATTGATAATAATTTGATCTGTATAACAAGATTACTAATGTACACGCCTATCTCTTTACTCTTCTACTTGTATATCTGCCAAGTGCCAACCTGTCTACAAATAATTCTTTTTGTATATGAATCAATGGTAGTGACTTTTAATGATGATTTTTGACCACTAAAAACGATTTAAAAAAAATGCATCTCAGAAACCATTGGACCTACCTTCCCAAAAATATAATAAAATCTTTATTCTGTCAATCCAAGCAAATTGTTTTTAGAATATTTCTAATCGGATCCTTTCTATCAAAAACTCACTTGCCATTTTTAACTTCCCATAGAGTAGTTATAGTAATGGGCCGAAAATCAAAAATGAAAATTTTGCATATCTTCACGTTTTGAAGGTTTCTGAAAATTTTGTGTGATGTGTGTGTGTGTGCGCTTTATATGTCCGCATTTTTTCGTCCACGTTTTCGGGCGCACGGATCAACCGATTTGAATGGTTAAAAAAAACATTCGATTCCTATTGATAAAAAGATGTGCTGATTAGTTTTTGGCAAAGGCAGGTCCAGCCATTTAGAAGATACAGAGCTAAATGTGCAAAAAAGGACAGTTTTTGAGAGAACTAAGCTAAGATTTAAATTATTCAAAAAACTTTCTGCTTATTTTAACAAAATAAATGCTTCTGGGAAAAAAATTGTTTAAATTTTTTTTTCAAAAATTTTTTTTTTCAATTTTTTTTGTATATATCGAAAATAATTCAGATTTTAATTTTAATTCTGACTAAAGTTCTTTGCAATTCAGTTTATATAATTCTTATAAATATTAGACAATTTTACAGTATTTATAAAAATATTCCTCGAACATTTCATTACGGTACGGGAAGTTCCAGCAATTTGTCTTAAGGCACGATACCATACACCACTATTGATATTATATTGGATCTGGAAAAAAGTAATCAGATCTTCTTGTCATCAATAGCAATCGAATATTTTTCAAATCATTTGTTCCGTGCTCTCGAAATCGTCGACGAAAATTGTATTTGCACGTAGATATGTGGAGGAGGCTCTGCATAGCAATCTAGTATATAATGTTTTTTTTTTGTTTAATACATGCAGTAATCTGATATGTAGTATTTTCGTTTTCCTGGAAAAATCTTCATCAAAATTTCACCTAGAGAACAAAATGTAGTTTAGCACAACTATAGTTGAGACTTTTTGTGTTAAAAAGTTTGGTTCAAGTATTATATGAATTTTTTGAGAATTTTAAGTTTAAACGAATGAACAGTTATCAAAATTTGTTGAATTTTCTAACAATTGAGGAACATAAATTCCCATTCATCCATTCTACACACAAACGCATCCACACATATATATCAATTTTTTTAAGGTATTCCAAAGTGTTTGGAAGCCTTTGAAAAGGCAAAGTTATAAAAAATGTCTATAATTTACTCTACAAGGATCTGAAAATACTTTGATTGTTATCAATATCTAGTGTATAACTTCCACTTCTATTAATATCGATTACCATCAAAATCCAATAGATTTTGGTTACCTATGTGTTACCATTGTGGGCGAACTGTAACTTTCTCATCCCTGCGTTAATCGGTCAGTCAGTCGTCCGTCCGGCCTCGGGCTAATTTAACTCAAGCGCTGACCTTAAAACTTAAAACGATCAGAGATAGTTATAGGTAGGAACTATTCCTTCGGAGTGGAGAATCGATTGTCGTAATTAAGCATATAAATGTGCGTGTCCGGCGGTCCGATGTTGCACCCATTGTTAGTTCTGACACAGAGCGATGATGGTGGCTGAGTTACCTACATACATGATACATGATGCGTTTGAATCATAGGTGGTAAGGACATGTTCACATTACAAGGTTTATTCTTTACCAACCCAATGGATAATGGATTGGTAAGAAAGTATATTTGGTATGGATGGTTGTGAATACTTTCAAGAATTTTCTTCTGACATTATCTAATTTATTAACTCCTTAACTTACAATGACGAGCAGAACCCGAGTACGATTGCTAGGCCAAGCGTAAATATTACTGACATAACCCAAGTACGATAATCGGGCCAAAAGTAAACAATGATATCAAATATTACAAAATACTTATTAATACGAAACTATAAAACACAAAATTATTTTTAGTTTTATAATGAACTGTACACCGTATGGGAAAATAGTCACAAACGCTGCGCCAACTTGTACAACGTTGACCCAACATTTCTGAATCTAAATCGTACTTCCCATAGGATAAGGATAGTAATCGCAAAAAATCTGAAATGAAAATGTTTGCGAATCTTTAGGATTTGTTTCTATATTCATATGCTGTTTTTGTTATTACATCAGTCATCCAAATATTCATTAATAACGGAGAACTATCGACGTAGGTTGAAAAGAAAAGCGCCACTGGATTTAAGTCATCAATTTTCCTGATAAAGATTGAAATAACTTCATTCATAATTTATAAGAAATTATTTATAAGTAAATAGTTAATATTATATCATTATCAATAAAATATTGTTGATATTAAAACGAATGGGAAAACAACTATTGAGTTGTTTTTCCAACATACTCATTTCGTATACAATCCCAATGGCAGTTGTAAATTCCCAAAATTTATTAAAAGTCCTTAACTGGACAGTTGTAAATAAAATAGATAATAAAAAAAATCTTTACCTTTCAGGGTCTTCTGAACATTTTGAAACCTTATAAAAAATTTATGTATTTACGTGTATGTGAATTTTAGTTCACAATTTCGAGAGAACGGATCACACAATTTGAATGATTCAAAGAGCAATAGATTGCTATTGGTGCGGAGATGATTAGTTTGTGGCAAAGGCAGGTCCAGCTGTCTCAAATATACAGTGCAAAAAGTTACAAAAATGGCAATTTCGAGGAAACAGTTTGTCCGATAATTTTAAAATATATCACTTGTATTAACATAATGGAGAAATTGTTAATTTTTTGGGAAGGCAAATTCAGCGATTTTGGAGATACAGAGGAAAAAGTAAAAAAAAAACATTTTGCGGTTACCAATTTTGCTTGGACAATACATCGGACATATGCATATCAAATTATCAGATATTTTAAGCTGCAATGAATTGCTTAACATTAGTTTTTTTGCTTCTGGCATTTCCGAGATTGTTCCACGTTTGTTGGATTTGCAAAAAATTATTCAGGCAGTATTGTCGTTTTGTTTTCTTGATTTGCCCAACTTTACTATAGTATTGTGTTGCCATACGATAGTTTGGCAAGAAAGTAATTTTGGAGTTGACAGTTTTTTCATAACTTTGGAGCATTTTCTTTTGATATAGCCAATTTTGTTCTATTAAAATGTGTTTTTGACTTTGATTATATTGTGGCAGGCAGCGTTCAGATTTTTCCTTCTATCATTTCCAGGTTTGTCCTAATATTGATTTGCCAGAAAATTAAAGTTTGGTTGTTGGTTCTAAAATAGTAATAGTAATGTAAAAAATAATATTCAACTTAAAATCTATTTTATAGTTACGTATATTTTAGTTTGACAATCTTTACTTGGTGGCAAATAAGAACATAATCGGCATATTCTATTTTTTTAAATTTTGTAAAGAATAATTTAAAATGGTATTGATTGCATCACAACGTCTTGTGCCAGAATTGGTTTAAAAAATCCCATTCAGTAAATTGTTTCCTTAAATGTGATCAGTGTTCTGGTGGACCAAAATTGAAGTTAATGATAACCAGAGATAAACAAGAAAAAACAATGTTGATAGTAAACAAATCTGCTGAGTGCTCCAGTTTTTTATTGCAAAATATGGTCTATGCAAATAAAATAAAATTATATGTCACAGTTTATTGTAAAACGCCAATATTTATATTTAACTTGTTTGCTATTATTGAATATTCTTTAGTATAAAATATATGAACACAGCCTAACTTATTCTCGGTGCACTTGACACGCAGTCTAAGAATACTTGGACAATCGTGACTAAAGGACTATCAGAGAAAGATGGGAAAGACATTTGACGGAATTCATGAACCTATTTAGTGAGAGAAATTTGCCTATTTACGTGGAACAAAGATATCAAATTTATTTTAATAGCTAGTCGTACATGTCTTAATGTCTTTAACCAAATTGCTGGAACTTAATTTTTGTAAGCAAATTTTAGTCGAATAAAATAAAATTATCAAATTGAAAACTGTACAGAAGTGGTTACTCTTGGAGTCAACAAAGAAAGTATTACAATTTGTGGTCATAATCAAAAAAATTGTTTTAGTGAATTTTTTTTTCATAAATTGAATATGAAAACTATTAGTACCGAGTCTAATATTGCATAATTACTACAAATTTATAATATAACTGCAATAAATCGGAAAATTTTCTCGGATTTTTAAACAATTTATTACATTATTGGTTTTAATTCCAAATGCTAAAACGGCTTATATTTGTACAAAAAGATACATTAGATAAAAATATTTTTCTCCAATGAAATACTGCAAGTTTTACTTGAATAGTTGAAATTTATTTCAATATAAATCAAATGATACCAAAGTGAATTTTATACGTCTTTAATTTGAATTTATAATTTATTTTTAATTAATTTAAAAGCTGATTAAATTTACAAATTAAATTCAATCACCTAAAAACGTACTGATCTGCATCAAAACCAATAAGACAATATTTAAATATTCAACAAAACTGTTTCAGCAAATATTATTTAAAAAATTGGTATTGTGAAAAAAACAGAATTACTTTATGCATATATTATAAAGTAAAGATTTTTCAGATTACATAAAACTGCTGTAGACTTCTGCCAATTGAAACCATTAGAATGATTTTGAAATATTTAAGGCTGGGTAGAAGAAAAAAGTTTGACTAATTTTCTCTAAATCTAATCAACATTATTCACCACTGGAAACTTGAATTTTTATAATTGTTCTAAGATTTTTTGTGAAAATCCTTTCAGTAATTAAAAGGTTTGATTGGGTTTTATAATGCCAAAGTTACATACTTAAAAAAAACGTTTGTAAGTAAAAGAAATTAGCAAGACTTTTGTTTTCTTCTCGACTTATATGAAGAACTTGATACAAATAAATTGACATCATTATAATGAATAATATGCTTCTCTTGTATGGACACTGACCTTGTTACATATGGTATCGACAAGCTTTGGACTTATATGGATATTCATTAACTGATGGGATGAAATCGTAGTCCATTTTTGGATTGAAAATTATTAATCTTGGATGCATCAATATTTAGATTATAACAATAACTATAATAAATGATCAACTTTATTAATACCTGCAATGCTTTATTAATACCTGTAACTATTACTTTTATTCTAATATTTTGGTTAGAAATGGTCATAATGATACCAAAGTGTGTTTTAGCCCTGAATGTCTGTTTCCGACATTGTTTTCTGATTCTGCAACCTCAATTGCGATTTGTCGTAAATCAATTTGCTGATATAATAAATTAAACTAATAAATCCTGAATTTATCATGTGTAAATCGATACTGGAAATCTTCAGGAAGATCTCACATGTTGACTAATTGATTACGAAGAACTATACGCAAGCGCGATAACTATGAAAGTAATAGATGAGATTTTATAGAGTCGTGTACTATTTTACTGAAATTATAAAAATGTAATTGTTTCAAGATTTTTTAATTAAATATAGTAAATATTTATTAACTTCCTATAGGGTTAATTATAGCAATCGCAAAAAAATCGAAAATGAAAATTTTTGCATATCTTCACGTTTTGACGATTTCGGAATATTTTGGCATACCTTATAAAAAATTGATGTATGTGTGTTTGTATGTTTGGATACAATTTTTCGTCAACGATTTCGGGCGCACGAATCGACCGATTTGAATAATTCAAAAAACATTCGATTCCTATTGATAAGAAGATGTGCTGATTAGGTTTTGGCGAAAACAGGTCCAGCCGTTTCAAAGTTGCGGGGCAAAAAGTGCCAAAAACGGTAATTCAGTTGTTGAGAGAACGGAGCGTCCGATTTGAATGATTCAAAAAACATTTTGTTTATATTGATAAAATGAAAATTTGATTAAATTTTTGGATAGGAAGGTCTAGCGGTTTCGGAGATACAGGGAAAAATGTAAAAGAAAATATATTTAGCGGTCCAAAATGATCATTAGGCTTATGCACATCACAATTATCACATATTTGATAGAAATGTTAAATATTCGTACTAATTTTGTTACAATTTTTCTGGGTTCCGTACAGAGATTCTTAATTTTTAAAGTTTACTTATTTGGTTCAAACAAATTTCAAAATTTCCAAAAAAAATTTTCAATATTTTCAAAAATACACAATTTTATACTTTAAATATAAATTTTAAATTTACATTTTAGTTTAAAAATGTATATATTGCATATGCGTTATTGTAATCGTAAGAAATATATCCTCAGATGGATTCATTCAGCATTTTCTTAATGTAAACATTTTCAAGTGTTTTGAGCGATAAATCGTCACTTATTATATCGAAAGAATACTTCCCAGTAAACCATTTATATAGTAATTATAATTATTTTTTTGAAAATATTTAAAACAATTGTAAATAATTATTGATCAATATTTGTTGATTTTTTTTGCACAAATATTTAATTCTGATACGGAAAGTTCCAGCACCACTGGAAGCACCACTATTTTATATATTTCTTTAAACTGCTTTGAACACTACGTGTTTTATGAGTTTTGCTAGCACATCCTATCCAAGTAACTATAACAAATGCTATTTTATGAAGCTACAAGTTTTCTGTAAAACATTACAATAATTATAAATATTAGTAAACTTTAACACATAATCTGTTTCTATATTCGAAAATGTAAAAAGAGATTTATCTTTTCCGATAGTCGTGAAGACTTGTAGAGTATCGCATGATGTCTTCAGGCAACATCCATAACTGGAACAATAAGTTAATATTGGATATATCGCAAAAGACCTAATGTCATCTATTGTACCGAAAGCGTTTGCATTGATTACACCGATTACACAGTCCAAGTCTCCTATATTATCAACCGATCCGTAATTTCACGTGTTTGGATGATAATACAATAATTTTCTCAGAAAACTTTTTCTAGCTGACATCATGGCCCTAAAATACTTGAACTCGTAGCGTGCCTTGGCAGGACTCCGTATAAAAGGGTATGGTAAGGGCGTGTTACCATACAGAATTGGCTCCATCCTGGTATTTAAATAATTTTGATGCCATTTTCAAACCAAAATTTCAAATCCGTAGCTCATCATTTGCCCGTGATATCAGTGAAAACATGTGAAAGTGGCCCTTTTTTTCAAACTCACTTTTTGCCGGAAATATGAGAAATATCGAAAAACTGTTAACGTCATTCTATTTGTACTGATCTTGTCTATGTTGTTCATAACAATTAATGTGAAAAAATTATTTATTAGTGCGTGAAAACGTGAAAATGATTTTTCATTTTCCATTTTTACCAGTGTGGCTTGATAATGAAATCTTACGTTTTTCATACATTGAAATATATTAGTCAGAACTTATACGGCGAATGAAAATAATCAATAATAATAATTATTGTTTTATTCGGCGCGTTGGATTTTTTATTATGACTAATGAATATACTTATATACAAGATATAAATAAATTTTGGTTTTTCATAAATATTTCCATACTTATATACAGAATTTGTCGGGACGCACGCTAACGACGAGCCTTATGCTTCTTATGCTTGCTCGTCGCTCTTGCAAAGCTACTTTATATGGGTGTTCTTGTACCGGCAGCGCGCGTACTAGCTTAAGTTTTTCCAACTTTTCTCCCAAAGTTCCACTTAGATTTAAATAAATTTTGGAATAATAGAAGAAAAATGTACAGGCTTTCGAATGATACTAATATAAAAATAG
>NW_020536999.1:62725815-62769575 GCF_003426905.1 Ctenocephalides felis
ATTTTAATCATGATTATTATTTATATTGCCATTATTATTCATTATTTGTAATGAATATCGCTATCATTATTTATTATTTTTTATTTATATTGATTATTATTGCTTTAAGTCATACTTATTAATAACCATAATATAAATATTTTTGTATTTTTCTTCCATTTTTTTAAATTCTTTGTTGATTTCTATATTAAGCTATTATAATTTGTTTCCCATGCATAAATAATAATATTTCACTCTTAAATTAACTTATTGAGATACACTTAACGAAACTTTATGTGTTAGAAACAATAACAATAAGTAGATGATTTGTTTAATAGTCTATTAGTGACTATTTTTTCATCATTCAAGAAAGTAAATACTGTAGATTATTATAAATACTGTCACATTGTAAAATAGATATAAGAATTATATAAACTAAATTATAAAGTTAAACATATTTATTTAAATTATATGTATGTGAGCTTTAGAACTTTAGCTAAAATTAAAATTAAAATCTGAATTATTTTCGATATACAAAAAAAATTGAAAAAATATAAAATTTAAATAATTTCTTTTTCCAAAAAGTTATTGTTTTGCCCAAACAGAAAGTTTTTTGAATCATTCAAATCGGATGCTTACTTCTCTCAAAAATTGCAATTTTTTGTACATTTAGCTCCGTATTTTCGAAAAGGCTGGAACTGCTTTTGTCAAAAACTAATCACCACTTCTCCCCATCATTATGAATTGAATGTTTGTTAGATCATTTAAATCGGATGCTCCGTTTTCTCAAGAACTTGATTTCTATTTATTGCACTCATTGCTCTGTATCTCCGTAACGGCTGGACCTGCCTTGCCAAAAACTAATCAGCACATCTCCCTATCAACAGGAATTGAATGTTTTTTGAAGCATTCAAATCGGTCCGTTCGTGCACCCGAAAACGTGAACGGAAAAATGCGGACATACATACACACATCCATTTTTTCTAAGGTATGCCAAAATGTTCAGAAACCTTCAAGACGTCAAGATATGCAAAAATTTTTATTCTTGATTTTCGACCCATTACTGTAACTACCCTATGGGAAGTTAATAAACATAAATATTCATACACATTATTTATTTATTGCGTTTGTTTTTAATATATGGATACATTTGTATTGAAGAAGATGCAATAAATACCAAAATTTGAAACTGGAGTAAATACCAACAACTTTAAATATAACTTTTTTTTAATAAGTGGATGGATACATACATGTATATACAAAGCATATGTATATATAAAATTAAAATCAGCTATAGTTTGAGGATCATTTTGCATCTTATCAAAAGGTAAAACTCTACCCGCATTCTAGAATTTTTTCCTTTGACATTGTCAACTTAGGAAATGCGTTCCAAAAATAGAGCACATACAAATTTAGAAGCATGCCTTCTTTTTTAGAAAAAATGCTCCTCGTAAACTTACTTCTATTCGAACTAATAGTGCTCAGAAATGGGCCAATTAGCGTCTTATGTACCTATTTTTTTTTCTTATTTTTTGAAAGAACTTGAAATAGTATTTTGTTCTGTTATATAGACTTTTGATATCTTGTTAAAACCTTGTGTTTCATTAGTTTTTTTTTTGAATAACAAATTTAGAAACTTATTTAGGATATTTTTGTTAATTAATTAAACTGAAGTTGGTATTCTAATTTAATTGCTACATATTAGCCAAAATTTTCTTGATTACTTTAGAAGTTTATTGGAAAATGTACAATACTTTCATAATTTAACACTTTTGCGCATTTTTCTTTGTATATTTTTGAATTTAATTTTGTGCCTTTTCTATATATTTTTGTACTTTTGTGTTATTCAAAGTATAACTGAAAATGTAGGAAAATCTACGAAAAATATTCCATTAAACTGTTAACGATTAATTAAATAAATTAACTAATAGGTTAAAAAAATTAGTATAAGTATAAGTATAATTTCAGACTTCACATAATAAAGAAAAAGAAAATTCTTAATTTATCTTAATTTTAAATTATATAAGTATTTAGGAAGGTCTATCCACCTTCCTAAAAAATAAGAATTTATACTTACATAAAATTGGAATTATGTTTACATAAAAATAGATTTGATTAAGTCAACCTTTTAATATTGGTCAATCTAATATTATTCAAAAAATCTTAGATCCTTTACGTTCTAAGGTACTTCATAAACTACAATGAAATAATTATCACTACAAATAAAATTTGAGAGTAAAGAAGAATTTTATATTTATTAAAACTAAATCCTTTGCTCACAATTTATTTTAAAAAACCTGTATATATTAGTATAAAATCTTGATATAGTTATAATTTTTGGACCTTTAAGGATCAAAGATGACCATAAAATTTTGTTTGAACAATTTAAAACAAAAAAACTTTAATAATTTGAGAATTGCAGACTCCAGGATCTCAAAAAAAAATCTTATGTTAATCACATATTTTATTATATTCATCGCGAAGTAAATAATGATTCTGTTTGACCTAATTTCTTTTATAAAAAGGAATAACTTTTTTTCTTTACTTCTTTCAATATGAGGAAAGATTGTTTCCGTTATAAAACCGATAATTTGCAAATGCAATTAAATACATCTAATTAAGATAATTGCTCTCTATAGTTTCCGTAAAATTAGCGGAATATATGAAACAGTTTTATGATAACGGAATTAATATTTTAATTATAATAACAAACCGTTAATTGAGAAATGAAAGTGGAATTTCAATAGAATTGATAATGTCGTTATTGGGAAATATAGTTTTTCTGTTGATATGATTCAAAACTCACATAAAAGGCTCATATAAAAAATGATTAAAATTTTATGTTCAGTTTGAAGAACTGAAATGAATTTCTCTGTATAGCAAAATTTACAAAGATTATAATATTGGATTAGATAGAATATGATATTTTATCTATAATAATAGCTTAGTGCAAAACGTAGCTTTAGCTATTAAAATATTGGATGCTGAATAAAATTCTTCAATAATATAAATTTTCAGAAAATTTTGGAATATAGAAAAAGTAAGCATATTTAAATTTTTAGCAGATTTAAAACTTCATTGAATAAAATTGTAAATCAGGTTTCAAAATTGTTGAAGAATTGTTACAATCTATAATCTTCTATATAGATTTAGTGGTTCAAATTTGAAATCCTTCTTGAATAAAAATTTCGAATTCATTCCGTATACTAATTTTTCTTAATTAGTTACCAATTTTTTTTTAATATTAATCCAAGCAATAAAATTTGGTAAATGTTTTAGTCTAATAAAATTTATTTACGTTTATTTTTCAATTAATTGTATTACAATGAGTACATTATTGTCTCAAAAATAAGCCAAATATAAATTTTCAATAGACAAAATATGTGTTTACAAACCAATTTTACAAGAAATAAATTAAATAAATATTTTAATTTTAATTAGACAAAATACTAGAAATGTTATGTACTATGTTATATCTCTGTAAAAAATCCTCTATGAAAT
Source organism: Ctenocephalides felis (assembly GCF_003426905.1). NCBI lineage: Eukaryota > Metazoa > Arthropoda > Insecta > Siphonaptera > Pulicidae > Ctenocephalides > Ctenocephalides felis. The sequence goes on from NW_020536999.1 coordinate 62,729,296, forward strand.
TTATACTTTGCATTGGTAGAATAATGTCGCTATTAATTCGTAAAATTCGTTCAAAATTCAAAATAAAACATTTGATCTATTTGCGCCTGGTCGCCTTCTTTCACCCCATCTATGGGGTAAAAAGGACCATAAACAAATTTTGGAGAAACAGCAAAAAAAACCATTTTTATCATGATGAATTAGCTGGGAGTTCTACTGGACATAGTCAGATAGTTGTTTGTTTGATATGTGTTATTACTACTTCCCGTAGGGTAAATTATAGTAATCGCAAAAAAATCGAAAATGAAATTTTTTATATATCTTTATGTTTCAGAGGTTTCTGAACATTTTGGCATACCTTAGAAAAAATGGATACATGTGTGTTTGTATGTGTATGTGGGTGTATGTGTGTACATGTGTGTGTATGTATGTGCGGATACAAATTTTCGACGACGATTCCGGGAACACGGTTCAACCGATTTTGATTATTCAAAAAACATTCGATTTCTGTTGATAAGGAGACGTGCTGATTAGTTTTTGGCATAGGCAGGTCTAGCCGTTTCAAACACACAGGGCAAAAAGTGCCACAAATATTTCAAAAGTTTTCAAAAAGACTTTTTTTTCAAAAAAAGGTAAATTTTTGTCAAAAATTTATAGTTTCTCAAAAATTTAATTTTTTGAGATTTTTTTAATTTAATTTTAAATTAATACCACAAACACTTAATGATACCATAAACGCACTGGAAACGCATTGCGATGCATGGTGCGAGAACATCTTCTGCTTTATACTAATACTATCCTTTGAATATAGTTGGTCGATATTTCGCAACATTATAATTTCCGATCCAACCTTTAATTGAAGATTGTGAGGTGACAATCCTAATAAATCCAGCGAGTTTATAAACTCCGGTGGATCGTCTTGGTTAGTTGCCGAATCAACTGATTCGCCTGTAATTTGTTCTTGAATTTTGAAATTTAATTAATTTACATCAATGTTTTTTGCTGCCAATATAGCTTGATTAATAGAAAGATATTTCTATGTTTATATAAATATATTCAAAATTAGATTATCAAAAACTACACAAAATGTCATGAATAATACTCGAATAACCTACTCGAATAAAGAAGAAAAGGGCTGTTTTTAGAGTTTTTCCGGCAATTATTCGTTTTTTTCTCGCCGTAACAACCATCCTTGGACTTCAACGAACATTTTAAAAAAATAATTGGCCAAATTAATGGCCAGGCGTTGTTGAGTTATGCGCTTACCAACACATTTTGCGATCCATTTTTATATATAAGAAGATGTTAATCATTTTTTTTTTAAATAATTTTTAGTACGGGAAGTTCCAGCAATTTGCCTTAAGGCACGATACCATACCCTTCACTAGTTTATTGTGATATTTGGTTTGGTTTAGTTTTCACAATGTTATTGTTCAGAGTCAAATCGGACCATTATGCCCCGCCCTCCTCTATGTGTAGTAGGTTGTCAAATATCTTCCTTCCGCTTTTTTGCTCTTGGTTTATAATACAAAAAGGCGGAAGGGAGATATTTAACAACCTAATATAAACATATACATATACACGTGTGAACTAAAAATATATAAAAATATATAAAAAATAACAGTAATAAGCAAAAGGTCAAACACCGAAAAAATAAAACTAACAAATATGAGACTCATCCTGTTTAATTTACACGTATTAAATAAAATTACTCAATTTCTTCTCCGAGCAAGGAAACACGGTATATTTTGAAACATCTATTCCGTAATTGAAACATTTTATTTTTTGTTGAACTTTCCGAGATATTTTTAGGGCAAAATATAAAAAAAATAAAAAAAACTGTATCCTTTCTCACTAAAAACGAATGTATCGTAGTAATGGAATTCAGTGTGCAATGCATCAGCATATATTACCCTCTCTAATATGTTATTCTTAGATTTGATTTTTTGCTTTTGTGGTCTTGAAGATGAGTCTATTCTGGACTTATGAGAATACAGGGACATACTTTTTTCTTCATTTATCCATAAGCAAACCGTAATCTATAATAAAAATTATTATTTCAAATGTAAAACTTATTTATAACTAGCTGTACCTGCGACTTCATTCGCGTGGAATTTAACAAATAAGTTTTTGGCTTTTTTTAAATTGCTATTTATCATCAATTTTTTAACTTCCCGAAAGAGAAGTTTGTTTTCATAAAAAAATACGATTCGCTAATTTTATGTTTTCTCGACGTTTCAAGCCATTCTGAATCCAATGAGGCCCAATTTGGAAAAAGTATGTGTGTATGTATGTGAACAGAGTTTTTGCCGTAAATCGAAGTTTTCTCAAAAACGTCTGAACCATTTTTGAAAATTTAAAAGCCATTCGATGTATCTCGGTGAAGACTCTGGCGTTTATCAATCGATTGCGCGACTATCAGCCAAGCCGTTTCTTTGTGAATAGCAGAAAATTGAAAAAAAAATTGTCCACGTTTTAGCCCGCACTTCTGAATAGATTTTGAAAATTCAGAAACCGTTCGAAAGATATTGGTTGGAATCGTACCCATTAGTTTTTGATAAAGATTGGCCGAGCCGTTTTCTTGTAAAAAAAAAATTCGACGATTTTCATTTTTTTTACGGTAGATACCATAGTCTTATAGATCATACTAAAATATTACGGCCCTACGACAAGTCGTTTAATTTTAAAAAAAATTCAAAGTTTGCAAAAATTAGTATCGTTTATTGGCATTTGTCAAAATTAGACCTTTATTGACGTTTGCTCAAAAACGCCTGAACCGATTTCAGAAATTTAAAAGCCATTTGATGTATCTCGAAGAGGATTATCGTTTGTGCGACGATCGGCCGAGCCGTTTCTTTGTAATTTGGAAAAAAGGGTTAAACTTTTTGTCCACATTACTAACTGCTCATACTAACGAAGCGATTTTAAAAAATCAAAAACTGTTGGAAAGATATTAGTTGGGATTGATACTGACTAGTTTTAGGTGAAAATCTACCGAGCCGTTTTCTTGTAATTAAATGTTGAAAAAAAATTAAGCCGATTTTCATGGAACTTTTTTTGGCGATATATATCATGGTCTTATAGACTTACTGAAATTTAGGGCCTTACGATAAGCAGTTTAATTTTAAAAATTCATCAAAGTTTGAGAAAATGAGTAGTTTTTTTGACGTTAGCTAAAATTAAAATTAGACGATTTACTTGGTATAACAATATAGTACTTGGTCTTAATAAACATACAGTTAAACCATTAAAAACTCACGGAAACTGGTTCAAACATAATAATTGTTGATTTTTGAAAAGTTGCTTTTTGAAAATACTCGTGTTCGTTCGTTTTCAATTATGTGTCATAGATTCACTCATAAATTAATTTATTTTTTATTGATTAAGTCGATTATTTACACATATCGGGAAGTTAATGTAACTTGCCCCAAGGCTAAATACCAATACCAACTAGTTTCATATTTTATTAAATAGCTTGAAACTTTTGTTTTGGGCACTTTTTTTAATTAGCTTAGCGGAAACTATATAAAGTTCACTACATTTTTGTATAAACTGTTTTACAAAGTTACATTCTGCATTATATGCAATTTTATCTTACCATTTTATGTTACTAACTATATATTTTAATTTTGTATAAATTTTAATTGTTATTCATTATGTATAATAATTGTATTTTTGAGTCCTCTTGGAGAAATCTGTGGGCTATATAATTAAATAAATAAATAAATAAATAAATAAATAAAATTATAAGAAAATTGTTCAAAAAAATCTGGTTCAAACTCGTCCTTATATGGTGCAAAACAGAATATATGGATCTGGGACATTTTTTCATATTTTATTAAATAACTTAATAATGATAATGAATAAATTAATAAATAAAAATAATTTTGTTCCGGATACTCTTTTTTAGTTAGTTTAGCAAAAACTATATAAATTTCACTACATTTTTGTATAAACTATTTTACAAAATTGGAAGAAAATTGTTACATAAAAATCTAATTCAAACTCGTCATATATGATGCAACACAGAACATATGAAATCGGGTCATTTTTTTATATTTTATTAAATAACTTTAAAATTTTGTTTCGGACACTCTTTTTTATTCAGCTTATCAAAATCCAGATAAAATTTACTATATTTCTGCAAAAACTATTTTACAAAATAGGAAGCAAATTATTTAAAAAAATCTAGTTCAAACATGTCCTTATATGGTGTAAAACAGAGCATATGGATTCGGGTCATTTTTTTATATTTTATTAAAAATCTTAAAAATTTTGTTCCGGACATACTTTTCTATTTACCTTAGCAGAAACTAAATAAAATTTCTACATCACTATATATATATATACGTGTATATATATATATATATATATATATATATATATATATATTGATCAGATTATAATTATATAAATACCTGGTTCAGGCGTTTTTTTTATTTGACAGGTGTTGCCGCCATTTTTTGCACAAACTTTTCATTTTCTAAATAACCGTCAATTATAAAAATATGGAAAGCAGAACAACAACAAATAACTTAATAGACACTTTATTTTTATTTGTAACAATTTGCACGTGAAACGCACTTTTTAATAGTAAACTTTGCATTTTTTAAATAATATTATATATTTTGACAAGTGTACGCGTCCTTTTTGGTTCAAACTCGATAGTGTTCAGTTTTCAAAGTACCAACCGCAATCCTTTAAAGTGACAGTTGGCGTTAACGGAACCGCCGTTAACATTAAATAAATAAAATATAATTATAATATAAGTATATAAAATATTTTCAGTTGTATTTATAATTTCAACATAAGGTTATTGATAAATAAATGTTTGTTATATTTCTAAAAAATAATATTTGTGGTAGTTTTGCATTTTTTATTTTTGCGATTGGCGGGTGGTATTGTGCAAACTGAACTGTCAAGTTTGTGCAAAAATGGCGCCGAACACCTGTCAGAATAAATATTTATAAAAAAGTTTTTATTAAATTAAATATTAATAATAGTAAAGTTTATTATTAAAATTGCAAGTGTTATAAGCAAATTGTTATATATATTAACAAAGTGTGTATTACATTATTTGTGATAGTTTTGCTCTTACTTATTAATATTTGTGGTTAATATTTTGACAACTGAAATGAAATCTTTGTGCAAAAACTGGCGGCTTTACTTGTCAAAATAATATTGTTAAAAAAAGATAAAATTTATTATTAAAAAGTACGTTTGATGAGACATTTGTTATTGATTGAGAGACATTTATTATAAACAAAGAGTTCATAATATTATATTACTTGTGGTAGTTTTGCTTTTAACATATTCACTGCAATTAAAGCAAATAGATTATGTGTGATGAGGTCATGAGAAACCAGATCAAGGTAAGAAATTTAATATTATTTGATTTATTAACTATTAATATTAACTAATTGTATTAAACAATAACTATATGCTAACTAGGTGTAAGTGGCATTTTGCCCTAGGCATTGATTAGTTTTTAGTAGAATTAACAACTTTATTTTCCAACTGACAATTGATTGACATCCTAAAATCTCAATTTTTAACTTCCCGAAGGAGAAGTTTATGTTTTCATCAAAAAATCCGATTCGCTAATTTTATGTTCTGAATTCTGAATCAAATGAGACCAAATTTGGAAAAAGTATGTATGTGTGTGTGTATGTGTATGTGAACAGATTTTTTGCCATAAATCGACGTTTTCTCAAGAACGGCTGGACCGATTTCAAAAATTTAAAAGCCATTCGATGTATCTTGATGAGGGTTATCGTATGTCAGCTTTGCGCTACGATCAGCCAGGCCGTTTCCTTGTAAATCGCAGAAAAATGAAATTTTTTTTTCCACGTTTTAGCCCGCAATTCTGAACCGATTTTGAAAATTCAAAAACCATTCGAAAGATATTGATTGGAAATCGTGCTGATTAGTTTTTGGTAGAGATCGGCCGTGCCGTTTTCTTGTAACAAAGTGTTAAAAATTTTTTTTTTGACGATTTTGATTATTTTTTTGATGGTAGATACCATAGTCTTCTAGATCATACTAAAATATTACGGTCCTACGACAATTGGTTTAACTTTAAGAATTCGTCAAAGTTTACAAAAATTGGTATCGTTTTTTGGCATTTGTCAAAATTAGACCTTTTATCGACGTTTTCTGAAAAACGCCTGAACCGATTCTAGAAATTTAAAAGCCATTTGATGTATCTCGAAGAGGACTTTTGTTTGTCAGTTTTGTGTGACGATCTGCCAAGCCGTTTCTTTGTAATTAGAAAAAAAGTGTTAAACGTTTCGTCCAAATTTAAGCTCATATTACCGAATCGATTTTAAAAAATCAAAAACTATTCGAAAGATATTAGTTGGGAATGATCCTGATTAGTTTTAGGTGAAAATCTACCGAACCGTTTTCTTGTAATTAACTGTTGAAAAAAAAATTTAACCGATTTTTATGGAACTTTTTTTAGCGATATATATCATAGTCTCATAGAATTTACTGAAATATTATGGCCTTACAAGTAGTTTAATTTTAAAAAAATTGGTTTGGAGTTTTTGTGACGCTAACCTTTATTTTGGAAAATCTTAATTCCGATATGAGAGTTATTTTTTTAAAAAAGTGCTGTCCTGTCTGAGCAATGTTATTTACAAGAGAAGTGGATGACTTGGTCTGTAATGTTTGGGAGCAGTCGGCTAGAAATAGATTTTTTCAATCTTGATCTCATAGAGTTATTTTTCGACAATTTTAAGGAGTTTTAAAATTTCGCGTCTTTCTGACTTATTTTATTAGTTACCATGAATTTATAATTAAAATTTAACAATATTTAATAAAATTTGGAAGTATAATATTTTGCAATATTTGAATTTTTGAAGAAAATGAAAATTATCAAGTTCAATTTTTCTATAAAATGTATACCCAAGTTAATATATAAATTTAAATATATAATATTATATATAAAATATATATTTTTTGTATGATATATAGGATCGAAATCTCAATTGAAAACTGGCTCAATTTGTATTTGTCAACGACTGTAAAATATTTTACCTTTTCAAATACGATCAAGCCCTCTAAAACCATAAACATGATTAAGACCACTTAGAAATAAGTTTGCAGAAGAAAAATAGACTTTATAACATAACTTATATGTTATAAATATACTATAATATATAACACATATGTCTTCCTTCTTTCATATAAATACAATCAGCCTAATGAGACATCAAGTAATATTAATTGTCCATATATAGTAAAAGAATTTTGCAATATAAAACAGAATTACTGTTATTTGAAATTTGTAATAAAACTAGTAGGGTGCACGGCATCGTGTCTTAAGGCAAATTGCTGTACCGTAATTAAAAATCTTGGTACAGGCCCCAAAAAAATTTACACAAAATGGGTACACTAAAATATCTGATAATTTGATGTACATATGTTCGATAAACATTTTTGATCGCCAAATGACATTTTTTTAACTTATTTTTATTAAGAGTCCATAACTGCTGAACCTGCCTTTCTAAAAATTTAATCAGTTCTTCATCTTGTCAATACAAGTAAAATGTTTTTTGAATTATTAAAATCGGACGCCTCGTTCTCTTAAAAAAAATACCGTTTTTGGCACTTTTTGCCCCGTATCTTCAGAACGGCTAAACCTGCCTTCGCCAAAAACTAATCAGATCGTCTCCTTAACAATTCGAATCGAAAGTTTTCTAAATTATTCAAATCGACGAAAATTTGTATCCGCGCACACACACATACACACATACATACACACAAACATATACATCCATTTTTTTCTAAGGTTTGCGAAAATATTCAGAAACCTTTGAAACGTAAAGATATAAAAATATAAAAAAATTTATTTTCGATTTTTTGCGTTTACTATAACTTACCCTACAGAAAGTTAATTAAATAAACTGAATTACTAATTAACTAGTTAAATCTAAAGGGCAACATCTTTTGAGTCATCTGATATGTTTGTCCTCAACAAAATCTTGGCAAGCTGATGATTTTGGGAATTTTCTGGTCTTTTCTTGCACTTGGTTGCAAATCTTCTGATCATTTCTGACACTGAATTAGTGGTGAATTAGCCAATTGGATCATATCTAAACGACACTAATTGTTTATTTTGCTTTGAAAAGTTGAAATCAACTGCCAGAATATTATCAAGTAATTATCTTCAGTTCATATTGTAAATCTTTAAAGTGAGTCTTTTGTCCAAATGTACTTGAGATATATATTTATATTTAACTCTCAAATATAATTTTGTTTAAATTCTTTAACTGCACAACCAAATAAAAACCAGAATTATTAAGCCAAATTTAAATTCATGAATACCTTTCTAGAAATTACAGCAATAATCACAAAGTATTCGATAATATCATTTAAACTATCACTTAATTAAATATAAATTTCTGTACAGTTAGGACACCTCATTCAAAAAGATCATGGATCACACATTTATGTCCGTATAAAGAAATCAATTTCATTAGATCAAACCGTTATTCGCGTAATTTCATTATCATGTCAAAATTTTTGCGTTCTTCAAAAATATTCGCGATTATAATTGAATACCAATTTGTACTTTTACTAATATTTCTAGGAAAAAAAACTTGGTGGAATCTATGTTACTGAGTATAAAGGTATTATTATCGCAAATCATCAAGACACGCGATAAATTTAATTAAAGAGATTGACGGGAACGGAAATTTGTTACTGTTGGCATTTTTATAACTCAACAACTTTTTATTTAAATAGAACATAATTGAAGAAGTTTAAAATAGTTTCAAAATAAATTGAAAGTTTGGTTAAGGCAAATTGCATGAACTTATCGATTATTAACAATTGAGTTATAACTGTTTGGATAAAATTTTCAACTATTAATCTCGAAAATTAAAACTAAAAACCAATAAGCGTTTTCGAATTGATATAAGGTAGGGCGGGGCACAAAGGTCCAATTTGACTTCAGAAAAAATGGATGTGTGTGCGTATGGGTGGAGACAATTTTTCGTCGACGATTTTGGGCGTACGGATTAACCGATTTAAATGGTTCAGAAAACATACGAGTTTGATGAAAACAAACCTATTGATGAGGAATCATGCTGATTAGTTTTTGACAAAGACAAGTCCAGCTGCTTCAAAAATATAAAGCAAAAAGAGATAAAAATGACAGTTTTTAAAAAAACGGATCAACCAATTTGAATGATCCAAAAAACATTCGATTCGTAATATTGGGGAAAAGTTATGATTAGATTTTGGCAAAGGCAAGTCCAGCCTTTTCGAAGATATAGAGCTAAATGTGCAAGAAATGGCAATTCGTGATCCGATTATCCGATTTGAATGGTTTAAAAAACTTTCAGCTTGTGTTGACGAAACGATTGCTTTTGGGAAAAGAAAATTTCTCTTCCCATCATTACGAATTGAATGTTTTTTGAATCATTCCAATCGGATGCCTGGTTCTAGCAAAATCTTAAACTTTGCTTCATAACTCGGAGACGGCTGGACCAACCTTACCCAAAAACTAATCAGCACTAATTCCCATCAGTAGTAATCGATTGCTTTTTCAATCATTCCAATCGGTTGAGCGGTATTCCGGAAAAATTGTAGCCACAGATACATGCACACGCGCACACACAACTATTTTCTCTGAGGGATGCCAAAATGTTCAGTAACGTTTAAAACGTGATGATGTGCAAAAAAATTAATTTTTGATTTTTGGCCCATTACTATAACTTACCCTATGGGAAGTTAACAAACCGCATTTTCTAGTGAAAACGGAAATTTATTTTTCGGAAAGTAAATAATTTTATTTATCTTTATTTTATTTTATTCTATTTACAATCTGTCACACTTAGGACATTCAGTAATTGTTTTGACTGTTCTAAATATATGAATCTTGAATTGGATGGCAACCCAGTAGTTGTCCAGTCCAGTTATGACTAATTATCTATACTCGAAGTATTTCCTGACGTCTTTATTGTATATGCGACTATACCCACGAGAGGCGAATTTCACTTGAGGCTATATTTGAGATCTATAACCTCAAATGAAAATTTGACATCAAAGTTGCCTGATGTCAGGCTTGGCGTTAGCGGGAATCGAACCAGCGAACCCGGGACTAGTTGATGCTATCCCACGAAAAAAATAAATAAATATAATGAAATTTATCATTATCTTTTTATGTGAATTACTAGTTTAGAAATGACACATAAAAATATGTGGTTAGTACTATCTAGTTCTATGTAGTTGCACGATTTTCTATTGAAATTTGCATTTGCTAACAAAAGCAATTGATATCCGACTGAAATATGCAAGTTCAAAGCAATTTTCGAGCATTTCATTGATTTTATTCGAATTGATTGTTTGCGGCAAAACAAAACAAAAAGCACATCGGTCAGGTGAAAAAATTATCGATTTCATTTCATTCTTCGATTCAGTGGGAATTTTGTATTTCGTACTTTCACTTTGCTAGGAAAGAATTATAATATCATAAAAATGCAGAGGTACAAGCATATCTATGGTTCTGTACATATTTTTTGGGTTATACAATCAGTCATACTAGGACATTCAGTAATTATTTTGACGATTATGTGGCTTTTGAATGGGTGGCAACCCACTAGTTGTCGAATCCAGTTGTGACTAATTAACTATACTCGAAGTATTTATTGAAATTTTATGACTTTATATGCAGCTATATCCACGAGAGACGATTTTTCCTTCAGATTATATTTGAAATCTTTTAACCTTAAGTACATATTTGAAATCAAAGTCACTGGAACCGGGACTAGTGTTACCCCGTACAATTTTATTTTCTAAAATCAACCCTGTTTTCATTTAATAAAGGAACTGGCATGATAAATTGGTTGATTTGGATTGCAATATTTTTATTTAAATATAATTTTCACTATTATCCTGTTTTCGAAATTTGTTTCATCTAAATATTAGATTCATTTGTTTTAGCTTCTAATTAACTTCCCGAAGCGTAAGTTATAGTAGTCAAAAATGTTTATTGGACATATGTACATCAAGTGATCAGATATTTTATAGAGATTTTAATAATGTGTAATTTTTTTCGGGCTCTAAAGATTTTTAATTACGGTACGGGAAGTTCCAGCAATTTGCCTTAAGGCACGATGCCATGCACCCCACTAGTTTTTGTTTTATTATTGCTACAAGCTTACAAGTATCGCAATCAACCAAAATTATGATTTTTCTTATTTGAGTACCTATGATATACTTTATTGTATATTATTTGTATTATTTTCCAATAAGATATTGAATTTTGCTCTTCAATAAGATTAAAAGTCAACTTATGCTCGATGAAAGGTGCAATGAAAACCTCTCACATTATTCTTCCCAGAATCGAGTTGCAGTTTGACTCAGCTCATGGACCTGCCTTAGGGCTGTATCACCCATTATTTATTATCTTATATATAAAAATGGAGCTCTCTTTCAAATGTCCGAATAAAACTCGAAAACGGTTGAATCGATTTGGCCAGTCTTAGTCTTGAAAAATTCGTGCCAATCCAGAGAAAGTCCAAAAGGTGAGAAATTATTTCAAATCCGCGTAGAAACTTTATATTTTTAATTTGAAAATTTTTGTAGAGGCGTATTTTAAATAAAACAATGGACGGTGGCAATTTTGTGAAATGTCAAACGCTTTTGACAGATGATGTTCAATTACGTTTAATAGGATGTTTTACGCGAATATTATTTATTTATGATAAATTTGTAGTAAGTAGTTTTGTTTGTAGTTTTATTTATATACAAAAACGTTAGTAAACGGGCCGCAAGTGTTACTAGAGGCTCAAAATATAAACTTTTTTGATATGTTAATATGAAAATGCACTTTTTGGCATATTTTTCTCAAAGACGGTGCTCTGAAAGGTCTCATTTGTATAAATATATACTCATTGGTATTTATAAAACATTTTCTAGGTTATATTATTTTTTATTTATGTTATTTAAATTCAGAATTTAAATTTGGTATCGATCAAATGGGCATTTTGTCGAATAACATTTTTCCAGTTATAATTTCCCAGAATTTATCGCAGAATAGATAGTAATATATGAAGGTCCGGGATTAAAAAGGTCCACCACCGATGTGCCAAAAATCAGTAAAGTTAAGCATTGTTTAACAACAATGTTTGAAAGTAGAGGAAAAAAGATGTATAGCCAGCTACAAACTTGATTTGAAAACGATAATCTTTGAAATGGGGGAGATAAACGGTAATCTTTGAAAATCCATAATAAAAGTATTTTCTTTCGTTGGTAGTTTTAGCATTAGTTAAAAATGTAATTATTTTGTAAAATACCTTTAAAATTATAATAAGGCTTTAAACCTTTTGCCCCGCATATAGAATAAAAAGGTCTAGATAACAAATTTTTGGAAGACATCAAACAAGCACATTTCTACAATGATGAAGTAGAAGTCAGTTTACTGAACGTAGTCAGATAATTGCTCGTTTGATATGTCTTATTTGTTGTGATATAATTGTTATGGTTTTCACAATATAGTTTATATTTGCTCAAAGTCAAATTGGACCTTTGTGCCTCGCCCTGCTCTACATATATACTTTTTATTAAATTTACTTTAATTCATCGAATGTAACTTGAAACTTTTCAAAAAGCAGGTCAAAGAAGAAATACTTAATTCATTTTTTATCTCTCCTCCCAAAAATTTGAAAATTTTGTATAAGCTCAGTTGTATTATTTAGAATTATACACAAAATCCAGAATCCAAAAAGAATCTGTAAAACTTGAAAAGTAATTAATAAGCCGAAAAACCAAAAAAGACTCGGATTGGATTATACCATGTTTTATATAGAAAGTGTATAAAACTTGCAGTTTGATTGTATTGACAAAATATAGACAAACTAATGGGGTTTATTGTTTTTATAATACCTAATTGTATACAGCATTCAAACAACACATCCTTATGCACTTAAAGTATTAATATTTTTGATTCTCTAGAAATGGTTTAGAATATACCTTATGTAGCAAAACAACGTTTGCCGGGTCAGCTAGTATTAAATAAATAAATAAATAAATATATATATATATATATATATATATATATATATATATATATATAATATATAAGTTTGCACATAAAAACAAAGAGTGGTTTACCACTGGGTTGCTCCTCCAGAAAAATAGTAGGTTATTGGCTTAGAAAATGGCTTTTAAATATAAAATATTCCGACAAAGATTAATGTGAATTGTATTTCAACCTGGCCCTGCTTGTTCTTTGGTAAATGTAATTAGGTGATCTTCAAGGCGGCTTTTGCACATGTCTGAATTAGTTTGTATTTTATCGTTCATTGTATTATTGACGTCTTAGCGAATTAATTAATTTGGAATGTAGTTTGGGGCAATTAAAATTATTCTTTCAATAATTTATGACAGGGAATTTAGTCACAAATTTTAGAAGCGTTTAAAAATTTATTGGAGTAAGATAAATATCAAGGATATAAAAGGAAAAATAGCAATCCTTTCTTCGCCGAGCTGCCTTAATTTGTTGTTAAACTGATTACTATCAATCTAAATTATAGACATGAAATATCGAATATAATAACAATTATTTATGATAAATGTGAGAAATTGACTTTATCGCTCTTCGAGTGTATATTTGCTATTAAAATTATATAATTAAAATTTTAAATGTCAGACATGCCGCCTAGAGAAAATCGGAGTAAATTGAGCAAAATATATATTCAGTTAAATTTTAGTTAGTTTTAAAACGTATTGAGTTTATTGGACACAAAGGTCCAATTTGAATTTATGTAATTATACGTATCAAACAAACAACTATCATACCATGTCCAGTAAAATTCCCAGTTAATATGTAATTATACAAATGTAGTTTTTTACGTTTTTTTAAAATTGGTTATTTACCCAATATACGGGGTAATATGAGACAGCCAGGGAGCAAACAGATCCAATGTCTTATTTTTAATTTCAAATGGATTTTAAAAAATAATAGGTACAATATTCGACCAATACAACATAAAAATTTCATGAGAACACTTTTTACAAAGAAAACACTGTATACAACCTTGAATTAGTATTTTGTCAAAAATATTCATCAGAGGAGTGGGAATAACTATTGATTTAATTTATTTCCCTCAAGATTGCTGTTTTCACCTGAATTTTCATTTTTATTTACCATTTCCTATTGTTACGCCTTTGTCGGGGTAAAGTTCAGTTGATGGTTTTTATTACCCCATTCTGATGTAAGATATTATACAGATATAAAAAAATTAACAATACATCTTATAAAACAATTAAATAACGTATATTAGAAATTATATTGAGGTCTCTACTAACTAACAGTGCAACAAAGAAAAAACTGACAACGAAAGAAAATACTTTTTTATAGCTTTTCAAACATGGCCGTTTATTTCCTGATTGCAATGTGGCTTCGGCCTGATAGCCACACATTACCCTCTTCTTTCAAATTGCTGTTAAATAATTCCTAGCTTTACTTGTTTTTGAGATATTGGTGTTGGACCTTTTTAACCCCGGACTTTCAAGCCATAAAAATTAATAATTTGACAAATATATTATAAATTGATTTGAAATTTTATGAAACTTTAAAATGTTTCAAATAACTATTTTTGAATATTCCTAATCATAAGTCATCACAATGCGGGATGATCCAACGACTTGCCTAAAAGCCGGCAAACTCATATAATTTGTCTCATAAACTGTAACCCCAGCCCCCGATTTCCTCTATACTATACAAAATACGATAATAGCAAAAGTTAATAATTATAGCAATTAATTAGTGGCATTTAGACATCGTGATTTCTTATCCCGGAATCTTAGTTACCTTCTTTACGGTGTTAGTTGATTTAAATTCTATGATAAATTTCACAATATGAACGGATATTATAATAACTCATATACTGATAGCTAATAGTTTGTTTTCTGCACTTTCATCTGCAAATTAAACTTTATAATATTTTGCACGGCAAGATTGCTAAGGAGATCGATTGAGTAGAAATTTATTAAAGGATTTTTAATCTACCGATGAGAAATATTATCATACATTAAATCCATTCTGAAGAGGGATCAAGTTCCATATTTATAAATGTGAATTAAATATGAAATCAATATTATCAATCGTCAATTGAGTACTTCAAAATTAATTTCAATTTACAATTTTTTATTATAGTATTAGATTTAATTATGCTGATGCAGAATTTTATACTAGAATAAATATTACACGTGTAATTAAGTATTAAGCTTTTATTCATTAACTTCCCATAAGAAAATTAGTGATACAAAAAAACATTCAGATTTTTTTTTTTTTTTTTTTTTTTTTTGTTACAATTTATTTTTGTTAATCAAGACTTTAATGTCTTATTTAAAAAATTGATATGAGAAAAAAAAAATACAAAAAAACAAAAATGCAATACATTGAATATAAAATGAAAAAAGTTAAAATAAAAATTAAATTAAAACAGTAATACAAAAATAATAACATAAATGAACGATGACGTGATGATGTATGCCGCGTACTACGTCAGGACGCGTGCAGACATTGGGCTAGGTGTTTGGTAGATCGGAAGGCCATTTCTTGCTCAATCTTCTTATCGGTCTCTGAATCGCTTGAATTGTAGGATTTGTATGCTGGATTAATTTGTTGTTGAAAGATGAACTTCTAATCTTGATCATTTCGTTGACTGTTGAGATTTTCAAATCCTTATGTAGGCAAAAATTCGAAATATACCAAGGCGCATTAGTAAGGATACGCAGAATTTTATTCTGGCACCTTTGAATGATGTTTATGTTAGATTTGCATGAGCAACCCCATAGTTCGATTCCATAAGTCCAAATGGGCACTATGATAGTTTTATACAAAAGTACCTTGTTATCGAGAGAGATTTCAGATTTCCTCCCAAAAAGCCAGTAAAAATCTTTTATTTTCAGTTGGATTTGTTTCTTTTTATATTCAATGTGCGTTCTCCATGTCAATTTCGAATCAATGTGCATGCCTAAATATTTAACAGAATTGCATAGTGGAATTATTGAATTGTTCATGATGATAGGTGGACTGTTGTGATGTTTTAGAGAAACAATTATGTGCTGAGATTTTTCGATATTGATTTTGATATTCCAATCTAAAAACCATTTTTCGAGACTAGATAAATAATTTTGTAACTGACAAGTTGCTGTTCTAATATCGGAATTGCATGAAATAATTGCTATGTCATCGGCGTAAGTGCATATGGTTAGAAGATCATCTGTGGGCATATCGTTTGTGAAAAGAAGATAAAGTACAGGGCTTAGCACACTGCCCTGTGGTACCCCGCATTCTATATTTCTGATGCTCGAAGTCACATCTTTAATTTTGATTCTAAATTTTCTATTAAGCAAATATGAGCTTAAGATATTGAAGTAGTTTGGAAAAGTTGTTTTGATTTTATATAGGAGTCCTGAGTGCCAAACCTTATCAAAAGCCTGACTGACATCTAAGAATACGGCTACGCTGTGTTCCTTTCTATTCATGGCTTCAAGAATACGAGACACCGTTCTGTTGCATTGTTGAATTGTAGAGTGATTTTTTCTGAAGCCAAACTGATGGTGAGGAATCCAACTATCATTCGGATGATCTTCTGACAATCTCTGCAACAAAAGTCTCTCTAAAATTTTCGATAATATCGATAAAAGACTGATAGGACGGTATGAACTAGCAGTGTGATGGTTTTTGTTTGGTTTAGCGATCATAATAATTTCTGCAGTCTTCCACGCTGTGGGCCAATAATTGTATTGAAGTATGGCGTTGAAAATATTTGTTATATATAAAATACCTTTTGTAGGCAATTCTTTTAACATCTTTGGAGTAATTTTATCCATACCCGGCGAAGATCTATTTTTTATCCTTTTTATTTCACATAAGACATCATTTGGTGAAAATGTCCTAACGGTGTAGAATGTATGGGTTGATTTACGAAATTGTTAATTAAATTATTCTGGGAAATATTTCGAGCGCTAAAAATGCTACTTAGATGATCAGCAAATGCCTCCGCTTTTTCTTCGTTGCTTTTTGCCCAAATGAATCCGTTTTGGTTGGTTATTTTCAGAGGAGGGTTTTGTTGTAGGGGTTTACTTTTGTTTCTGATTGGTTTCCATATGGAATTATCGTACCTATTTAGCTGCAATATATACGACCTGAATGTACAATTCTTCCATTCTTTCATTTTTTTCCTCAGCGTGTTATTGAGATGATTAAGCGATGTCTTATCCGTTGGTAGATGAGAATGTTGCCAGGTACGTCTTGCTCTTCGTTTCTGTGCAATTAGCTTCTTAATCTCTTGCGGAATTATTAGATTATCATTTCTTGGAATAATGTTCGGGGTGATCTGCTTGGTTGTTTCACGTACAATCTCAGAAAAATAATCTATATTATTTTCTATATCAATAACGCTTGTAGGCCTAGATTTTGGAAATAATTTTGAATCAAGTATGGATTTGAATTGAATCCAGTTAGAAAGATTGTTGTGTAGAATATGATTGTTGATAACTGGAGTAGGAAATGTGCTAAACGTCACAAGTATTGGAGAATGATCTGAAGAGAGATCGTAACTAGATTCAATATTGAGATTTGAAAGATCAATACCTTTCACAATAAAAAAATCTAAAAGGTCTGGAACTTTAGTAGGGTCAGAAGGCCAATAAGTTGGACTGCAAGTTGAAATAAAGGAGAGGTTATTTTGCCCTATGGCTGCATGAAGAATCTTTCCTTTGGCTGTAGTCAGTCTAGAACCCCAGGCAATATGTTTACAATTAAAGTCACCACCAATGATAAATTTATTACCTAATTGAGAGAAAAATGAAGAAAACTGAGCACAAGAAATTTTGAATCTTGGTGGACAATAAACAGCAGAAACACAAAAATTATATAAATTTGTTTCAACAGAAATTTGAGTTGCTTGTAGAAAATCATCAGAAATATTTGGTAGAACAAAATGCTTTATATTATTTTTGATTAATATAGCCGAACCGCCGCGAGCCCTGCCACTTGGGTGATTTGAATTATAAGTAGTGTAGTTATAAATTTTAAAGTAGTTTTTTTCAGTGAAGTGAGTTTCTGAGATTAATAAGATATCTATTAAGTTTAACTTTAAAAAACATTCTACTTCATTTTTGTGAGGTATTAAACCGTTGGCATTCCATTCAGCAATTTTAATTATTTTTGCCATTGCTTTTGTTGTTGACTAACGTGGATAACATATTTATTATTATGGTGTTCTGTTGCAAAAGCTGATTGAAGATATTTTTAAATTCTAAAATAAGTGTTGCTAGAGAATCAGAATCGGGATTTGAAGGTGAATGATTAGAAGCAGAGTAATTGTTTTTTGCAATGTCTGCATAGGATGAATTTTGAATTGTTGGATTTAAGGCCGGAGAAATGTTGTTTATTTTATTATTAGAATTAGAATTATTAGAATTTTTAAAATTTTGGTTATTTGGATTTGGATTTATGACTGATTCATTTACTGGAGATTTGTTTCTTTGTTCTTTAATTTTTTGGTATGAGCAACCGCGATAATTAGCTGGATGAGCACCGTCGCAAAAATAACAACATGCCGGAGCATTCGGATCTTTGGTACAAGCTTTAGTATTATGATTGTCACCGCATTTTAGGCAAGCAAATGGTCTATTGCAGTATTTTTTGGTATGATTAAAGAGTTGACAGCGAGTGCATTGTATAATGTTGTTGGACTTTCTCGGTGGTTCGACGCGTATTATGCAGTTGAATAATTTATAAATGTTATAAATATTTTTGTTATTTCTATTTGGTTCCAGATCAACAAAAAACATATTAAGAGGTTCTTTTGTTATTCTATGTCTAATATTTAGGATATTACGTACGACATGACCCTGTTTTAATAGTTCTAATTTAATTGCATCTGTGCTTGTTGAAAAGTGTACATTTCTAAGAACAACCCTATAAGCCTTCTCTTCTTTTAATTGATATGTATGATATACGGCATTAGTTTCTTTTAGATGTCTGGATAAAGTTCGAAAATGGTCGACAGAATTACATAGAATTTTAAATGTATTGTTAGCTAAACTTCTCAGGAAATATTGATCGTGCGGAATTATTTCATTTAATTGATTAGACATATCATTAATATCGTCAACTCCGTAAATAAATATTGGAGGGGGCTTACTGACTGGAGCCGGTTTAACTGAGTTGTCATCATTAGCTGTGTCTATTGTTGAAAGGGCCGAAAATCTGTTTGGATTTTGACATCTATTCCTAATGGTTCAAATGAAGTTTTTCTTTTTTTGAAATTGACTACTTGCCATGAATTAGGAGGTTTCTTGACATCAGAATGTGGTTGAGAGAGGCTTGTAGATGCATTATTACTAGATGATATTACTTCCTGCTTGAGTCAGAAACTGATGAAGTTGAACGCAGCGAGATCTTTTCCGATGTAAACATATTGGTCCGACCTTCTTCGCGAGGTATCTTGCTGTATTTGCTGGATCCAATAACGGTCTTCGTAGTTTTGGGATTTCTGATGGTTTACTGTCCGATTCCATATTCGCTTCTATATCTTGATTGAAATGTAAGACATTTTTTTGATTCCACAAACGCACATTAGAGTCTCGATTATGTATGGTTTTTTGTAAGCAATTATTTAATTATCTGTATACTTTTGTAAGCTTTTCATGCAATTTTAATAAACCGTAAAATTCAATCTGACATGCCATCTCAGAAAAATGGATGTGTTTGTGTGTATGTGCGTATTTTGTGTGCATACAATTTTTGTACACGATTTTGGGCGCACAGATCAACCGATTTAAAATGTTCAGAAAACTATCGATTCCTACTAATGGCGAGACGTGCTTATTAGTTTGTGCCAAAGGCAGGCCTAGCCGTTTCGCAAATACGAAGCAAAGAGTGCAGAAAATAGAAATCGAGTTTTGAGAGCGCGAAGCATCCGATTTGAATAACTAAAAAAAGTTCCATTTGTAAGGATGGAGCAAAGTAGTGATTAGTTTTTGGCAAAGGCAGGTCCAGCCGTTTTGAAGATAAAGAGCTAAATGAGCATAAATGGTAGTTTTTAAAGGAACGAAGCATCCGATTTGAATGATTCAAAAAAACTTATCGCTTGTATTGACGAAACGATTGTTTTTGGAGAAAGCAAAAAAGTCTCAGGAATTTGCCTTAAAGCACGATGCAATACACCACTAGTTTTATTTTATTTCTTTACTGCTTTTTAATTTTTTTTTCAACTAATGTGGTGATTGATATTAGAAGGTTTTGGTAAAAAAATACATTTAAATTTATTTCAACAATATTATAAAAATATGTGAGAAGCAATTTATTAAAAGAAAATATCACCTTCGAATCATTTTTTTGTCAGTCAATTCAATTCAATTTAGTAATCGTTTTATAATAATAAATTTTAAGAAATATTATTTATGTTAAGTGAAATACAAAACTTAGAAAAATAATTTATAAAATTATATCAACAAATCCTTAAAAACCTCAGTTTTAAACCAGCGTTTTGGACAACCTGGTATCAAACAGAAGTTACTACAATTTTTAATTGAAAATATATTTCCAAGTAAAAATAGACTTTTCCGACATTCCTATTTTAAGTTAAAAATGTATAATAATTCTTCAAAAATTCTAATAAAAAAATTATTGCCATAGAGTTTGAAAGTTGTATCATAACAGCATATAGGGCTCATAAGTTTAGATTGCAATTCACAAACAAAAACTATATGTAAATGCCATTTTATGGCACCTTGCGTAAACTTTCCGACATACACATATCGATTTAATTGATAATAATTTGATCTGTATATGATCTACTTGTCCACCTGTTTACCTGCCTACTGCTACCAACTAGTACCAGTATACAAGATTACTAATGTATACGTCTATCTCTTTACTGTCTACAAATAATTCTTTTTGTATATGAATCAATGGTAGTGACTTGTAATAATGATTTTCGACCACCAATAACAATTTAAAAAAAATTGCATCTCAGAAACCATTGGACCTACCTTCCCAAAAATATAATAAAATCTTTATTTAGTCAATCTGAGCAAAAATTGTTTTTAGAATATTTCTAATCGGATGATCTTTTCTATCAAAAACTCACTTGCCATTTTTAACTTCCCATAGAGTAGTTGTAGTAATGGGCCGAAAATCGAAAATGAAACTTTTTGCATATCTTCACGTTTTTGAAGGTTTCTGAACATTTTGTGTGATGTGTGTGTGTGTATGCTTTATATGTCCGCATTTTTTCGTCCACGTTTTCGGGCGCACAGGTCAACCGATTTGAATGGTTAAAAAAAACATTCGATTCCTATTGATAAAAAGATGTGCTGATTAGTTTTTGGCAAAGGCAGGTCCAGCCATTTAGAAGATACAGAGCTAAATGTGTAAAAAATGACAGTTTTTGAGAGAACTAAGCTAAGATTTGAATTATTCAAAAAACTTTCTGCTTGTTTTAACAAAATAAATGCTTCTGGGAAAAAAAATTGTTTAAATTTTTTTTTCAAATTTTTTTTTTTGTATGTATCGAAAATAATTCAGATTTTAATTTTAATTCTGACTAAAGTTCTTTGCAATTCAGTTTATATAATTCTTATAAATATTAGACAATTTTACAGTATTTATAAAAATATTCCTCGAACATTTCATTACGGTACGGGAAGTTCCAGCAATTTGTCTTAAGGCATGATACCATACACCACTAGTGATATTATATTGGATCTGGAAAAAAGTAATCAGATCTTCTTGTCATCAATAGCAATCGAATATTTTTCAAATCATTTGTTCCGTGCTCTCGAAATCGTCGACGAAAATTGTATTTGCACGTAGATATGTGGAAGAGGCTCTGCATAGCAATGTAGTATATAATGTTTTTTTTTGTTTAATACATGCAGTAATCTGATATGTAGTATTTTTGTTTTCCTGGAAAAATCGTTATCAAAATTGCATCTAGAGAACAAAATGTAGTTGAGCACAACTATAGTTGAGATTTTTTGTGTTAAAAACTTTGGTTCAAGTATTATATGAATTTTGTGAGAATTTTAAGTTTAAACGAATGAACAGTTATCAAAATTTGTGGAATTTTCTAACAATTGAGGAACATAAATTCCCATTAATCCATACTACACATAAACGCATCCACACATATATATCATTTTTTTTAAGGTATTCCAAAGTGTTTGGAAGCCTTTGAAAAGGCAAAGTTATAAAAAATGACTATAATTTACTCTACAAGAATCTGAATATACTTCGATTTTTATCAATATTGAATCAGTGGATAACTTCCACTTCCTTTAATATCGATTACCATCAAAATCCAATACATTTTGGTTACCTATGTGTTACCATTGTGGGCGAACTGTAACTTTCTCATCCCTGCGTTAATCGGTCAGTCAGTCGTCCGTCCGGCCTCGGGCTAATTTAACTCAAGCGCTGACCTTAAAACTTAAAACGATCAGAGATAGTTATAGGTAGGAACTATTCCTTCGGAGTAGAGAATCGATTGTCGTAATTAAGCATATAAATGTGCGTGTCTGGCGGTCCGATGTTGCACCCATTGTTAGTTCTGACACAGAGCGATGATGGTGCCTGAGTTACCTACATACATGATACATGGTGCATGGTGCGTTTGATTCATACGTGGTAAGTACATGTTCACATTGCAAGGTTTATTCTTTACCAACCCAGTATCAGTTAGATACCTGGAATTTTCTTCCGACATTATATGGTTTATAAACTTCCAGTAAGATAAGTTATAGTGATCACAAATAAATCTAAAATTAGTGGGGTGCATTGCATCGTGCCTTAAGGCAAATTGCTGGAACTTTCAGCACCGTAATCAAAAATGTTGGTACGGTACCCAACTAAAATTACACAAAATGTGTACACATTATGAAAATCTCTATAAACACTCTGATAATTTGATGTGCATAAGTCAAATAAACATTTTTGTCCGCCAAATGACATTTTTTTAACTTATTTTTATTGAGAGTCCATAACCGCTGTACCTGTCTTCCCAAAAATTTAATCAGTTCTTCATCTTGTCAATACAAGTAAAATATTTTTTGAATTTTTAAAATCGGACGCTCCGTTCTCTTAAAAACTGAGTTACAGTTTTTGGCATTTTTTGCCCATATCTTCGAAACGGCTAGAGCTGCCTTGGCCAAAAACTAATCAGCACGTCTCCTTATCAATACGAGCCGAATGTTTTTTGAATTATTTAAATAGGTTGATCGATGTACCCGAAATCGTCGACGAAAATTTGTATCCGCACTCACACACACACCTTAGGCTACCTTAGAATAAATTGATGTATTTGTGTGTGCATGTGTGTCAATGTCGGAAGAACGGATCAAACAATTTGAATAATTCAAAAAACATTAGATTTCTATTGGTACGGAGGTGATTAGTTTTTGGCAAAGACAGACCTGCCGTCTCGAATATATGGGATAAATATATGGGATAAAAAGTAACAAAAATGGCAATTTTACGGAATAGTTTTTTTCGATGATTTAAAAAACATATCACTTGTATTAACATAATGAAGAAATTGTTATTTTTTTGGGAAGGCAGGTCCAGCGATTTTGGAGATACAGAGAAAAAAGTAAAAAAAAACAGTATTGTCGTTTTGCTCACTTTATTTGTCCAAGTTTACTTAGTAACGTGTTGCCGTATAATAATTTGGCAAGAAAGTAATTAAGGAGTAAGGAGTTAAATTGGCCAATAAAAAATCATTAAAATGCATTTATGACTTTGATCGCATTGTGGTAGGCAGCGTTCAAATTTTTCATTTCCAGGTTTGTCCTAATATTGATTTGCCAGAAAATAAAAGTTTGGTCGTTAGTTCTAAAATAGTAATAGTAATATTTAACTTACAATCTATTTTATAGTTACGTATATTTTAGTTTGACAATTTTAACTTGTTGGCAAATAAGAACATAATCAACATATTCTTTTTTCTATTTGTAAAAAAATAATATAAAGTGATATTAATTGCAAAAGCTTATGCTGGACTTTTTTTTTCTTAAAGATGATCAAAGTTCTGGTCGACCAAAACTTAAGTTGATGATAACCATTGATAAACAAGTATAAATGATGAAAACAAGCGAATCTGCTGGGTGCTCCAGTTTTTTTATGCAAATAAAATAAAATCATATGATCATATGTCGCAGTTTACTGTCAAACGCCAGGTATTTATATTTAACTTGAATTCTTTTATATATTTACATTTTTTGCTAATATTGAATATTCTTTCGTATAAAATATACGAGCACAGCCTAACTGATTCTCGGTGCACTTGACACGCAGTCTAAGAATACTTGGACAGTCGTGACTAAAGGACTATCATGCAGAGAAAGATGGGAAAGACATTTGACGGAATTCATGAACCTATTTAGTGAGAGAAATTTGCCTATTTACATGAAACAAATATATCAAATTTATTTTAATAGCTAGTCGTGCCTGGTTTAATGTCTGTAAGCAAATTGCTCCAAAAACAAAATACTTTGCACACCTAATATCTGCACATCAAATTATCAGATATTTTATAAAAAATTTTAATAAGTATGAATTGAATTTACATTTATATGGTTTCCGTTCCAAAATTTATCCGTTAGACTGCGATGCGGCGCTTCGATATTTCTTTTCTAAAACAACCGGCAACACGATTAGTTTGAAAAAAAAGCTCAAAATTTTCAGAAAAATTCAAAGTATAAAAAAATTTTGAAATATAAAATATTAATATTTTTTAAGTTTTTTTTCTCAAGATTCTCATTTTTTTCCAAAGTTTTCAAAAAATTTCAAAAGGTTTTTGAAAAAATTAAATTTTTGGAACGGGAAATTCCAGCAATTTTATAAATTATTATGAGTACTATTAGTACCAAGATAATTATAAGATTGTTTAGATAATTAAAACAAGTTCATAATATCACTGTAAACAAATTAAGTCTAATCTGATATTTATAAGTAACGTTATTGTTTTGAATTTTATATGCCAAAAAACTTGTACGGAAAATTAAATTAGATCAAAAATATGGTTTAAATTCTCTAATAAAATTATGCTGGTCTGATTTGAATAGTTAAAATTATTTTATCATGAATCAAATAATTCCAACGTGAATCTTATAAGAACTTACTTATCACAGTATCAAGAGTACCGGAGTATTTAAGCTGATTTCTTCTGTTAGAAAGTTAATATTAATTATCAAGAAACGTTTTGGTCAATCTAAATAAAAACCCATAAGGCAGATATCCAACAAGTATGTTTCAGCAAATATTTCTCAAAAAGTGAATATTTAATTATTGTAAAAATATATATTTTATTAAACTATTCATTGCGAAAGAACATGATCACATAAAACCATTGCAGACTTAATGTAAATACCAATAGAAACATTTAGAACAACTTTGGAAATATCAACAGAAACATTTAGAACAACTTTGGAAGTTTTTAGACTGCAAAAATAAATAGCTTACCAAAAAATAACTTGACCAATTTTCTCCAAATCAAATCAACAGAATTAACAACTGAAAACTTTTATTTTTATAGTTGTTCTACTTGTAAGAATTTTTGTTAAATACTTTTAGTAATGAAGGTTTTGATTTAGTCCTACAAAATTCTTTTTAAATTTTTAAAATTGTTTTTAAATTAGCAAGAGTGATTTTTCCTCCGATAAGGCAAGTCTTTTCTTAATATGAAGAACTTGATACAAATAAATTAGCATCATTATTATGAATAATGTGCTTCTCTTGTATAGACACTGACCTTGTTACATATGGTATCGATGAGCTTTGGACATATATGGATATTCATTAAGTGCATCTTGCTTTTTATGGGTTGAAATGGTAGTCCATTTTTGGATTGGAAATTATTAATCTTGGATGCATCAATATTTAGATTATAACAATAACTATAATAAATGATCAGCTTTATTAATACCTGTAACTATTACTTTTATTCTAATATTTTGGTTAGGAATGGTCATAATAATACCAAAGTGTGTTTTCAGCCCTGAATGTCAGTTTCCGACATCGTTTTCTGATTCCGCAACCTCAATTGCGATTTGTCGTAAATCAATTTGTTGATATAATAAATTAAACTAATAAATCCTGAATTTATCCTGTGTAAATCGATACTGGAAATCTTCAAGAAGATCTCACATGTTGAGTAATTGATTACGAAGAACTATACGCAAACGCGATAACTATGAAAGTAATAGATGAGATTTTATAGAGTCGTGTACTATTTTACTGAAATTATAAAAAATTAATTGTTTCAAGATTTTTAATTAAATATAGTAAATATTTATATAAAAAAATCGAAAATGAAAATTTTTGCATATCTTCACGTTTTGAAGATTTCTGAATATTTTGGCATACCTTATAAAAAAATTGATGTCTGTGTGTGTGTATGTTTGGATACAATTTTTCGTCAACAATTTCGGGCGCACAAATCGACCGATTTGAATGATTCAAAAAATATTCGATTGTTGATAAGAAGATGTGCTGATTAGTCAGGTCCAGCCGTTTCAAAGTTGCGGGGCAAAAAGTGCCAAAAACGGTAATTCAGTTTTTGAGAGAACGGAGCGTCCGATTTGAATAATTTAAAAAACATGAAAATTCGATTGAATTTTTGGATAGGCTGGTCTAGCGGTTTCGGAGATACAGGGAAAAATGTAAAAGAAAAGATATTTAGCGGTCTAAAATGATCATTAGGCTTATGCACATCACAATTATCAGATATTTTATAGAAATTTTAAATATTTGTACTAATTTTGTTACAATTTTTTTGAGTTCCGTACAGAGATTTTTAATTTTTAATGTTTACTTATTCGGTTCAAACAAATTTCAAAATTTCCAAAAAAATGTTTCAATATTTTCAAAAATACACAATTTTATACTTTAAATATAAATTTTAAATTTACATTTTAGTTTAAAAATGTATATATTTCATGTGCATTATTGTAATCGTAAGAAATATATTCTCAGATGGATTCACATTCAGCATTTTCTTAATGTAAACATTTTCAAGTGTTTTGAGCGATAAATCGTCACTTATTATATCGAACGAATATACATACCTACATAGTAATTATAATTATTTCTTTGAAAATATTTAAAACAATTGTAAATAATCATTGATCAATATTTATTGATTTTTTTTTGCTCGAATATTTAATTCTGATACGGAAAGTACCAGCAATTTGCCTTAAGGCACGATGCAATGCACCACTATTTTATATATTTCTTTAAACAGCTTTCAACACTACGTGTTTTATGAGTTTGCTAGCACATCCTATCCAAGTAACTACAACAAATGCTACTTTTATGAATCTACAAGCTTTCTGTAAAACATTACAATAATTATAAATCTTAGTAAACTTTAACACATAATCTGTTACTATATTCGAAAATGTTAAAAGAGATTTATCTTTCCCGATAGTCGTGAAGACTTGTAGAGTATCGCATGATGTCTTTAGGCAACATCCATAACTGGAACAATAAGTTAATATCGGATATATCGCAAAAGACCTAATGTCATCTATTGTACCGAAAGCGTTTGCATTGATTACACCGATTACACAGTCAAGTCTCCTGCTGTATTATCATCCGATCCGCAATTTCACGTATTTGGATGATAATACAATAATTTTCGAGAACTTTTTCGTGCTGATTCTGTGGTCCTAAAATACTTCAGAAGTGTAGCGTGCCTTGCCAGAGATCCGTATAAAGATTTCATTCTTAGGGATGATTTTAATGAATCTTTGTAAGGCGAAACAGTAAGTACATATAAATACTAAAATATTATAGTCCTACAAAAAGTGGTTCAGTTATAAAAATTAATTAAAATGTGAGTTAATCGCACTTTTAAAAAATACTCCGTGCTTGTTAGAAGCGTGTTTCAATAGTAATATTTTTGAAGTAAAACTTTTTTAGGCGCGACTTGGGTGTAAATCCGTACAAATGCAACGGAAGTCCGTTTAGGCCGAACTGTTCGTCACTCGCTCCCGATGAGATCATTTCTATACGGGTCGATTGCGATTAGCCGTCGTGTATGTGAATAGAAATCTGTCGTTGTATGCGTCCTGATATCAACAAGGAAATCGGCATGGATAAACATTTTAAAGTTACATCGTAGTACAAATTTTGATTTAATGAAAAATGCCTGAATCAGAAGAATATTTTACCCTGTTAAAATAATAAAACAATTTAAACACTTGTGCCGTGCACTAAACGTAAGTTTATTGATCAGTAATTATTTCTATATTATTCGTAGTTTCTATAAATTTTCGAAGTTATTAAAATGGACAATATTTTTTAGGCAAGACAGATATTATAGCTGTTTAAAAAATGAAATTATATTGCTAGAGAAAAAGTAAAAAAATACAAACATTCAATAAATTTATGTTAATTTTAATTACATGAAGTTCTTCAAACACAATTACATGATGAGTGAAGTTGCGAAAACAATATTTGTTTAGGCGTTGTTTAACATAATCTACTGAGTGAATGAATATTATAGAATTTATTAATCAGCAATTACTTCATTTCTCTAATGAAGGTTCATTTCTAAATGCTAATTGCAATAACAAACCGATCATGTCATATTTGAAGTATGAACTTAATTACATTATTGTTTTTAAATGTTATACATATTTTTAATGCTATTATAAATATATAATTTATAATTTATCATTATATAAATGTGTGTAATGGTTGGCACTGATAAATGTGTGCATCGCGAGTGTTACTATATTACTATAATAAACATTATTCAAAATAGTTATCTAGTACAGTAACAAATAAGTTTTACTTCAATCGCATGTGAACCTTATGCGCATTCTTTTTTTTATAAAATTTGATAATCCACCATAGTTTTCCATATTGTGCGGCTCTATTTACACACATTAAGCTCAAGAATTTTGTACATCTTGCCTTAAGGCAAAATGCCACTTACAACCAGTTCTATTATATTTATATTTTAAATGGTATCATATCTTAAAAGACGGAAGCAAATTAGTTGGTTTAAAAAATATTTGATTTGTTCAGACAAATTTAGAGATTTAATTAACTGTTGAAAAGATGATATTAATGATTGTTTCGTGCAAAAATTTATACAGGGGATTATTTTCATGGTATATACTATAATATAATACTAAAAAACACCATCATCTACTGTCGTTAGTATATTGTGCAATAAATATAAAAAAATAAAATATTAACAATTAAAAATAGATGTATTTATACTTCATACAAACAAAAATTCCATCAATAAAACATTTAGTAAAAATAACGTTAAAAATATTGCATATAATAAACATTCATATTTATAGTCTTGTATAAAATCAGTCCTTCATTTTCATCACCATCGAAATTATCAAGCAAATCCCATAATTGAAGTTTAAAATTTATCATGTTTAATACTATGGTAATATTTCTTATTTGGCTTTCACAAAAGAGGTAGCTTTTCCAGTCTTCTTTATAACTTCCAATAACTCATCTGATGATAAGGACGCTTTTACACAAACTTTTTGATCAGCCATGTTTATTACTACATCTTCAACGCCTTTACCTAAAAATTTATATATGTAAGCAACCTTATATTTAATACATCAATATTCAAAGAGAGAACAAATTCATCAGAAAAAGGTTACTTAGTCCTGCTTCAGTATATGTTTTAAATTTTAAGTATCCGATTGTTTGGAAGTAATTATTATTCGTCCGATCAACAAGATGCTTGTATTTTATACATATTTATAAAAAAATAAACTTTTGCATAAATCAGTCATATAAGAAATACTTATTAAGAAGTATACTTATTATTAAAAGTATCAGAAAACCGCGCTCATGTCAGAAAAAAATCAACCAATGTGTTGCTTGAATTGATTTACTGAATTTAAATTTACCTGTTTCGATATTGAAAAAGAAGACATATGTTGAATAATAATAATAACCGCTCAAAAACTATCAAATTAATATAAACATTGAAAGTAAAGAAAACATTTTGTTGAATAATAATAATAATAACCAATTAAAGACTATCAAATTAATATAATAATAATAATTTACAATCAAAACTCTTAATAGCCACTTGAACCAATGATTATCAGTAAAATCCGTGTACTTTAAACTCTGTGTAATCTTAATACATAACAATAGATTTTGTTGAATTAATTTAATGAAAATAATTAATAATTGAAAAAAAAAGCTTGAATATATTTGTTGTAATAAATGATAAATAATATAAGTGGTAATATGTAGATTGTTTATTACAAACAATTTTTTAAATACGAATGCATATAAACAGTGCATAGAGATATAGAACCAGCAGAATTTTTTAAACAATAATTTATTTATAAATTTTAATTTATAATAAAATTATTTATAATGAATCCGCGATGGCTACCATTACAATTATTTATCCATTCATGAAAATGAAAGCGTAAAGTATTTATTAGTTTCAATTAATAGATTGGAATTTAATAATTATGTTAGTCTAAGGATATGGCTTTTTACATTCAATTAATGTCTATCATTAATAACTGATTAATTTATGAATTGCATGCCACCTAACTATACAGAATATATGTACTTTCTATTATTTGAAATGACATACTTTCAAAATTTTATTGCATTTTAACAATCTAATTAAGTATAATTCCAGAATCCGAAAAAAATTCCAGACACATTTTCAGAAACTAAAAGGATATTGTAAAAGGAATAACTGATTTATTACAAAGAATGATAAATTTAGATGATTAAAAACAGAAGGAAAAGAATTAGGGTATGACATATGAATTAAATTTGAAGAATGCATTCACAAATAAAATTTGAGAGGTTAGTTCACGGAACAAGTATTTCAAATTACCTTTAAGTTTACCAAGAACTCTTTCAACGGCTCCGGAACACCCTTCACAAGTCATCTCGACATTAAATTCGTATTCTTTAATCTGTAAAATATTGTTTAATTGATTATATTAATAATTTACAACATATTAACAATCGTTTACCTCAGGCATTTTAAATGTTTAGTCGGACTTTACTATTTAAATATTTATTTAGGGCAAGCGATAATAACTTATCACAACAAGAATTTACAAACAGCCACTATCTACTGTCAAAGTGACACAAGCAATCTACTGTCAGAATTAAATCGTGGCGTAAACCATAGATATATTCAAAAAGATGCGCCGGGTTGAATACATTAGTAAATGATTAAAATTAGTTAACAATAATTTTAACTAAAATAAAAATTATTTGTAAAATATAATTAAAAATTCAAATACTTGGCAAAGAGGTTTTCAATAAATTTATTAAAAAAAACAAAATATTAAAATCAACTCTTTTATTTTATAGAATTATTTATAACATACATATTTTGTATAAACATGTTTCATAATTTTTTACAAATATTTTCATTGTTTTTTTTTTAATATACGAAAAATGAAGTTTTTTTTATTTTTATTATTGTTTGTTTGTTGACTTTGTATACACGTACATTAGTCATATACATTTTATAAGTTATCCTTACACTTTTAATATATTTTATTGTATATAATTATATAGTGCGCTATATATCCTTTTCTTTGCCAATAATGTTATAAAATTGTTTGGGAGGGAGATTTTTTGCCTTATCTCCCTCCATAGTTCTTGCCTACCCTTTTCCCATTTTTTGCACTCCATAATGGCGTGTTCAGCATCCGCCCTAGTCGCTCTACCCAAGCAATAGATTTAATTAAGTAATTATAAATTATATAATCATTTTTAATACTTTTTTATTATTCATTTATTGCAAGATTCATTATAATCAAAAGTGGGTAAAATAAATTATTCAATGTTTTCTTTATTTAAATGAAACTTGAAAAATGCTTCTGCCTAGATCGAGTTACTCAATAGAAATAGAAAATCACAATTAAAAGCAATTTAATCCATTTGAAAGAAAAATATCAAAAGATCTTTTTAAACAAAATTTAAGTTTTTAAATTTATAAAGTTACGTTAGTAAATGTAATTGATTATTTTATATATTTATTAAATTAACACTAAGTTTTCATAATAAAAAAAAAATATATTAAATAAGAATTAACGCAATCTTGTAATTAGGTTATTATAAACTTTAAATTATCATGTATTGTTTATTATTGAAAAAAAAAATCAATCAGAAATAAAATCAGTAAACGTGATATCAATTAGCACTTATTTATCTATGTCAATTAATATAAATTTTAACAAAATTTAATTAAATTAAAAAAAAAAATTATACAGATAATAGTTAACGCATTATAATGTGAAATATATTGATTTTTGTTTCAGAATAATTTTTAAAAGAGAAGTGCCAAATAATTTTTTTAAAAAAAATATAAGTTTTTAAATTTATATGGTTACGGTAGTAATGTAATTTATTATTTTATATATTTTTTTTTATAACACCAAGCATTCATATTAAAAGAATATGTTATCTATCTTAATTAATTTATTTTAATTAGATTATAAACTTTAAATTATTATGTATTATTTATTATTGAAAAAATAACATTGAGAAATAAAATCAGTAAACGCTATATAACATAAAATTTAACAAAAAATATTTCAACTAGTTGGTATTGGTATTTAGCCTTAAGGCAAGTTACATGAACTTCCCGATATGTGTAAATAATCGACTTAATCAATAAAAAATAAATAAATTATTTATTATTATTATTATTATTACACATAATTGAAAACGAACGAACACGTTAACTCGGAGTATTTTCAAAAAGCATTTTTTCAAAAATCAACAATTATTATATTTGAATCAGTTTCCGTAGGATTTTAATGGTTTAACATATTTATTAAGACCAAGTAAAGTACTATATTATTATACCAAGTAAATCGCCTAATTTTAATTTTAGTTAACGTCAAAAAAACTACCTATTTTCTCAAACTTTGATGAATTTTTAAAATTAAACTACTTGTCGTAAAGCCGTAATATTACAGTAAGTTCTATAAGACCATGATATATATCGCTAAAAAAAAATCCATACAAATCGGTTTAATTTTTTTTTTCAACAGTTAATTACAAGAAAACGGCTCGGTAGACTTTCACCTAAAACTAATCAGAACCATTCCCAACTAATATCTTTCGAACAGTTTTTGATTTTTTAAAATCGGCTCGGTAGGATGAGCTTAAATGTGGACGAAAAGTTTAACACTTTTTTTCAAATTACAAAGAAACGGCTCGGCAGATCGTCGCACAAGCCGTTTTTGAGAAAACGTCGTTTTACGGCAAAAAATCTGTTCACACACACACACACATACTTTTTCCAAATTTGGTCTCATTCGATTCAGGATGGCTTGAAACGTCGAGAAAACATAAAATTAGCAATTCGGATTTTTTTATGAAAACATAAACTTCGCCTTCGGGAAGTTAATAAAATAAAAATTATACAATTAAATGTTAACGCATTTAATGTAAAATTAAGTAAAATTTATTTTCAGAATAATTTTCAAACATTTACATTTAGTTTATTGTTTTTTTTTAACATAGATAAAAGAAGTATAGATAGTAATAGTAATAGTATAATGGATAATAAATAGTAATAGTTAAAAAATCTTAGTTTCAAAATACTCTGCACGTGGCTCTGATGGTAGCAAATTTTTTCAATAATGCTTCTAGTGTGTACATCTACTATCTTGAAGTCCTCTATGCCGATAATTGTCATTGATACTCAGGGTCATTATTTTTTTGACACATGAGTCATCTGCAACCAAATAATTTTTTCTATTTCTTTTACTCTGACTTAAATGTTTCTACAATGAATTTAATCTGTCCAAATCATTGTGATATTCCTCATTATTGGCAACAGTGAATTAAATGTTGTCAAGTATTAATTTCCACTGCACTAATGAATACAGAAGAAACTTTATTGAATATAGATTTCGGCAACAAAATAGATGTTGTGACGCAAGTAGATGATAGTGTTTTATCATTGTCCAGTTCAACAGAAGAAATCAATTTAGTTCCCGAAGTGGTTTTCGAGGGCATTGTGGATCCTTCTGCTGATAATAGAGAATCGCAGCCCCTTCTGGGGGCTCGCGATTTAGATGTCTCATATAACCAGTTTCCAGGTACAAATAATTGTGTAGAAGTATTGGCATATGGTTTTTGAATAGATAAACGATTATAAATGGTTAATTATATGTTCACAAGGTCTTTGTAACAATTCCAAGTTAAATTTTTGCTTAGAATTTAATTTTTGTATTTGGAAGTATATATGTACATATGGATTTGAAACAATTGTTCTTTTAAATGCCCTATTAGTATCACATTTTATCTACTTATTTATTTATTAATTAGTATTTTTGGATGTACGATGAATGCAAAGACCTATCAAATTTTGTCTTGCCGTGATGTAATATAAATTGAAATACATACTATTAAGTTAATAAAAATAATAAAATACTATTAAGTTAATTAACTAAAAAGTATTAAAAAGGTAAATGTTAAATTATTAGCATCTTATAATTATATTGTTTTGAATATTGACACTTGTTTTAAAACGACCTTCGAGCTTGGTCCAATGTGAATACAAATACATTTTTTTTACCATTTTTGAGTTTCATTTTTATTAGTGTAAAGAATGTTAATAATTTATTCTCTGAATTATTTTCTAAATTTATAATCTTTTATATTTTGAGTACTTTCTTTAATTAGTTACAAACTAAAAATTGGATACAACTTCTATTTCTTTGATATATGAGTGATTTAATTTAGATTTTCTCATGAAAACAAGAACGAGTAAGATATTTTTATTTCTTGTTATGTGTTTTGAGATTTTCATTAACAAAATTATTTTTATTCATATATAACACTAACATAGATGATGACAAAGCCATGAAATTTAAATCTGCCAATGAGCATAGATTAAGCTGAATCACATGGGGATTTGATATGTAAAGTGTTAGTATTAAATTTTGGTGTGATTCAGACAAATTACATAGTTTTAATTAATTACATAAGGTTTTGGTTTTTGTTTGATACAGTTTTAATACTAATCACCGTAATCTATTCGAGTACCATTAAATATTAAATGTTTTTAATATTTCTTTGATTTTCCTATCCTTACATTCCTGTTATAATTCAAAATTCAATACTTTTTTGTTTATTTATTGACATATTATTTTCATATCTCAGTCAGACATGGGTGTCTGGTATGAGTCTATTTTATTATACAATAATATAATATTTATCATAATTAAAATATCTTTAAATATCTATTCAATCTTTTTTGTCTTCAATTTCCTTATAATATTTCTTTTTTCTCCTTTTGAAATTATTGTCGTCACTGGTGTTCTTAATATCGATTGGCAGTTCATTATATATTTTACTTGCGCTTTATATTACATTTCATCTTAATTTCTTCTTTCTATTATGTTCAATGTACTTGACATTTAATTAAAATCTATTTACCTTTTGTTATTATAGTGTAGATTTGGATCAATGTAAAAATTTAGATACTTAGATTGATCAAAACTAAACAATTAAATTATCCAATACTATGTTATAATTATTTTTTGTATCTTCTTTACAGATGACCCTCAATTCAGTGATCTTGTGTTTCAAGCCGAACTAGCTATTGATAAAGGAATTTATCCTGAACGTATATATCAAGGATCAAGTGGATCATATTTTGTTAAAAATCCCAGTGGGGTATGTGTGCAAAATGTATTTAAATATTAAAGTCTCATATATGTTGAATATTGTTTGATTGTAATTAACTATCAAGGGTTATTTATGTAAATGTGGTTTGAAATAAGAAATAAGACTAAAGAATTAAATTATATAAATAGCAAAAAGTTTGAAACGCTGGAACATTGTTCAGTATTAGCAAATTAGATATACATGTTTTGTGGTTTAAAATGCATTATGCATGTATTTATACATATACTTGTTAACTTTTTGAAATAACATGAAAATGACTTCATTTATTAATAATTTATAAAATGCAAAGACTTATGATATTATGTAGATTCTGTATAAATTTGTTTTTACAAGTATGTTCATGTTATATTGCATTAACTGTAGTAAAATTTAAACTATTTGTTTTTATAGTAAAATAATTAAATTAAAAGTATTCAAATATTTTATTCACATTTCATTATGACTTAATTTGCAATTACATGCACATTAATTCCAATGTGCATTCAAATATTTTATGTTCTTAGAGTTTGGAATATATATTAATAATTATAGCGTTTTGATTCCCTTAATCATTTGCATAAAAGTCATTGAAGAAATTGATTTTTTTTTTAATTTGTTTTAGCAATTATTAATCATGTAATGTGTATGTTATCATACGATTGCAAAAATATATTTTTTATTAAAATTTATTACTTAATACTTATATACCTAGAATTAATGCTTATGTTTTCATTTATTTATATTTCAAATGACAAAGTGCATGGTTATAATTTTGTTGCTCTATATCGCTTTTGAATTTCAATGATTGAAATTTAAATCTGCCAATGAGCATAGATTAAGCTGAATCACATGGGGATTTGATATGTAAAGTGTTAGTATTAAATTTTGGTGTGATTCAGACAAACACTTAGTTTTAATAAATTACATGAAATCTCTTTCTTAAACATTTTTGATTATATACATTTCAGAATCTTTAATAAAAAATAAAAATCTATTTTTATTAAATTTTAAGAAAATTACTGGAGTATTCAAGCCAAAAGATGAGGAACCTTATGGAAGACTGAATCCCAAATGGACAAAATGGATGCATAAACTGTGTTGCCCTTGTTGTTTTGGGCGAGCATGTTTGATCCCAAATCAAGGATATTTATCAGAGGCTGGCGCCAGCTTAGTCGACGCCAAGCTTGGATTAAAAGTGGTGCCAAAGA
Source organism: Ctenocephalides felis (assembly GCF_003426905.1). NCBI lineage: Eukaryota > Metazoa > Arthropoda > Insecta > Siphonaptera > Pulicidae > Ctenocephalides > Ctenocephalides felis. The sequence goes on from NW_020536999.1 coordinate 62,766,184, forward strand.
CAAGAGTATGAGTTCCTATTACTACAGTTAAATTTACTATTATATCTCATGCATAGTATATATTGTAAAGTACTTAACTTCCTTGGTTCCATTCTTTGTAGTTCTGGAATAAATATTACTATTATAATATTTTTCGATTGCAAGTTTTAAATAAATATCTTTTCCTTTTGTGTAGGTTGTGAGGCTAGTATCAGAAACATTTAACTACCCAAGGATAGATCGGCAGAAAACAAGAGTCAAAAAAGCTATTACAGAACAATTTCCTACTATGGGTTTAAGGTTTAATAGAATAGGATTACCACCTAAGGTAAGTTTGAATTTAAATTTATCATAAGTTTGTAACATTTTATTAATCGAAATTAAATTTTCAGTCAGGCTCATTCCAAATTTTTGTAGAAGGTTATAAAGATGCAGATTACTGGCTTAGAAGGTTTGAACAAGAACCTCTTCCTGCCAGGTTAGCTAATAAGTTTCAGTTGCAGTTTGAAAAACTTGTTATATTGGATTATATCATAAGGTATGTATATTTGTGCTAAACTATCTTCTAATAAAATTTATTAGATAAATGGTAATTTTAGTCATTCAGAACATTTAATTTCAGTAAATAATATAATAGATATAGACAGTGTTAGTACTTATAGTCACTTTAGATTGTTTTTATACTGCAAATACTGCAATAGTTTCTCACAATATAATGCTCTACAGCAGAGCGATTACTACTCAAAAATATAACTCAATGAAATCAAATGTATTCATATTTTATTGCATTAAATGTATTTCTTATTGTCAGGAAGGTCATGCAAATTGCCTTAAGGCAAAATGCCAATTACTCCTAGTTTAATATATAGTTATTTATATGGAACCATTTCTACTATTATAAATTTGGTAGATAATATAATTTTAAACATGTCGATTATATATAATGTTAATTAATATTATTATATTATAATTTAAAAGAAATACTGATCGTGGCAATGATAACTGGCTTATCAAATATGAGCAGCCTGCTATTGTTAATACTCCTAGTGGGACCAAAACTAGAGTTGAACTCAATGAAGCAACTGTAAGTTATTTAAATATATTATTAAAATAGTTTGTTCAAGATTCATATGTTGTGCTTTAATGTTTATTTTCTCAAATAAAGTAGTTAAATTTTGTTTTATGCCTTTAAAAACAACATATTTTCTGAAAAATTGTCTACAGAATAATTAACCAAGAAAATTGATAGGTTTATTTATTTCTGTGCAAGAATTAACTTATTTAAACATAAAGTATTAAATATTTACTATTTTTTGAGCAAACAAGCATTCTTTATTATGAACTAAGTGATTTGAATCAAATTCATTTGAATTCAATTCATTCAATTCACACTTTTACATTCTGGCTGCTTTTTGTGTTTTTTCATAATGAAAGCGATAATAATTATATTATCATTTTAATAAATGAGAATTGTTGAAGTTCCTGAGAATAAATTTTACAATTACATAATATTTAATTTTTTTCAATATTTATTATAAATTTTCTAGTAGATCAGAAATGTATAAATAGTATAATTTTTTCAACTTCATTATTTATCATACTCTGGAAAGAAATGACCACTTCTATTTAAATTACATACAGTGGTACTCCGACAACTCAGTTACCACGCTCATATGTCGAATATCTCGTATTTCGGAACAATTTAAATACATTGAAATGCTCTGCAGAGCGGTTTTTGTTCAGTTTTTTTTTTTGAGTATCAACAAAAAAATTACTATTTATTAGTTTGAATATTGTTTTTTACTATCAAATTTATTATTCATTAAAATCGGTTAAATATGTTTTGTTTTGTCCATGCTAGATCTGCAAGTTCTTTGGAATGATTTTGATGCAAAAATTTTGAAGTTCAGAAATATGTTTTTAAATTATTTCAAATATTTAGCTGTAGTACTCTTTATCAGTTCCTGTACCCGGTTTAATTCCATGTACCATGCAATCACTTGTTAACATAATAGCCACTGATTGGATCCAAAATTGTAATGGAATGTAGCTTAAATTCACAAAATGAAGAAAAATAATATAAATTATTAAAACTATGTATCTATAAAGTAGTAATATCTCAAACTTCAACTAAGCAACAAGTCTAAAATCAGTATTCAAGCACCTAATAACTTAATCTTATATCAACATATTAGTTTATCTAAATAAACAATAATTAAAACTATATATCATATTTCTTTTAATATATCCGTCTGATCACACGTTTATCTATGCGTCTGATATAGCCAAGTATATCTGGTCCTTCAAAATTATAAACAAAGTGTAATAATTTAATAGAGTTCGGCAGCATCTCGGTGGATCACAAACTTTTATATATATTTTAACCCTCCGTCGGTCGGCGTGGTCTGGCCAGACTTTTTTCGACTTCAATTAAAAAAAAAAAAATACTTCTAGTAATCCTATCGACTTGAAATTTCTTGACTTCTCCTAAAATTTCATTAGCTGTCGATCAATGAAAAAATCAGGACGAAAAAATGTACAGAAGGATAATTATAAGGATATTAACTTTTTTATACTTCGAACGGTCGGAAAGGTCTGTCTAGACCATCTATACATTTTGTATGAAATATACGCTTTTTAAATATATGTAAACCAGTATTTTGTCTTTTTTCATGGTATTTTCTATTCAAACTGCGTTGTATACTTGTTTATCTATGGTTGTATATATTCTTTGCTATGTGTTGTAACATAAATGTTAGTATTTTCATGACGAGAGTTCCTTGAAAACCTACCAAACTTATTGGTAATCGCAAACACTGAAAGTTGGATGAGTAATGCACACATTATCAACTATTTTTCTACCCGTACTGCGTTCGAATTTTTTTTTTTGGCAAACCTGTAGTGAAATTATATTTTCACTTTGAGTTTTCATTTGAATTTCACATTCATTTCAAAGGCGCTGAAAAAGAATAAATATTGTTTTTCATTGATATAAAACAGAAAAATTAACAACAACGATTTTAAATAAGCAACAATTTTTTTATATGATATAATATGTAATATTTTTATTATAAGCAAGCTCAACACATGCAAAAGACGGTAAGAAAAAGAAAGAATCAAAACTATAAATATTTACTACTAATAATCGTTAATATATGACACCAAAAACTCATTTATCCCATATAAATGCGTGTAAAATGAATGGTGGTCCAGCCAGACCTTTCCGACCGTTCGAAGGTGAAAAAATATCCGACCGACGGAGGGTTAATCTATCTCGTGAACACAAGACACTCTTAATTTCTATTGTCACTTTTTTTATAACCGTACTTAAAAACGAAAAATGCGAACTCAACATTACAATCACTATTTGTATAGTATAGTTGTAGTTTGTAATATATAGTTAAAATTTCAAA
>NW_020536999.1:62769675-62802220 GCF_003426905.1 Ctenocephalides felis
AAAAAATATTAAGGATTTTAAGAATTTTAAATTTGGTATGGGAAGTTTGAGCATTTTGCCTTAAGGCACTATCCCATGAACTATTAATTTGTTGTTTAATTTTTTTTTTGTTTTCGTAAATTTACCACGCCGTAAGTGAATTATAATAGACAGAATATAAAGATTTGTCATATGAAAAAAATGCAACAAATTTACCCACCGATCCTTGTCCTAAGAGTGTAGCGCGAGCTGGCCCGTTAGTGGTATGCCTAGTGGTCTGCAAGTGCTAATTAGACGCAGTCAACGGGGGCGTCGTCGATACTAAAGCGGTCGATCAACCCTGCAAACTAACACACCAACGAATTAGACGTACGATTTGTACTCTTTGTACAGAGCAAGTTGTGTTTTTTTGTATTTTTGTAGAAGAATTTTTCGACGTTCAGTACTAAGGTGACCAAATTTTTTTATGTCAAATCCGGGATGGCAATTTTCAGTTATACTAATCCAGGACGTTGGGGGGGGAGGGTTCTGTGTGTGTGTTAGTCGTTTATATAACAAATGGATATTCAAGGATACAATAAAAAAGAACAGTTTTTTTAAATGAATTTTTTTTTTATCATAACTGCAGACTTTTAGTAAGAGCTTTATACTTCGACAATTATAAAAGCTAACCTTCAAAATGCACAAATGTCAAATATGTAACAATTTTATCATAAGTGCAACTTTCTGTTGTCACAAATTAGAAAATTCATTCGTTGCTCCGCTGTTTTTTACTCCAAAATGAAGAAGACTTAAAAAATATGGCTTATTCTCAATCCAACAAATCGTATCCAATAGTAATCAAATTACTATAAATAATCTCCATCTGTTCAAATTAGTCTTTTTATTTCTTTTCAATTATCGTTCTTTTCTTATTCTATGTGATTAAATAATATTGTTACATTCTGTATTTGTGTAATTTTGTGTTAAGTGCTTTATATATTATACTACATATTATATTTATCTATATAATTATATATATATATATATATATATATATAATAATTGTATTTTTAAGTCTTGGAACTAAAGTGTGGGCTATTTATTTAAAAAATAAATAAATAAATAAATAAATTACCCATTGGAGTGACTACTATATTATATTCAATTAATGTAAATAACTCATAGAAGATCCTCCATCTTTTGGAGGTTAGATTTTGTTTGTTGTGTTTATGTGTGAAATGCGTGCGAAAAACAAATACATAGACTTTTGACATTTTGTAATTACCTTCAGTTTGTAATTAATTTTATAGTACGATTTAGACCAGTAACATCGTATTTCTAATTTATCCGAGAATTGTTCTCATAGAGTTGAAATTTATAAGGACATAATACGCCATTTATTTGCACTGCAAATAATATTGATAAATAAGTTATTAATATTAACTCAACAATGAACCTTATACTTATTACTTAAATTATTTAATCGTAACTTGCATTGAACTACACTAATTCCTTAGATTTTTTTCAAAATTTAGTGAGTCTATTTTTAGTAAGTCATATTTTAAAGTAAGAGTTGAAGAATATTGAACCATTGCACTTTTTCGAAAGTTTGATGTTTTCCACTTATTTAACAAACACACTTTTCGAACTTCTCTTGAACAAAATAAAAATTATTATTTTGCATATAGTTAAATTATATGCAGCGTATTTCAAAAGTAATGGTTCATTGAATTATGCTCGCGTACACATTAATTAAAAATGATAAATTACTATTTGACAAAAAACATGCGAAAATACTACAATAAAAAACAATGTAAGTTTCGCCAATTAGAAAGCCACACAAATACAATGCGTCCAAATGAATTACTTTAATTTAATGAGAAAAAAATTTAACAAATATTACTGCAAAGTATTTGTCATTGAGATAAGAATGGTTATTGTTGTTATTTATGAACAATTCAACATTCTGATATATTGTAATTATTTAAGGAATTTTATATAATCTATAAAATGCTTTGCATAATTAGTGTTTAAAATTCTTAACATATTAGACTTAAACTTAGAGAGAAATCATTTGAAATATTTTTATAATGTCTGGATACAGTGAAGATTGGATTGGATTGTTGATTTTTTTGAGACTTTATGAATAATTGTATTTTAGTTATATGTTATTTTATGTTCAATTTAGTTAATTACAACGTGCTAGAAAATGTATTCTTTGATTTGTCAGAGATTTCTGACTTTGAAGGTAATGAGTACAAAAATCAAATTATAATATATAATAGTTTAGGATATTTTAATCTATATTTAATTATTTGCGTGTAACTTCACTACACTTAGTTTATAACTGCTTAATTGAAATCTTTCCAACTGACTTCTATGTAATTTTATTTATTTCAATTGGATGAATTATAATTTAAAATCAATTTATTTTCTACATTTAATTTACTCAGATCTGGAATGCAACTAATGTAAAATTCAAAATAACTAATTTCAAGAACTCTGTGAATTAAAAAGTCTGTTTCGATTTATTCGTTTCTGAAATTACTTAACGGTAAATCGTTATTTCGTACCTACTATTAAAAGTTTTTTTGCTATTAAATTTTAAAATATTTTTATTACTCAAAATGATATAAATGATCTATATATATTTCAGCTCAATTTAAATGATAATCTGCATCAATAACTATAGATTCATATATTTTTTTAATGATCTGGATTTTTGATATTTATGTCTCGTCTCGAATGCCATTAAATTTTAAACCATTAAATTTAAAAATTGTTCATAGAATTAATTTTTCACGACTGTTCAGTAGAAACTAATACTTACATAAGATCATAATCAAATACATATTTACATTTCTACGAATTTCGTATCAAGATTTATAATGATTAACTACGCCGCGGCGCTTACGCGCTTCGATAATTCGAAAAAAATCAAAATTAGCAACTTTTAAAAATTTTGAATTATGTTAAAATAATCTAAATTTAAAAAAACTCAAAAACACAAGGTTTCTGAACATATTGGAATACCTTTTTGTCCATCATACGGTAGTACAGATCAACCGATTTGAATGATTCAAAAAGCATTCCATTCGTATTGACGGGGAAATGTGCTAATGTTTTGGCAAAGACAGGTCCAGGTATTTCGGATTTACGGAACAAGAAGCGCAAAAACAACCAGTTTTTTAGAACATGGCACATCCGAATAGAATGATACAAAAAACATTTGATTTGTATTGATTGAGTGCAAAATTTATTACATTATTGTGGAGGCAGGTCCTGTGGTTTCGAAGATACAGAGCAAATAGTGTAAAAAGTAGCAGTTTTTGAGAAAACAGCGCATCCGATTACAGTGATTCAAAAAGCATATTGCTTTTGTGTCGACAGTGTTTTTTTGTTATGTTTTCAATTTTTTTATATTTTTTCTATATTTCGTTTCAAATATGTATTATTATTTCATCTTATTCTAGGTTATTTCTATGTTGTGTTTTATGCGTATTATATGTATGATAATTGTATTTTTAAGTCCTCTTGGAACTATTCTGTGGGCTATCTGTTAAAATAAAATAAAATAAAATGTTTTCGTTCTTGTAGATAAATATAGATAAAAGTCATCGCCCAAATATAACGACTTATTTTATATTAGATTTATAATATTCGTTTTTAAATTAATACACATGTTATTACTCATTGATACATTTTAATTGATTTTTTTTCGCGAATATTTAATTACTTACTATATGGGAAGCTCCACTAGTTTTACTATTACATTTAACGACTCATGTTTGTGTAAAGTATGTAACTAATAGTTTTCTTTAAATTTTCAGACACCATCGTGGGCTCATTCCCAATCTGACCACGAAGAAGAACCTTTGCCAAAACAGGCGAGACTCAGCACAGATTTCAAACGAAATTCACTGAGGGCGCAGTCGGATACGAGTGATGTAAGTTCAAAATAAATTTATTTATTCTGAAAATAGCTTTAGATTTATTAATAATGAAAAAAGTTACGCCTCCCCTACCGTCGCGGTCAAAGTTTTGGAAAGATTTGCAAAGTTACTGGTTATTTAGCTTCATTTCGTACTGACTGAAAAGATTCGACTGACGATCAAACTGAAATACAAGACCACTTATGAGCAAACACTTATGAGATATTATTAAAAAAAACGGTTGAATCTAATTTTAAAGTAACAATACATCTCATAAAACAATTAAATAACGTATACTTAAAAAATTATATTAAGGTCTGCAAAACTAAACAACATTACTCACAACCATAAAACTTATAGAGAAAGAAAACACTTCTGTTTGGATTTTTAAACATTGCCGTTCACCTCCTGATTGAGACGTAGTAAGAATCAAGGTGTTGGCTGGTGATACATATTTTGCCCTCTACTTTCAATTATTGTTGTTTAAAAATTCCTAACTTTACTTGCTTTTGAGATATCGGTTTGGGACCTTTTTACCTGCAGTAAGCCCTTCTCTCTTTTCCTATATCTTTCGTTTTCTCTCTATATTTATTTATAATATATATATATATATATATATATATATTTCAGTCCAATTTACATGATAAACATGACAAAAAGCAATTATTGAGAGAAAATTGCTATTGTACAAATGACACATTTTTCCAGTCAGAAAATTCCTCGTGATGCAATCGAAAAGGGCTTTATATTAAAATCTCGATTAAATCAAAATATTTCACTTTCCCACAATGTGGTTTATTATTTCGCCTGGAGCAAATTATTGTTGATCTTCAGAATTCGCGCCCAGCCTACAATAAATCATATTATGCAACATTATTCTTTGAACAGCAATCTTGAGCAATAGTTAAGATGCTTTTCAATTATAATTATGTTTTTATTTTGATAATAACAGATGTTTAATATCAAGTATGAATAGATTTATGTATCTATAAGTATTATTTGATTTGTTGAAGTGGTTTTAGCACGTGAATCGTAATCATAATAGAGGTTGCAATCAAATTATAAGGAGAAATCTACATATGGTTTATACTAAGGTTACATGATATGATTATTGTTACACGAATAATAATAATAATAATGTTTTGTCCAAATGCGTGGAAATAATCTATAATTCGTAGAAATGTTACTTTCTAAATTATTGTGTTTTTTATTACATTTATTCAAAGAAATGCTAAGTAGTATCGAAGTATACCTAAGGCAGTTTTGTCATTACAAAAGAAATGAGTGCTTATTTTAAAAAAGTTATTATATTAATATAAAAAGGTAGAATGAGTAATTATATTATTTTAACTTCTAAAATTATATACGATTTTTATATTCGAAAATATTTTGTTGTTAATTCTCTATTTTGTATTTTTATTTCATGTTTTCATCATAAGATTAATCTAAAGAGTCTGATAATTAAGTCGTTCTGTTAGAAAATCGTACCATATAGGTAATTAAATTTAACAATTACAATTAGGTTGTTAACCAAAACCTTGTTTGAAATTGGATAACAATTAATTGGTTAAGAATTTGTTTTAAAAAAATTGGTACTATAATTTAACAAGTCTATAAAAGTTGAAACGAATTTCGAGTCAATGACGACATTGTTCTGAAGCTTGAAAGAAACTATTTTTCTTATATAACAATAATTAAAAATATGAATTTGTAATAAATCTAAGTATTTTTTGCTTTTGAAATAACACTATAGATTTACGATATGCACACAAACATTAAATAAAATTTTTAAAATTATTAAATAAAATTAAAAATTTTAAATTTCACGCATATACGTTTTTCTTCTTAACAGCATTTAAAATCTACTTGCTAAATTAAAAATTAGTTTTACTTTTTTAGACCTCATAAGTGATCCTTAAATTAGTACGTAACCCAAAACATAGTAAAAATAATAATTATGCATCTTATTGAAATCTTATTCTTAAATCCAATAATTTTATGTGAAAAGTCCTCTTATTTTTTTTAATTTGATGCATTCTATAATTTATTGCATTTTTTTCAGTCAAAATCGAATCTGCATTAATTTATTAATAAGAATCGAATAGTTGTTTAATAATTTAAACCTTACATCATCTATTTTTACTAATATATACAAAATGATAAGAAAAGAAATGCATAATTTCTTCAGAGAATTCTTAGAAGAATTTGTAAACTCGATCCACTAATCATTATTCATCCTTAGGCAATTATTGTCTAAAATTGATTTTAATATTTGATTTTGTTTTAATATAGATGTTTAAATATGTGAGTAATTATGTAGTGTATACATTTTTTTACTGGTTTTTGAGTAAAATCTACGACTGACAATAAAGTACCCATTTATCTCAATAATCATGACTATCCTCATTTCATGTTTAGTGTAATTATCGTTTTGTATATAATTAACTAGATGAATGTTAGTTTTCTAATTACGATTTGTTTGCAAATATCAAAATACTCGTTTCGTGTTAATGGTTTTCGGTATCCAAACATAAAACAACTGTTTCTATTTTCGAATGGTAAATTAATATAATCTATTGAATGACTAATGAAAATTTTAAACAAACCAGTTGTAGATTGTTGAAATAATTAATTACAATCATCGATTTTTAGTTACTACCATTACATTTTTTTCTTTAAAATTGTTTTTTTTTTCTCTAAATAAGATTTTTATGAATAAGAAAAAATTGCAATCTTAATCGATAAATGTTTTTTGGGTTTTCTAGTAAAAAAGCAGTTTAACTCATAACTGTATAAAAATTCATATATAAATGTGAATCTTTAGATAAATTTTTGTATCAATATTTGAATGTACAAATATTCAAGTATCGATATGTAAATATATCTAAGTGCATGTTTACCTATGCACCAAAAATGAGAATGCACAATATGTAAAAGTCAATTATCATTTATGTCGCTAAATTGTTTTGTTTTCAGAAATTATAAACGTTTATTTTATAAAAGTTTTAAAAAACTTCTCACAGGGTGTCCCAGAACTCAACATGAAGCCGAAACAGGGTATTAGTATGTATTGATCGTAACTATCATGAAAAAATTAGAAACAAATTATCTCACGTATCATTCTTTTTGACTGGGATCCTAGACATGTTATTTACGATTACGGATCTAAAGTCTAAATGAAAAAAATTATTATAAATTTACCATATTGATCGAAAAATGGTCACATTTTTACCAAAGCTCTAGGTTGAACTTAAAAGCCCATAATTCGCAAACTGAGATATTTTATTCTAATTTTTTACATGATTGTTATGTTCAATACTATTGTTCCGTTTCGGATTGACGTTGAGTTCAGGGACATCCTGTATGTAATAAGGAAAGTTGGGCAAAATGACATGATTATTTTGCTTTGCTTTTTAATGATATTCATTTATTCAATGGTACTAGTCCTAGTCTTAATCGTTTTTACTCTTATTTGGTTCATTGACTACCGGTAACAAAGCCTTTAAATTGAACAGGAACTATAATAACATAATAATTAACAAAAGATGCAACCAATTACAAAAACCATTTTCTCCATATAGTATGGTTAAAATGACATATTGGGTAAACCATAAACTGAGATACTATTTTTTAAGAAGACGGTTTACAAACAACTTTGTTTGGTCCACTTTGGGACAACATTACATAGCCCATCCATGAGTCCAAAAAGGGACAAATCTTACATCGTAACCTACTTTCGTCGGGCTCAGATCAGAAAAATAGGTCTTTGCAATAAATGTAAATTTCTTCCTTTTACCGGTCTGTTTTAGAAGTAGTTTAAGTAGAAGTTACAAGTCAGTCACTTTTGACAATTTTTTTTACCTCGAACTATCTACCCTGTAGTTTTTGCGAAATAGTACTATTACCTTTATCCATTGTATAAGTGTGTTGTTTTGCTCGAATTTGAACAAAAATGAATAAATAATAAAAATTTCATCAAACACCTAATAATTTCAATGAAATTGATTGCAATTACTATTATCCTGAGTAGCATAAGTTCATTGATTGTATTGGACATATTCACAAATAACAACGAATAAACTTTTGAAAGCGCGATGCACGTTTAAAATTACTCTGACAATGACGCTCAACATCTGAGAGGATTGTGATCATGTGTGATTGTATCTTCATATTATGCAGTCGCAGGAACGTTATTTAAATAGCAAATTTTTAAATAAGGCCACTGTGTCATTTTGTCTATATATACCATTTAGTTCATATTTCCTTTACTATTGAAATCAATTTTTGAATTTTGGAGCACATTTTATATGTTAGTTATTTATTTGAAGTTTGGAGAACTATTTATTTCACAAATGCATAATTAGATTTACAGTCCCTGTATCTAAATGGCTCGGCTAGTTTTATTACCATTACTTTAATATTTATGCAGATTATGTGCACGACACAACTTTCATAATCATTTATTACGGCGGCTTATGTGCTTCAAAGCGATGTTATGTATATTTTTCAATCGTATTTGGTATCACCGATAGCAAACCAAACTTGAATTTACTTTCGACTTCCTTTACTATGTTGCCAGCGAATTAATAAATAAGACCATGCAATTTTTTAAAAAAAATCATAGATAAGACTGCATATGGTTTTGCAATATCATAGATAGGGAAATACAAGGTACAGCGCACGTTATAGCCAACTTTTTATTATATTTATTAAAAAATGTAAAAAACTTGTTTTCGTTAAACCATTATTATTTTTTACTTCTTGAAGGAGTTTATGTTTTTACCAAAAAAACCGAATTACCAGTTTTGTGTTTTCTCGACGTTTAATCCGAAGTATGTGTGTGAGCCAATTCTTCTATATTTTTTTCCAATTTTCCGATCCACTTTTTCTCGGCTTGACCGATTTTTTAAAATTTAGAAGCCATTCGATGATATTCCATTAGGACTCGCGATGATTAGTTTTGCACATTCGACCAACTTCTTTGTTTTTATAATTGGCAGAAAAATGCAAAAAATTTTGTTCACATTTTGGCAAGAAAGCCTGAACAGATTTTGGGAACTATAGTGGTGATTAGTTCTTGGTAAAAGTCGACTGGGCCTTTTCATCATAATATTTTTTTTACGTTTTTGATGATTTGCAACATATGTCAATAGACACCATAGTATGGACTCCATACCCTAATCGAATATTCTCAAATGTTACTTATAAGCAAGCCATAATTCTTAGTAATAAATATTATTCTAAGCCAATGTCAGGAATAATAGAGGCATATAAAAATTTGGGACATTGATATTCTCCAACTTCCCGAATGAAAAGTTTTCATTCGCAAAAAAATCCGAATCGCTATTTTTATTTGTTCGACGTTTAAGTCATTGTGAAGTGGTTGAGATCAAGTTTGAAATAAGTATAGTCGTGTGTGTATGAATGTGAGCCGATTTTTTTATCTTTGGTCTACATTTTTCCTTAAACGGTTGGATCGATTTCAAAAATTTAGAAGCCAATCAATGTACCTTTATTAGGAATAATAGGTATCACTTTTAGGCCAGACAAGCACATGTTTGTGCACAATAATTACTATAATTACAGATATTATAAATGTCTGTGAAAGATACCAATTGTAAATAATTTTTCGTTTTTAGTGAAATCGAAAATTTTATTTTTGTAATAAGCAGTTGAAAATTTTGTCAATTTCCGTTGATTAAGTTAGTTAGTACACCTATTGTGAATATTTTGCAATTTGCCTTAAGGCAAAATTCCACTTTCAACTAGTTTATTAACTTCCCATAGGGTAAGTTCTAGTTATCCCAAAAAATCGAACATGAAAGTTTTATATCTTTACGTTTCAAAGGTTTCTGAACATTTTGGCATACCTTAGAAAAAAATGATGTATGTGAGTTTGTGTGTGTATTTATGTATGTATGGTTATATACAATTTTTTGTCCACGATTTCGGGCGTTCGGATCAACCGATTTGAATAATACAAAAAGCATTCGATTCTTATTGATAAGGAGACGTGCTGATTAGTTTTTTGCAAAGGCAGTTCTAGCCGTATTGAAGATTCAGGGCAAAAAGAGCCAAAAATGGTAATGGTTAATGGTTATTCAAAAAACATTTTATTTGTATTGACAAAATGAAGTTTTCCTTCAAATGAATTTTTGCGGAGGCAGGTCTAGGGGTTTCAGAAAACGAGTGAAAAAAGTAATGATCATTAGACATATGCGCATCAAATTATCAGATATTTTATAGAAATTTTAATAATACGTATGAATTTTGTTTCGTATCAATGTTTATTCCTTACACTGCGATGAAGCGCTTACACGCTTCGATATTTCTACTCTAAAACACTCACGCAGTACGATTGCTTTGAAAATAAGTTCAAAATTTTCAGAAAATTTGCTTTGAAAACAAGTTCAAAAATTTTCAGAAAAATCTCTTATTTTCAAACATTTCAAAAAGTTTCAGTTTTTCAAAAACGATTGCAATTTAAAAATTTCAATTTTTGGTACTGGAAGTTCCAGCAATTTGTCTTAAGGCACAATGTCATGCACTACTAGTTTTGAATTCTTATTTTCTCTTGATCATATTTTGTGATCGTGACATATGTCGAACGAAATCGAATCTAGATCAACTTTATCGCTTCGACTTCGATCAGCTATTAAAATCCACTTTCATTTCCTATGGTCCATAATTTATCTTTAATTATTTTAAATGCTTAAATTATTACTCGCATTTCTGATTCATGATTTTCTGTGCAGCTCGAGCTGGATTTAATTTCATAATCGATTGATCGTAAACGTCTCGATAGTTGGTAGATCGATATATTTTCTGCACCAGTAAAATATAGATGGAACGAATTCGATTCGCCTTGAAGGTCTTAATTGGAATTTATTCGGGGAATGGTCATGGAAAGGAATTTTTAGCATGAATTGGAAAATGGGTTTTCTTTGAAATGTTTGTGAATTTTGAATTTAGCGCTCCTACGCTGTATTCTCATATGTGATGAATGTTTCTGCATACATTTCAAGTGTTCTCAATTACTAATTGTGTTACCTAATTATCAAAATATTCATCAATTATCTGTCGTAATTGGGGCTCACTCTTTGGTAAGTGGCAAGAGCGACTAGACCTGAATCAGAGGTCCCGGATTCGATCCCGCTTGGAGGAGTATGATCTCAAGCAGTAGTGACATTGGTTTATCCTTAAAAATGTAGCAATATGTTACCAAGTGAAAATAGCCCTAATCCGGCATTGCTGCATCAATATAATATTCGCCTAATTACAGAAATTGTAATAATGAAAATTATCACACAGAGATTAGACAACTGTTTGGTTTGCCATCTGTAAAACTGGCATAGTATTAAGTCAAATTAGCCCAACAGCCTAAACGACTCTTAAATTCTGATTGCTGTACAAAATAATGAAATAAAGAAGTATTTTTTCCAGGAGGATGAATCATCAGCGCTAACCTGCCCGCCCAAGGGGGCCCCATCTGGATCACCTGCAAGTGGCGCCAGTTCTGAGGCGGACGTCGAATCACTGGACGGAGCTTTGAGGACGGCCAAAAGGATTTCTATTAAGGACACGTCTTCAAGCGATATGGACACAGGTTAACATAAATATTTATATCAAATTGCTTGTGGTGCAAGTGGTGTAGGGTGATTTCTACGAAAAATTACTTTGACTATCACTTTTTAACTTCCCGTAGGGTAAGTTATTGTAATGGGCCAAAAATCGGAATTGAAAATTTTTACATTTCTCGACGTTTTGAAGGTTTCTGAACGTTTTGGCATACCTCAGAAAAATGGATGTGTGTGTGTGTGTGTGTGTGTGTGTGTGTGTGTATGTATGTGTGGATACAAATTTCCAGTCACGTTTTAGGGCGCACGGATCAACCGATTTGAATGGTTCAAAAACATTCGATTCCTATTGATTGGGAAAGAGCTGATTAGTTTTTGGCAAAGGCAGGTTCACGCCGTTTCGGAGATACGGAGCAAAGAATGCAGAAAATAGAAATCGAATTTTTGAGCGAACGGAGTATCCGATTTGAATGATCTAAAAAA
This sequence comes from Ctenocephalides felis, assembly GCF_003426905.1. Classification (NCBI taxonomy): domain Eukaryota; kingdom Metazoa; phylum Arthropoda; class Insecta; order Siphonaptera; family Pulicidae; genus Ctenocephalides; species Ctenocephalides felis. Next base: position 62,781,629 of record NW_020536999.1, read on the forward strand.
CATTCAATTAGTAATGATTGGGAGAAGTGTTTATTAGTTTTTTGGCAAAGGCAGGCCCAGCCATTTCGAAGATACGGAGCTAAATATGTAAAAATGGCAGTTTTTGAGAGAACTAAGCGTCCGATTTAAATGATTCAAAGAACTTTCTGCTTGTCTTAACAAAATAATTGATTTTAAAAAAAAAAATTTTGTTCAATTTTTTTTTTTTTTTTTTTTTTTTTTTTTTTTTTTTTTTTTTTTTTTTAGTACTTTGTATATCGAAAATATTTCAGATTTTATTTTAATTCTGACTATAGTTCTAATATACTTTAGAAATAATTTCAACTCTGCAATTCGGTTTATATAATTCTTATAAATATTACACAATGTTACAATATTTATAATAATCTATTTGAAAACATTCAGTATTCCTCGAACATTTCGTTACGGTGCGGGAAGTTCCAGCAATTTGCCTTAAGGCACGATGCCATAATTGCCTCAAGACAGAATTCCACTTACAGCTAGTTTAAACATAACATTGATATACTATACAGTTTCCAGATCTATATAGTTTTTTAATGAAACACTAAGATTTCTAAATCAAAATTCATCTTGAAAAATAATTTTGGGGTATTCTTCATATGAGTCTTCCAAAAAATTTCGGGAGTTGATGAGTACATATTAATGTCAGATGGAAGACCAGCACTTTTTAAATAGTAACAATGCGTAATTATACTTTGCATAAATTAATAATTATTAAATTAGGAATACCATAGGTTTCGATTTCAAAAGCTTCTTTTAATAATAATTTATCAAAGCATTTAGTTGGAAAATCGTAGACATCTTTTATTTTCATGTTGTTAAGATCCTTACTTTGTATCTACAGTTTACAGCAAAAATTCTTCTTTGCTCAGTAAATTTTGCTGTTGCTTCTTGTCAGTAGAAACAAAAATAATAGTAATTTAATGCAACAAATTGATTAATAGTTTTTTTATTGATACACATAATACACATCACTAGTGTCACTCTTTTTTGAATATATATTATCATGTCAATGATAATTCACTTACATTTGATGCGATTTCAAATTGGAATGGAATTAACGATTGATTTTTGTAAAAATTGATAGACACGGAATATACTATTGTTTGCTTTATTTTTTTGAAAGCTTTTCCAACTTTTATGTAAATTTTTTATAGTTTTATAGTACTTACATTGAGGCTAAGATATTATATATAAATGGATGGAGAGAGATATTGCGTAAGTCTCTTAAAGACAGCAAAGTTATATTAAGATTACAAAGGAAGCCGACGTGGAATATTTTATTTTGTGTTGACATTTGGATAGTTTTGCTTATTTTGTCTGTTGACATAAGATTGAAACTTGAGAGTAGTAAAACATATAAAACGCTACACAATTTTCACACCGGTGTAGTATACATTTTCGCAGATGAAAAGAGATCGATGACATGTTTATGGTAAAAGACCAAAGCATATATATATATATATATATATATATATATAAGCTTTTGCTTAAGATTTAAACAAAATCTTATCCACATCTCATCTTTTCAACAATATTTGTTCCAATAAAGAACACCGTTACTAAATGCTTTTCTGTCGTCTACATATGTATTAGATTAAAAAATTTTACCTTAAAAAACTTAATTATAATTTTTGTTATTCAAATTGTTTTTCATTATACTCAATGTGCAATACCTACAATAATTTGATTTCATTGTTATTAATTTTCACATGAAAAAATATTGCATACTGAGCTCTCTCTTTTTGTACTGAAATTTCTAATATAAATTATTCTTGTTTTTCTAAACGAATTTTGACAAAACTTCGTAATGAAGTCTTTAAAGTCTCAAAGTGAGGTATGCACTAAAATTAAATATCTTGTTAATGACACCGTTTTAGTAATAAAAATAGACTTTGTTTTAAAAATGAGGAGTTCCAGGAGAATATTTTGAACGTGGTTCTTTTCTTCATTTCAGCACAACTTTTTCATGTATCTTGTTCAAATTTCTTCTGACTTTAACTGAATTTTACCTTTTCTGTAGTAAAAAAACAAAAGAAGAAAAAATTGTGCTTATTCAATTAAAAAATCTTATGTATGATAAGCATTTATTAAAAAATGTGGTGAAATTCACAGAAATTATATATTATTTTGATCAGATAAATATATCATTTTATTACTCATCAAACATGTCATCAGAAATGACAAATTATTTTTGAAAGTTATTTCACTCTATTATATCATGGGTCATATATACAAAATAAGTTTCGTCAATCCTTCTTATTCATAACACTTTTTACATAATACACGATGACAATTCAGTTTTTGTTCACACGGATTCAACAATAAAGATCTTTGAGATCATCAAGGTTATTTTTTTGCTTATGTTCTATATAAAATATAATTATCTTAAGCTGGAGCTTGTAAGACTTATTCTGTACTGCAAAAAAAATCAAGGGCGTTTACTGTTTTGAAAAGAATAATATATAAAACAAAATATTTAACTACCACATGAGGAACTAATTAAAACTAATAGACTTAAAATAATAGGTGTTAAATTTGATACGATGATTTGATAACTTTATAATTATAGTTGATATATTTTCTTACAATTAGTAAATTTGTTCCCATTGTGTTTGATAAATTGATTCAAGTCTATTTTAATAAATTGCCAATATTTATACTTAATAAATAAATTTATTTATCTATATTTAACTAATAAATAATACTTTGTATTACATCTACGGTGAAATTGTTTAGTAACTTATTGCTGGAAGAAAGTGTTCATCCTAATTTTTATTAGTATATTATCTACTTAATTTCTCACCTAAATTTGAATGAATTATTAATTAATTAATTTTTATTAGTATATTTACTATCTATTTAATTCTCGCCTAAATTTGAATTTGAATTACTATCTACTTAATTTCTCGCCTAAATTTGAATGACTATTTAAAAAATAATTTAGCTTCTGTTTCAGTTATACTATATATATTTAAATAACATTTATTATATATTTAAATAAGAATAATAGATCAATAAATAAGTATAATCCTTTATTTTTGAAAAATAATCTAATATTATTACATTATGAAAATTTGGACACAATTTCTTATAAATTCAACAATTTATACAGATTTTTAGTTTAGTTCTAATACTTAACAAATGTTTTTATGATTGCTGGGACCGAAGTCTATATTTACTAACTTTGCAAAGTATCTGAAAAATCTTTTTTTTAATAAATATAAAATATTATTTCGTTTATTTTAGGTTTACACAACAAAAAGAACGGTATATTAAAAGGTGAGGTGATGGGCGCATGTCTTTCATTGCACGTTTTACTTTTGGTGGAATAATTTATAGAGTTTTTTTTTTAATTTATAGATTTTTTATCCTCGATACAATAATTTAAATTTATATAACAAATCAGTATGAATGAATAGATATTTGATAATCATGTAGTTTAATTAAAACTTCTAACCAGCTTGTTTTTTATTGCTTGTTGAATATCATTAATATCATAATCTATAATTATCTGTTAATAACATTTTTGGATCTAATGAATTTGGACATGTGGAATAGTGAATTGTAGATCTTCTTAATATGTTTGAAATAAATTAGATTTTGTAAATTATATTCTACGCAAAATTTGAGCATGTTCTTGCAATCAATTGACCGATAAAGATATATTTGGGAAAAATAACTATGTTCTAGCAACGCATGTATTGTATGTATTAACTTTGAAGATTTAGGATTATAAAAAATAAACTGCATTCTCGAATACGGTCGAATGCATCCATATATAATGTAAGGTAAAAAAATTCATAATAATTTTTGGATATTTCAGACCTCTGATGTAATATAATCCTAAATCATTTGCTTGCCAAGTCATTGCGCACAAAATTTCAAACCTCTACACTTCTATTTTTCAAAAAAAAAAAAATCACTTGGTAAATTTTAAAAATTCTAGATTTTTTTTAAACATGTGTTCTTCAATACAATATTTTGCAATAGTGTATTTTATTGCACATTTAGAACTTCCTTGAAAACTGATTTTTAATATTTTGAAATGCTTGCTTATATTACCCATATGGTGAAAATAATTTCATGGACACCTTTTAGACAACATTGAGACTGTCTCTATATTTAAATTGTTTTGATGATTTTAATGAAAATGCTATGATTGCATAACTTAATATTTTTGGATTAACATTTCGATAGTATCATAATAAGTGTATGGTGTAGTAATTTCAATTTTTTTTTATTTTTTAGACTCAGATTTCAACGATAACAAGGACTTCGTCCTGACCAAAATCACCGACACCGTTATCAAACGTGTGAAAAACATCGAAATTTCCAAATACAACCGATCGAATCGAACCGCTGACAACGTGGCCACATTTTACTTCAAACACAGAGACACCGATTCCGAAATCGATCATCGCAGCAACAGCAACGTTGGCTTGACAGGATCAGAATTTGATGCCGAAGAATTCGCCATAATGTCTTCGGAAAGTGACAACGAAAAACAACAGCAGGACATGTCGGAGAAACTGGAAAATATGGTCAACGGTAACGGGCAGCATCATGGTAAATTGGACAACCAAGTGGATAATGCAGGAAATTTGGATAATGCTGTAAATGATAACCAAGAAGTCATTGTTCCTACAGTTAGGAAGAATGCGACGAGGAAGACTCAGGAGAATATTAGGAAACTGGTGCAAGAGGCTGAACACCTGGTAAGAGAAGATACTGATCGTGGAAGAATTGGAAAACAAGGCAGATCTCGCAATTTTGATAATGCTTCAAGGATAAAGGTAAGTAATTCAATTATTCATAAACTAAATATGTAGTTCGGAAATAAATTGAACCCAACGTGGTGTAATGGTCAAAACCGTGATCTGGCTAAAACTAGTTTTGGATTATATTAATAATAAAAATCATATTTATTAACTTTCCGTAGAATAAGTTATAGTAATCGCAAAAAATCGAAAATGAAAAATTTTATGTATCTTTACGTTCCATAGGTTTTTGAACATTTTGGCATACCTTAGAAAAAATGAATGTATGTAAGTGTGTGTGCGGATACAAATTTTCATCGACGATTTCGGGAACACAGATCAATCAATTTGAATAATTCAAAAAACATTCGATTTGTATTGATAAGGAGACGTGCTGATTAGTTTTTGGCGAAGGCAGGTCTAGCCGTTCCGAAGATACGGGGCAAAAGTGCCAAAAACGGTAACTAAATTTTTAAGAGATCGGAGCGTCCGATTTTAATAATTCAATAAAGATTTTACTTGTATTGACAAGATGACTGATTAAATTTTTGGGAAGACAAGTCCAGCGGTTATGGACTCTCAATAAAAATAAGTTAAAAAAATGTCATTTTGCGGTCAAAAATGTTTATTGGACATATGTACATCAAATTATCAGATATTTTATAGAGATTTTAATAATGTGTACATATTTTGTGTAATTTTTTTTGGATTTCATACCAAGATTTTTAATTATGGTACGGGAAGTTCCAGCAATTTGCCTTAAGGCACGATGCCATGCACCCCACCAAAATAATTTGAGATCACCAAAATTTTTTATTTTTAACCATGGCCTCATAATCATAAAATGCCTGCGATATAATTCTGCCAACTTGTAAGACCTTTTCTATAAAAATCTATTACCAATATGTTCCATTTTTTATAACCACACACATCAAGTTGTAATTTCCTATAAACATAATTTTCCCGTGTATAACACGGTTCCTGTATAATAAAAACCACTTCAATGGTTAGAAGAAACGTTATAATGAATATTAATTTAAACTCTTATACTTTTTCTGCGATATATTTCTTCATTAATCTTTCATTACTTGTTCATTACCTATAGATTAATCATGTACGTTCGTCGCAAATACACTTTGAATCATTGACTATAAAATTTAATAACGAAGTGATTAATTACTAGAGATTATATGTTTAGATACGTTTTGACGTAATAATGTCTGTATATTTTATTAAAATATTTGCTCATGTAGGTTAATTATTAGTTTTTCACTATTGCCCTGGATTATGCTTGATTTTTATCGTTAACCTGATTTTATTGAAGAAACTTTTCTTGATCATCATACTTCACCATACATCTTATTGTCTAGTATATTTAATAGAATTCAAACTGTTTTGGTTTATATTATTAGTAAGTTGAATCAAGAAATGATAAAAAAATTAGCGTTACATCCCAAATTCAAAAAAAAATCTGTTTGATTCTAAAAAAAATTTTGATTTATTGTTGTGAGTTTGATTAAAATGATCTATCGCATATTATGGCCAATAAAAAAGAAAATTCGTTCGCATAGAACATGATGTAACTGGTACATCGCTAGTTAAAAGTAATTTCAAAAGTTTTGTTCTCAATTCTGTTGTTTTTATTTTAGGTAATATTTCCATCAAAATGTTAATTATAATATATCATATTTTCAAACGTTATTTATCTTTAATGTCGGAAATTATTTAGCTTTCTTATAATGTGCACAAAAGTAGTAAATATTTTTAAAAAAACTGCCAGTTTTTCTGTTGCTTAAACTTTATATATATGATTATTCTATAAAATAAGTGAAAATATTATATTAAAATTGCCTCAGCCTAAATTATGCTACTAGATCACATTATTAATTCGTCGTTTCACACAGAGTCGACTATACATGTTTTTTTTTTCTTTAAATTTTAAATATAAAAGTAATCTAATGTTCGTTGTAAATACTTTTAAATGAATTCTGATTATTAAAAAAGCTACTAACCCGCCATCAGTTAACTATAGTTATTAATTAGTTAGTTAGCGTATACTATATTATACATAGTTTAAGTTAATATGTGCATATACAATTTATTTAAAATAATTCATATGCTATGTATAAAGGGTAACAAATCGCCAACAATTGACACATTCACTGGTGCACGCATATGTTGCGTGAGTCCGTCAATAGCCGTTTAGCACAAGAAGTAAAAGAAATACAGGCAAAATGGAATATATGAAAGAAATGACAAAGTGGCCATATTTAAAATTTGGCTGGTTTTTGTAAGACTTTTGCGACTGTATAAAATGAAGAAAGCCATAATAACAATCCAGTCAGATTTTGAGCTTCATTGTCACAGTCTTATGCAGTAATCATTTCAAACGTGTTTCGCGCTTTCAAAAGTTTATTGTGAGTGTGTTTTCTCAAGTATTTTGTGAACCTAATCATTGATATTTGTAACTATTTCAATTAAAACCAAGTTACTTATGCCAGTACTAATGATATCTACTATTACTATAATAGGGGACGTCCGTTAATCACGTGATCGCTTTTTAAGGATTTTTGGACTCCTTGGTGATACTTGGTGTTATTTAAAATTATCCTCCCTCCCCTACCAAACATTACGTGTGTTTACAGTGCGTAGAAAAAAATTGTTATGTTATTTAAATATTTTTAAAAAAAATGTGTTTTTTTAATTTCAGGTAAAAAATAAAAACACGTGATATCTTACTAGACCTCCCTCCCTCAACGTGGTTTTTCGTGATTTTTTTCTCAAACCCCCTCTCTCCGTTTAAGCCTCACGTGATTAAATGACGCTCCCTTACTGGTAGTGAATGAACCAAAGATTAGTAGAAACGATTAAGACTGGTTATAATAAGATTAAATAAATAAATATCATGAAAAACAAAACACCATGTCTTTCTGTCCGTACTTTCTCTGTAAGGAAAACAAGGTTTGCATTGAATGTGTTGAGCGATTTTTCTCTTGATAAAAAAGATTTTTCAAAAAAACAGTTTGCCATGATTTTCTTAGAGACGGTTGTGTGTACCTAAATAAATGTGTTGGAAATATTTGATGATATATTTTTTTTTTTTTTAATTTTATTTGAACAGCGATCATAACTTATGGGTTCTATGAGCAGTTGTGATTAATATCTTACAAACTACGTTTGTTTTATCACAGATGGCAACCCAAACAGTTGTCACATCTCTGTATGATAAATTTTTATTACAATCTCTGTAATAGGGCAAGTATGGTGCAACAATGCCGGGTGAGGGCTATTTTCACTTGGAAACATATTGCTATTTATATTTCCAAGTGAAAATCGTTGTCAATGTTGCTTGACAACAGGCTGCTCGAAAAGGGTATCGAACTCGGGACCTCTGAAACAAGTCCCGTCGCTCTTAACCGCTTACCTACGGGCGAGCCCGATGATAATTAATAATAATATAATATTCATAATTCTCCCATTATCTGTTAATAATTTCCATTATTATTTTAGGAATGGCTCCGCAAATCCAGTTCGCCCTGCGGTCTCTCCACCTCCCCATCAGGCAGCGCCCCCCTCGACAGTTGCGACGCATCAGGCGAGTGCACCTCCAGCAGCGACAGCGAAGCCGGAGGAGGCGCCCATGCCGGATCGGCCGAGAGCTCCGGCGAACCCTCGGGCTCTGTGGCGACTTACCGACGTGCTCTTGGAGACTCGCAAGCGACATCCACGGAATTGATCGATACGGATAGTAATGGAGCACCCACTGTGCCTTTGACTGATGGGGGTAACGGGGGTAGTTCGCCGGATAGTCCAACTCCAGTTAAGGTAAGGGATAAATGAGAATTTAAAATTTATAGGTAATATTTTTGGCAATTTGATAAAACCTAAAATTTTCCTAAACCGGTTTTCAAATAACACTATTACCAAAAAGTCGATTTTAACTAGTTTCGTGTTTTTATAAATTTGCTCGAATAATTAAGGGAAATTTTTTTTTTTTGCAGAGAAAATATTTAATAGAAAATTTCGAGTGATTAAAAGCAATTTCTTACTAAAATTATTTACTGTTTAACTTTATTGACATTGACAATAATTTTTTATGCAATTTAGAACAAAAAAAATTGACCAGGAGCTGACAACTTTAAAAACAATTATTTATTCGTTGTTTTCAATAATTCTAACATATAAGGGTATAAATATTTTTATTATAGTTAAACTAAGGTTTTGAAACAGTGTTTCCAACAGTCTCTCGTACATTGGGCTATATTTTTTATTTTAAATTTTTTGAAGAGTTATTCATACATTAAAAACTGGTATTCTCTACTAAAAACTGTTTTTTGGGTTCCATATAGTTCTCTCCTAAAAACGATTTTTTTTTAGAAACGTCAAACCCTAGTTTATTGCTATTATTGCTATATTAACTTGTATAAATTATTTTTGTAACCTTAATTTTACAATATTTTTCAAAAATATGTAATTTTTTGCCCTAATAATTTCTAATATGTATTTTTGATTGCTGGTTAACTTGGTTTTGATTTACATTTTATGCATTTTTACCTATGTTGGTATATTTTTTATTTCTCTTGACTTAAGTAACTTTTGTAACTTAGCATAGTTTTTATTTTTTAATATAACACCTTTAAATATCTAATAATAAAACTTGAATTGCTTTTAAACATTATCATTACCTATCATAACGCGCCCGATGAACCACAATTTGCAATGACTGGTATGTTTCATTGTTAGAGAAACCTAAAAAATTTAATTGTGTTAAAATCTTTGTAGAATATCAACTTTTATTAATATTTTTGGTTACTGTATAAGTGTATACTAGTACACTAAATAGGTAAATAAACAGGGTAAAATAATTTTGATACTGTGTATACATACACAGCATCAAAATTATTTTACCTGTTTGTGTATTATTTACCTCTTTTTGTTACAAAATTACAATAATAAATTTATATGCAAGTTCCATTCTATTATAGTTTTCGAAATTTCATTGTACATTGAATACGTCCTCATTGTTAAAGGTGAGAATTATCCTTAAAGGTCTTTTATAATTGACTATCAAAAATAAATTTATAGAAATCAGGTACATATTTCGAATCTTAATGATTTCCATCAGCAGGTATGAAAGTTTTTTTTAATATTTGCGTTATTGATTATGAGCCATATTTATATAAAATATAAAATGTATAAATATTTTATACATTACAAAAAGCAAAAATTTACATCGATATTACAAAGAAAGACGCTTAAAATGGCATCGATGCCTAAAAATGCAATTAATAAAATTATAACAAACTAAAACAAATAAACAACAAATTATAATTAACAAAAGATTCAAGATTGAAAAATAAACTATCGGCCATGAAATTAAAATTAATTAATCTAAATATAAATAATTAAAGATGCAACATTTCAACAGTTTTGCTAACAATCTGTAAATTTGGCTTTATAAAAAATATATAAGATATAGTACATCGTAAAATGTTTTGTTAAAAATTACATATAACTTTGTTACAAAAGTATCAGTAAAACTTCAAAACAAGAAGTATGATACTGAAACTGTCGAAATGTATTCAATTATAACCCAGTACTAGTCTGAATTAGTTATCCTATAATGACTTCAGAAAGAATATCTGTTATTGGTACTGCATAATAAAATGTTATGCTAATAATTGCATATATGGTAGAGAAGTAGAAGGAAAAAGTTCTTGCAAAAATATGGAACAAAGCTATTAAAATGTTGTATTTAGTTATTACCTTTTTTGTCTGCGTTTAGATTTAAAACTATCTGTTCCATAATAATGAATTTTTTTCATCTAGGTTATTATGCGATCTGGTAAAACATCAGCAACTCGTCCATGGTCCGTCTCATGTGTGTCCCAACTTACCCCAAATGGTGAAATGTTGAACGTGGAAAACTTACAAAATGAAACTACAACTGATGGATTACAAAAGAACAAAATGGCACAACAATTCAGTCATTCGGAATCGGCTTTGCATATTTTGGATAACATGGCGAGCTATCACGGAGATTTCGGCAGAACGGATAATAAGTTCGATATCAGGAAGAAAAAGCTCAGGCTGAAGAAAAGACAGGTTGGTGTACTATTTTTACCTGATTACAAAATTATGGACCTAGTTTAATATTTGCCTTTTTTAAAATATTTGTATAAAGGTTAGAAATATGTTTCCATTATCCTATTGCAAAGTTGGAACTTCTAAAGTAGTAAATTTTAGCTGACAACTTTTATTTGAATTTACATATTTAAATATCCTAGTCAATTTAAAATGGAATTTAAATATTTGTATCTTCGTAAGTGAAAAGTAAACAGTAATCGTTATTATATTTTTTAACAGACAAATATTTAACTATTAGCGAAATAGTATTTGCTTGAAGTTAAAACCTGATGTTAGAAGAAAATGCTCATTAGACGGTTTTCCTAAACGAGTAGTAATTTTGAATTTTTGATCAAATCATCTCTCCTTATTAATATTATTTTGATTATCACTGGTAACTTAGCTAAAACAATTACAAGTTTTGAGAAAAGTTAACACTCCGAGGAAAGAGAAATTTATTGTTCAAAATCTAACTCTTTTTGCATTACTTTTCTATGCATATTTGCGCTCATCAAGGCAAATTATATTTTATTTAAAAATTTAACCAGTGTTTCATTTTAATATTCTGGTTAATCAAATAAAATATTCAAAAAAGTAACGGTATTCGTTTGGTGATGAATACCTTCCCTGCCTTTATTGTATCCTGGAGGGGATGATCCGAGCATTTTTGCTAATGCAAAATGTTATTGTATTTTAGTATGTCTTTTATATCAAAGTGTTGTTTAATCAAAGTTATTCTGTTTAAAAATGAGTGTTAACAAAATATTAAATTTACTATTATTTTGATAATGTTTACTGTTATAATTTATCTATATTTAGCATCCCCATTGATTTTACCTGTGTTTTATATATATTCTCACCATCAAGGTGAAGAATTTTGAGTGGAAAATTACTACCGGAATTTCAAAATTTTATTTGGATATAAAGTGATTAATTTACAAATGTTATGTCAGTGCTTTTATTGAATGTTTTATCAGTATCATTATATAGTTAAACAAATTTTGTGAAAAGTAACAAATTGTGTATTTTAAAAAAAATGTAATCGCGGTTAGTTGGTCTTTAATTTTTCAATGAAAAAAAAATTTAATTTATAAAACTTTATATGGATTTAGTTGTTTTCTTGATTGTATTCTCAAAAAAAAAAACTATATAGTTTTGAAACTATATATAGTTTCTTGAAAAAAAAAACTATATATAGAGAATACGTTAATATTTTTATATACAATATTATATATATATATATATATATATATATATATTTATATATAAAATTTTTTTATATATAAATTTTTTTATGTATAAAATACTTTTATAAATATTTTTTTTTATATATAAAAAACTTAAAACTATCATCTAAGGATTTAATCATATTAAAGTTTCAATTTTTTTCTTCCAGAGCAATATTTTTTATATACCCTTTTATATTTTTTACCTTTATTATTGAAATTGTAACTTATTATTAAAGCTGATTATTACTTAGCATAGTGAACAAAATTTTTATAAATTAATAATTCTTCTTTTACATTTAGGGAAGAAAAAGTGAATCCAGCAACGATGCCTATGCAGTCGAATCATCGGCCGGACAACACTCTCCAAAACAAGGAAGCCTGGTAAAATCCCGATCGTTCTCTGGACACTCTCAGATCAATTTAGAACGCATCCTCTCTTCACCGACCCTCAAACACCTCACTAATGAAAAGTGCCATTTAACCACTATGCCAGTAAATTTCGAAATCGGTGGAAATATAACAAATGCACCAATCCTGGAAAATATTGTCACATCTGAAGAACACAGCAGTAGCTTTTCTGAAGCTTGGGATAATTATCAGGATAAGTACTTGTCAGAGTCTTATTCTGAATGTGTAGATACTGAGGCAGCAAGGAGGTTATTAGATTTTGGTGAGGATTATAGGAATTATATAGATTCACAATCAGATTGTTGCTCGTCTTTGTCAAACTTTGGAACAAATCTAGATGTTGGCAATAAGAAGTTCTTGAAAAATTTGATAGCTAATTCACCTGATTACATCAGAAAATCTATAGATGATTATTCTTTCGATAATTCTGAAGACACAGATCTGGATTGCCGTAGAAAGATTAGATCTGATTTGCATCAAAGACGTCGCTCAAGCAAGGAAAGAAGAAGCTCCAAATTGACTTCAGATAGTGACTCAAGTAAAAACTCTTCGAAACGCAAAAATAGTTGTGGAATGAAAAATAATTTAGCAGATATGGAATCCATGAAAAGAAAAAGTAACAGCAAGCTTAAACTCAAGATGCGTTCTAATACGATGACTGACAGTGATTCGGATTTGGATGAGCTACGAAGACTGGTGACTGAATCCAAAGTTCAATTGGACAGAAGCGAAGCCTTGTGGTGCAGCAACGATCCCAAATCAGAAATGGACAGAGGAATTATTCTCCAACCAAGGGACTATGTAAGAAATTTTAACAAAGTATTGCATGGCAGTTTGATCGTTTTGCTCCCTATAGTATTATGCTCTATTATGCTAGAAAATCTACTGCAGAAACGTTTTGTTTGAATTTTTGCATTGTAAATTTTTTTGATGCGTGCTAATTTTTTAATCTTTAAATATATAATTAATTTATATAAGTTACTTTTAATGATACACTTCCATAATGTGATTTAACAGTATTTTTAATGTACATATGATGTAATCTTGCAGTATTTAATACAATATTTATATATTTGATTTAATTTTTTGTTGTTGTTTTATTCATTTCTTATATGCATTACATTCTATATTTTTTATGCATATGGGTTATATTTGTTTTGTGTTAACTACTACTACTAAATTTTTGTCGATTCTAATTTAACTTTGCTTGTACTAATGTTTTGCTTATAATTAGCACGCATATCATTTAATTTAACTTTTAACAAAAACATCAGTATTAGATTTAATAGCATTCTAGATCTAATTTTAAGATATTTGTAATCAACACTTGATGAAAATAACTCATGGTAATAATGAATCTGTTAGGAGCTATTAATTGTGTGAGCTTTATATTTCTGTTAGATTTGCATGTATTTTATAGAATGATTTTTACAGTTTTTTGTTACATGAAAAATGCTTTTTCATGAATTTAGATTAAAATGCATTAAAATAGAAATATGATTTGAAGTTTCACGGATATCCTCGCAAACAATCATGGTGATTCTACTACATTACAAGTGTGGTATTATTTATTAGAACTTAAACATCTTATTTGCTCAAGAAAAAATATTTTACATTCAAAAGATTTTAAATGTGAGCTTGCATAATTAATAGACATCCTTATAACACATTTCCTTAGAATTCTCATATTTGCTATGTAGTTTTGACCTATAATTTCTCTCATTTATAGATATCCTTATTATCAATTGATAGATAGCCTTATCATCAATTAATAGATGTCTTTATTATCCTTCGAAACGCATCTCCTTCTAATTCTTGTAATTCTATGTATTTTTGTCTTTTAATTTCTCTCATTCAATAGTAGCATTTGTATTCCTTGCTATGATGCGTATAATGTATGCTGGTCATTTACTTATTTATTGTCTTACTTTTGTGTCTGTCACAAAAATACATGAAAGCATAGAATAGTCTTCTTTTTCTGTGTTTATTATTCTGCAAACCTAATTTGCTATGCCTTCTGTTATTTTCAGTCCCTATAATAATCGTATTGCCTGAAAATAATCAATTCTTAGATATTTATGGTCCTTACAGTTTATCTTCCTTCAAATTATCTATCATATAGATTAAATTCTAACGAATTCTAAGAATTATTATCATATAGATTAAATTCTAACAATGTTCATCTTTAAATGCTATGGCACTTTTTTTCTAAATGTTTCAAATGATGATGATTTCTATTTGTTTGAGCTAAAAGTGAAACGTTAGTAGTGTACACATTCACCAAAAAATATTTTATTTAAAATCTGCTATTTGTTAGTGCTAAAGTATATCAATCATATGTTCTGTTCAAAAGTGTAGTTCTATGATAGATTGCAAGATTTTATTATCGATTTTGCTATTTACAAGATATAACTCTCAAACACACTGTTCTATTATGCTTCATCTTGTAATATATTGGTATTTAAGTTGTCCTCTCCTTCAAATTTCGAATTGATTTGTGATATCAAATCATTGATTATTTTGCAGGGTCTAATTTTCTAGTCTATATAGAGAGAATTTTTTATGAAATATTGAGCCATCATATATGTTTTGAACATTATATTTTCTGGTTTTAACTCGAATGCTTCATCTTTCTATATAGAACATTTTTTTTTCGATAAAAATATATATTTCAACGCCTAATTCTTCCCGAACTATTTTTTGAAGAAACTCCAAAAATACAGTGTTTAAATAAGTCTTGAAAATATTATTGAAGTGTTCAAGAGCAATAGAATTTAAAGTGGAGGCCAATTTGTCGACCAGAAGGAGTCTACTTAAGCATTCATTGTTATTTGTAATTTTTATATACCCTATTCTCCTTTACAAATCAAATTTGGTATACTCTTTAAAATAAACAAGTGAAAATATTTTTCAATAAATTGAAGAACAAAATCAGAATGGTTAGGGAAAACTACTCATGGTAAATACTTATGTCCAAATTTGTATTGCAATGTTACACTATTATTGTTGTTTAATTTACTCCTTTCGTATACTTATCTGTAATGTTATTTCCAAAATTATTACCTAACAAGAGTACTTTATGAAAATTTATCTTATCCATTTTTCTTTGCATAATCATATTTAAAATAGTTAAAAGATGATATTGATTGAGAAAAAATAGGGAAGTTGAAATGACAAATAATAGTATAAATTGCAAAAGTGTGCAAACTTTCAATTAAAACGTTGTATTTTTTTAATATTATATCCCGAACTTTAAAAATAATTTTTCATAGATTTTTTGTGAATCGGTGGGGTGAATAGTTCAAACGTTTGATTGTTTTGTGTTTAAGAATTGAACTTCTACAAAAGTTATGGAATATTGGATATTAACAAATTTGAATGTTTCTTGAACGAGGAATTAATACATAACAATACTTTATTTTATGACAAAGTTTTATATATTTTGTAGAGGCACTTTTCCAAAAGTCGAAGTTTTTTTGGACATGTTGATACTGTTGAAGATACAATTTGTATCTAATCAATAAAGCCTTTCTAATAAAAATAATTATAAAGTTTATATGAACCTTTATGTAGAATACTCAATTAAAATTGAATTCAGTTAGTGAACGTTATGCAGTCCTGTACAAAATATGATAGAATTGGTTTACATTTCAAAAAATAAATTGCAAATTAATATTATCAATAGAAAAACTTGTATTTTTTAAAAAAAGGCAGTTGAATAAATTTAAAATACGAACATGATATAAAATTATAATACGTAGCTAAGCACAAAGAACAAAAATGTTTATTCAAAGAACAAATTTTATCTGTTCAATTAAAAAACAAGACTATTCAAATTCAATTATGTTGTAAAAAACACAGTTTGCTTTTCGTCACAGAAGATTATCCCAACATTTACCTAAAGAATTTTTCCTTTCAACGAAAAATAAAGTTTCTTGTAGCATCTAATATAGCTACCACCTGGGACCCTTTAACACCCCGCTCTTCCTCAGAACAGTTTTTTTAAAAAAAGCTGAGCTTTAGCTTTGTCAATCAAATACTTAGTTTTGGATATTTGGCTAATCATATTTCTATTAAATGGTGACCATTTAATGGTCACTACCATCTACTTTGTTTGTAAATACACTAGTTCAGCAATAGAAATCTACTTTTTGAGAACTCTTTGGTTATGGCTAGCAACTTCTTTATGTCAGTCTTCCCCAATTTCAAGAAATTTCAAAAATATTAATAGCTTTACTCCAAAATTTTACGATTACAAATGTTTACGATGCACAATGAAAAATAGTAATAATTAAGTCCAAAAAGCAGAAAACAAAATCAGGTGAAGAAGTATAAGTGTTTTATGATAAACTGCTTGTTTTATTGGCCCTTCCTTAATAATATATTCTTTGCATGCTTATTTTGGATCTATTTACAAATGTAGTAGACCTTAATTAACCAGTTACCTGTAACACTTTAACAATCCCTGGTTTCAGGCTGAAATAATATTAACCTGCCGCGAGAACATCAGATGTCTGGAAGCAGTCATGACCAGAGCCTGCGGCGCAATCCTGAACGATGTCCAGGGCCAGAATTTGCGCGGTAAGTTCATTGCTTCAACTCCATTGGTTTCCGGCTTGAATAAACCAATTAAAAAATCAGTAATAGAAACCGAAAAGATAGAAGAAAATTTGGAAGTTAATAGGAATAGCAAGTTTAAGTCGGTTCAGCCTGTTGTTAAGAAAGCCAAGATGTCTCATAAAAATAATTTAGTCGAGCAAACCAGTAAAGGTTGTAATTGTGGTAATGCTGATAGAAGTTCTAATTCCCAAACCGTTTACAATGTTAATATAAATAAACCAAATGGTAAAACCAAAAGTAAAAGGAAACCTAGTAAAAAATCTCCTAAATCACAAGGTTGTAAATGTAACAAAAACATTTACAACAAGTTATGTGATATCTCAAGCCAAATACAAGATTTTTCCAAAACTGAATCTACTTTAAAAAATGCAGTAAATGATGATGAGCTTATCACACATTTGAGTACATTTTTTAAATCCCTTCGAGTCACATCCAATTCAGAAAACAAAAGTATCATTTTGAACGATTGTGGTGAATTAGTAACAGCATGCAAATGCCATCCAATTGCCAAGTTCATTAATTTTACTATTAACTATATAACAGAATGGAAAAATTATATTTGGAATTGTAGTTTATTCACTTTTCTTTTAAGAACTTTACAGAAATTTATATTTATGATATTTGGAATTAAATTTCAAATCACTCGAACTCTCAAGCGAATGTTGCTGCCTTTTTAATCGTGCAATATTTTAATAGTTGTTTAGGTTTATATGCAAATGCTATGGAAAAACATACTCATATGCTTTATGTGCAACTTTTTTCAAAATTGACATACATATACTCATATGTATGTTTAAGCAAATGTAAAAATAAGTTTTTGAGCATATAGTATAATTTTATATAGCTTTGGCATGGCAAGGTTTTGTTGCTTTTTGGTGAATGTTTAACATTTTTACTCAAAAAGATATTTAATGTTTTTAGTAATTAGTTTTTAATCTATCCCATTCAATGGCATGTTTTAATTATACTCATTCATTGTTAAATCATATGGACAGAAGCAAAATGTTATGAAAATTTAAAAAAATTAAAAACAGTGGTGATTATTCAAATATATATATATATATATATATATATATATTTATGAATATAAATTTTTTTATTACATTAAGTAAACGTTTTTAAATTTACATACATTCGAATCTGTCCATTTTCATGTCATTTTATTTTACTCGTAAGTGTTTTTGAATGTTATTTTAAAAATTCAAAGTATATAATATGAATCATGTTACATCAAGTTATTCAAAAATATCATTTGTATAATAATGTAATTCTTCATGTTATTATAATTATGATTAACATTACTGCTATGTCAAACATTATGCATTAATAAAATTGTATCATATTGCTTGCTTGCTTTCATTGTTGTTGCACATTTCTAAATTGCTTGCAAATATTGCATGACTAATGTTTTAAATAACATATTTAAACACTAATCATTATTCATACACCACCTATAATCATTAGTTCGAATGACACCCAACTATTATGTGATTGATTGGATTTAAATTTGATTTAAATTGAAGCACCTATTATATATAATTTTATCAACTTGAACAGCAGCCAGCAAATTCGAATTTATAAAAATTCAAAGTGAGAATAAAATTGAGTACCAATCTTATTTTTTACAAAAAGATTACCAGCAGAAGATACTCTTCTGTATCTGTTCAAAATAAGAAATGATTTTTTTTTAATTAGTGGTATTTAGTGGTACACATATCAGGTAAAAACTCGCTTATTTTCTTTTCACCAATCTTATTTTTTACCAAAAAAGACATTCTTCTCTTTCTGTTCAAAGTGAAAAAGTGAAATAATTGTTTTGGTATTAGTGATACACATATCAGGTAAAGATTCACTAATTTTCTTAAAAGCACATGTTTTTTATAAAATATTTTTAAAAGTATTTTTAACAATATTTCAAAAACCTATTTTAAAAAACATGATATAATACAAGATATATCTAATAAAAATTTTAATATTTTTAGTAACTCTGAGCGTGCTTTCCTGAAGAATTATTTCCATTTATTATAACGTCCCAAAAAATGTTATTTTTCTTCAGAAAATATGCAATGATTATTACTTTATTTATTGTTGCATGGTATTTATCTTTTTTTAATGGATGTCGTATTGTGTTGTAAAAATCATGTATGAGACATTATGAACTACATTCTGCTTTGTTTATTGTCATTTATTTATACGTATATCAATATTTTTCCTTAAATTTCTAATTTATTTTGGTCATAGCAAAAACATTTTAAAAACTTAAATGAAGCTCAATAAGACTATTAGGGTTGATTAGTTTTTTTGCGCTGTTCGGTTGAACAGATTCTTTTTAGTAACAGTCAAACAATTTTTTGGCTTTATTTGTAAACCTGCAAAAAACTATTCAATCGGTGCCAATTTTTACATTAATCGTACGTGAATTATTTCGAATATGCTAATATTTTAGAATAATACTTATTCAGAATAATGTAGGATATTTTATGGACATTTCAAACATATAAATTTTATTAGTATGATAATTATTTAGTGTTAACTATATATTTTCGACCCAATTTCTAAAAAAGTCCTCAATCGATCATTCGGTCCATTTTTTTAAATTGACAATTTAAGACATTAGAGCTTTCTCAGAATGTAGTAACTCAATTTAAAATAAACTAAACTTTATTTGGAGGCATACGTTGGGAATTGCTTTGGTTAATTAATTTCTGGTTAACGTCGATGTAGCACACTTTTTTGTATTAAGAGGCACAACTAGTGTGAAATTGTCAAAAAATCGAATTTTCAATTTTTCCATATCTCGATAGGTTATACCTTTAAAAATAACATACCAAAATTTTCAATCGTTTTTGAGTTACAGCCATTTAAAGAGTATATATATAGTATATAGTATATCGATCATTTAATCTTTAAACGCGTTTTTCTCGAAACTGCATTTTCCGAATTTGCTGCAGCGATTACTCAAAAACAAATGATCCGATCACTATCGAATTTTTTTTACATGTTCTATATATAGTTCTCCGTAAAATGAACTATCGATTTTTTGATCGGATCAAAAATCGAATTTTGGCAGTCGAAAAACGACCAAAATTTAAAGTAAAATTAGAGTTTTTTTTAAAAAACGTCGTCATTTTGTCAATTTTTGATTTTTTTTTTCTTAATCGTAGTTCATTTTACAGACAATATTATCTAGTTTAACGAGAATTTTTTTTAAATTTCATCCACGTAGAAAGTCGGAATCACTGCAGCAGTGAAGGGTTTTTTTTTTGTCGCGCCGTTGGAGATCGACGATAACTTAAAAAATATTTAATTTTATTCTTCAAAAATTTTACTATGTATTCTTAAAACATGTATAAATATATTCCAAAAATTTCAGAAATGATTGATAAAGTAGTTTTTTTAATATAATTTTCCAAAAATCACCTTTTTTT
>NW_020536999.1:62802320-62844951 GCF_003426905.1 Ctenocephalides felis
ACCCTATCTAAAAAGCAGTATGAAAGCTGGTAAATAGAAAGTACGATTAGTTTTTTTCATCACTTTTTATTGCAATCTATCTATTTATACAATTTATAGCAAAACGAATAGTTTATAAAGTGGTGTTCATGATTACAAATGCAAAACATAACCGTAAAGGTGTCGAACGGTACTCTCAAATAAGGTAAAAGCTCAGGTTAATATACTACGAACAAAAACTAACAATAAGACTATAAGAGCATTGAAATTGTAACCAATTCAATTATTTGTGCTAATGAACAGTTTCATTCTAAAATGAAAAATATCTGTAAATACCTTTAGTTACTCGTATTATCTGATAAAGGTAAAGACTTATTATCAATAATTAAAGTAAACACTCTAAATCAATGCTCTAAAATATATTTAAACTTGCACCCATTATTCGTAAAAAATTGCAAATATTTGTTCCATAAAACTTTTTATACAAAAACGTATTTCAAGTTACAATTTGAACAAATCAATATTCCCACGATCTAAATTTGAGTAATAGTCACAAAATCAATAGCAAAACCATCCATCATATTACCTATTATATGAAATACGTGTGAAAATAACTTTTCAGAGATATATTTCGAAACAAAAAAACTTATATATAGTGTTATAAGTTATTATATAACATTATATTTTATTATAAGTAATTATCACAGAGCATTATTCAATATTATAAAAAATCTTACAAAAATAAATTATAACATTCACAGGTACAAGAGGTAAAATGTAGCGTAATGAATTGGAAGCATGAATAAGATATATTAAAAATTTTATGATCTCCCGGCAAGAAAAATAATGAATAAAAACAATTATTTTCATACTTTCTCGTTATAATTGTTTTCTCGATTTCGTGTTAAAAATTTGAACATAAATTCAACGTTTCTATCCATTAGGGTGGTCCTTAAAATGGTCATTTTCAAATTTCCTTGCTCCCAGGGGCTCAAATGGTTCCAAATAGATAAAAAACAATTCTCTGAAAGTTTTTTCTCTTAATATTAACGTTTAGATAGAGCGCAATTCAATCAAAGTTTTGTATGAAAATAGCATGAAAAAATTTTCAAATTAAAAAAAATTTTTTTTAGATGTAATTTAGCAAACAAATGAATGAATAAAACTCATTCATATGTCGCTAAGTTATACCTAAAACATTTTTTTTAAATTTTCAAATTTTTTTCCATGCTCTTTCCATACGAAGTTTGATTGAATTGCGCTCTATCTAAACGTTAATATTAAGAGCTAAAACTTTCAGAGAATTGTTTTTTATCAATTTGGAACCATTTGAGCTCCTGGGAGCAAGGAAATTCGAAAATAACCATTTTAAGAACCACCCTACTATCCATATACATTAGCATAGATATATATACTAATACCCTAGTAGAAATGTATCGTGGCTAGAGAGGTAAAATATCGTGGCGCAATATTCGAATCTTGTCTTTAGATGGACCGGGCAATATTTGTTTTCAAAATTATGGAAAATTTGGAAAATTCATCGGAAAAGTGTTTTATATGGTTTATTACAAATAATAAACATGTTTACCATCTGATTTACGCCTTTAATTTTATATTTACACGAATTATACATGATTTTTAAATGTGGGTTTCATGCATTTTTTTTCTGGGCGACCAAGATTCGTTTTTTCAGTATTATCGAACTTGGGAAATACATGGTATTTATAAGGGTCACGAAAAAAATTAACTTTAAATAATTAATTAGCCCCAAAATCATGATTAAGGCTTTTAAAAAGTTGTATGTTCGATCGCAATTAATAGTTTGATACATTTTCTTATAAATTCAATATAAATTTTAAATGTGGGTTTTATGCATTTTTTTTCTGGGCGTCCAAGATTTGTTTCTCCAGTATTATCGAACTTGGGAAATACATGGTATTTATAAGGGTCACGAAAAAAATTAACTTTAAATAATTAATTAGCACCAAAATCATGATTAAAGCTTTTAAAAAGACATATGCTCGATCGCAATTAATAGTTTGATACATATTTCTTTTAAACTCAATATAAATTTTAAATGTGGGGGTTATGCATTTTTTTTCTGGGCAACCACGATTCGTTTCTTCAGTATTATCGAACTTGGGAAATATGTGGTCTTTATAAGGGTTACGAAAAAAATTAACTTTAAATAATTAATTAGCACCAAAATCATGATTAAAGCTTTTAAAAAGTCATATGCTCGATCGCAATTAATAGTTTGATACATATTTCTTTTAAATTCAATATAAATTTTAAATGTGGGGGTTATGCATTTTTTTTCTGGGCAACCACGATTCGTTTCTTTAGTATTATCGAACTTGGGAAATATGTGGTCTTTATAAGGGTTACGAAAAAAATTAATTTTAAATAATTGATTAGCACTGAAAACACGATTAAAGCTTTTAAAAGGTCATATGCTCGATCGTAATTAATAGTTTGATACATTTTTTTACATTAATGCCTTTGTGTAAGTGTCAATATTAAAACCAATTTGGGCTCCATATAATATATTGATAAACAATATTAAAATCCCATTCAAAACTAATATAAGCTCAATATTGAAAATCAATATATGATTAATATAAATAAACAATATTTACTTCAAATTCAAAATTATTATTTAACCCACATTTAAAAATATTATTTAATTCATATAAAAAACAGAATTTAACTCATTGATAATATCTTAGCTAATACATAGCTAATCATTGATCCGCTCGATCGTAATTAACAGTTTGATATAAATTTTATATGAATTCAATATAAATTGTAAATATTATATTCACATTATTTTTTTCTTTATTATCGAACTTGGGAAATAAGTAACATTTACATTGGTCGAGAAAATAATCAATTTTAAATCATCAATTAGCACCAAAAACATCAATGGCGACTCTTAAAAAATATATTTTTGATCAGAATTAATTAATTAAAGCTAAAATAATTAAATCCATTATTAAACGTGAAGATATGCAAAAATCTTCATTTTCGATTTTCGTCTCATTACTATAAATACCCTAGGGGAAGTTAAAAAAGCAATAAATAATTTAACTATATTGTATTTATTTATTAACTATATTATTTAACGACATTGTAAGTATGTCATCATTCAGTAAACAAAACAAAAATAAAATTATACAAGATTATAGTAGTACAAAAGTACCAGAATAATTAACAAACTTAAATAATGTCAGTACGTACCGCACTGAGAAAGAAAAATTAAACAAAATGTTTGATAAAAAAAAAATCAAAACTTCGAATAAAATAAATGTTAAATAATGAAATTTTGTAGTTAGTCACATGACTTGCTTAAATTTGTTTTTTTCTAGTTTGGTATGTATTAATATTATTCAAATCTGTTATCATCTGTTAAATCTGTTAATTATCGATTTATATTTATAAATAGAGACGTTTTAAAAATATTCTGAAATTGCACTATGTACATGTATATGGTTTATGTATGAACATCTGGTTTTTGAGAATGTCTCTTCTTTCTTTCATATAACCGATATTTGTATAAGGCTATCTCGCTTCGTGTACGGTCTTCGTACGAATCGTTGTCCTTCGTCCTCGGTGTTTCTAGAAGACGACTACCTAACTATATGTCAGTTATGGCCGAACTTATTTTATACGTATTTTATGAACTAATATTATATCATTGCACTTTTGTTTTAATTATATAGCTTTTTTAATAGCAATTATTATTTATATTACTATACTAGTTTATTATTTACATTAATGTTATTTAAGAGTAAAAGTTTAATTAAAAAATTTATTTAAAGGCAAAAGAAGTCTTCTTTAAATTTATTACTGTGTACATAGTAAATAATGTGATTATAAAAAATGCTTGTTGGTTAGTTCTTGAAGAAGGAAAGAATCCATAAGCCCATAACGTAGGATAAAATAAGTGAAATATTATTATGTTTTGTGAAGATAAAATTTATTTAATATAATTCAGCAAAAAAAAAATTAATAATAAATATAAACATTAAAAATTTTCTAAATGTAAACATATTTGATATAATGATAATTAATAGCAATTTTATTAATTTTGTTTTGAATATTTTCTAAGTAACGTTTCACTGATTATGCAATTTACTAACTCTCTTATATTGAAATGAATGAAAAGGGAGTTATGGATATACTTTACTGACTACTACACTGAATAAACTAATAACAACAAATTAATGAGCGTATACTTTGTAACATAAAATGATACAAAAACATAAAAATACATAAAAATATGTTAGAACCGCCCTTTGATTAACAATGCTTTAAGTCTGCATCACCATCGAACGCACGGAGCACGGAGCCTCGCATTTTTCAATAGTATGAAATTCGTTACGCAGTGCATTTAGCAATTCTTGTTGAATTTAGAATTTATTATAATATTAAAATATATTCATAATATATAGTAAGTCTGGAAAAATGTGAATATTTAGTGAAAAATAAAATGATCTATAATATCAAATGATAATTGGCTAAAAACATATTTTGTGAACAGTTTATAAATAAAATCAAGCGGTTAATTAACATAATTTTGAGTTTTATGTTTAAGGTACGTAAGTATATTCATTACTTATATTATATAAACAACATACATATTTAGTAAACAATGATGTATTTTATATATTCTAGATTGACTAAATTGAAATGGATGTAAAATCAGCTGTAATATAAAAACTATCACATAGCAAAAATGGATTTGATAAAAGGTAATAAAATATTAACAAACTTATTAAATGCAGACTTTTCAATAATTTATTATCGCTTTTGAATATTTGATATTCGTATTTCCATCAACAGTTTTTTGTTTTAATTTAAAATTATAATTGTACTGTTTTAAATTAATGTTAAAATTTTATATTAACTGTATTTTTAATTATTTCAGATTTAACTGTGATCGAGTTCTAGAAAATAGTAGTTTTCAATAAACTACAATGCCAGAAATGTTTTTTTATTAAAAGCTAAGTAATTGAATTTATGATGAGTTTATAAAATCAATATATTCCAGAAATATTGCTATAAAATATTAATAAATTTTATCTTATTTCAGGTGTAATCGTGATCGAATGCAAGAAAATGGTAAAATATGTGTGAAAATATCCAAATAATATAAGAATTTCCACCACTAATTAAAATACTTATAAATAGACAATTAAGGCGATAGGATTAACAAAGATGAGATTATGATTTACCATTAAGATCCTCCAAATTATTATAATGACTGAAAATATTTTGATTGTTCTATATCTTATTATCATAATGTGTAAATTGTTAATAAAATTATTAAGATTCAATACATAAACTATTTAAAAATGTATGTATTCATTTAGAATAAATAAACTTTTATTATCAATGAGTTAAATACTGTTTTTCTATATAAACTAAATAATATTTTTAAATGTGGGTTAAATAATAATTTTGAATTTGGGGTAAATATTGTTTATTTATATTGAGATTATATTGGTTTTTTATATAGGGTAAATATTGTTTATTTATATTAATCTTATATTGGTTTTCAATATTGGGCTTATATTAGTTTTGAATGGGATTTTAATATTGTTTATCAATATTGGTTTTATATGGGGCCTATATTGGTTTTAATATTGGATTTATATGGGAAAATGTTAACAGAATAATATTATAGCAATATTGGTAAACAATATAGAGCCCATAAAAAGTACAATATTGCGCCACGATTCGTTTCTACTAGGGTAGATATATACTATAGATAGAAACTATTAGATATTTTTGGAATAGAGAAAAAAACATTACAAAAATTATTTATAACATTCACAGGTACAAGAGGTATAATAGAGGTATATAGCGTAACAAATTGTAATGGTTATTACTTGTCAATTGGACAAATTGAATGGGTTAAAAAGGAACAACTGAATCTTTACCCTAGCTAAGTGTAAACAATCAAAAATAGTAAATAAAAAAGTAAATTGAGTTGAAGAAGAGATAAATTAAATAAATATTTATGAAAACTCTGCTGATAAATATTTATGACAAAATGCCAGATCTAGGTTATATACAGTGTTATCTCTGTAAAAATGTACCCATAAAAAAGTTATATTTTCATTGGTTGAACATTGGCCATTATTTCGTAAATTAACTTTAAATTTGAAAATAAGACATTGGACCGGGTGCCCTTAGGCCGTCCCTTTTTACCCCGCCTATAGGGTAAAAAGGACCAGGTGACAAATTTTTAAAACATTACGTAGAGTTTTAAAATACATCAAAAAACACATTTCTACAATGATGAATTAGCTAGGAGTTTCACTGAATCAGTCAGATAGTTGTTTATTTGATAGGTGTTATTTGTTGTGATATAGTATGTTTGGTTTTCACAATATCATTTTGCTTGAAGTCAAATTCGACCCGCCCTACTCTATATCATATATGGAAAATCCATATAAATACGTGTGCAAATTCAAAGAGTCAAACTGGCTTGTTAAATTAGCTTGAAATGAAAATAGATTTTATTATTTACTGTGGTACTATTTGTAACTATTTTGCATACCATTCATAAATCTTATTTGTAAAATATGATATATTTTTGTTCAAATTTGTAATTGAAAATAAAACATGGCGAAGGGTGGAAGGGTACAGTTAGTTTAATATATAATCCTCGCGTAATATAATTTCTACCATAAAAATGTTATCTTCAACAAAGAAACTAAGTCAAACATCTATCCTCATAAAATATCTCCAACTTCTTCCATAGCTATATATCTCTTTAAGATTTACTCTAAATGCAAATCAAACCGGATGCGTTCCAGGTTCCGCTCTTTCCATTTCCTGATTTCCGGATTTTCCGCTTTTCCGCCGTCTCGAGACTAAGTGTTATTTGTCGCCTTTGGAAGTCAGGTAGAAATGGGTGAAATAATATAGGGGATGAATGGAACATCCCCGATAATGTTTGATTTTGAATGTGGGTGATATTAAGTAGAGTAGAGCGAAAAAATAGAAGCATTAGTAATAAAATGAATATTCTATAGATATGGAAGATAATATAGGGTATGAAAGGTAAGGGTGTTTCATGGCGTAACGGTTAAGCGCACTGCCCGCTCTGATTAACCTCATATCATGCGGTAGTGATATCAGTTCTCATTTAAAAATGTAGAATCAAAAATATGATTTTAATTGAAAATAGCCGAAAACGGAGTAAAATAGCAATGAAAAATCTCTCACACTATTCAATCTTGAATCACGGACCTGCCTTAGGGCAATACTACCCATTATTATTATATTATGACAGATATTTTAATAATTTATTTTATTTTCATTGTAGTCACTAATAATGGATTATTTAGTCATCAAGACAAGTAGAGATATATTTTTATAATTTATTTTATTTTACTATAATAAGAAAACAAATAAGTTTCTTTGGGTCACTTTGAATTTTAGTTAGAGCTATAAAGTAGAACTTACTTTTTGTTCTTATATTTATTTTTAGAGAACTAACTATAAAACAATTACTTTTACTAATTTATATATAATTTCTCTTGAATTAGTCTTAAGGTGCTTATTTATAAAACAATTAATTTCACTAAATTATGTTAAGTTTGTGCCTTCTGAATATTTTGACCTTGATTTGTGAAAATATAATATACAATAATCAAATTGTACTAAAAAACGCACATAAAATAAATAATATAACCTATATGATTCATTTTATAGTATTATTGTTATATAGGTAATAGGTACCCTGAAATAATTTTATTTTTACAATATAAAATTTCCTAGCTATTTCGGAATTTTTAGTAACTTTCAAATATAGACTACAATATTTTTAATGTCGCGAAATAATTAAGTTATTTACTTAATGATGCAAAACTATTTTAAAATTAAAAAAAAAATAACTCGTGAGTTTTCAAAGAAATAAAATTTACAAAATTTTCCAGCTCTAATAGCAAACAAAACATATTAATACAAGTAAAGGAATTAATATATTTACGTAAATTTTTGTAAGGTCTATAAGTTCTGTTTATAATATAAATCATGGCAATTAAAGTTATTTTTGAGTTAACCTACGCAAATCTATTTTTTCTCTTATACAAATTAAATATCGGAAATTCCAAAAATAATTTTTATTACCACCAAATTAAATCGTATTTCGAACTCTATACGATTCGCCGTATAAAAAAGGTTAATAAACACATTAACATTGGATAAATTTACAAGTTAAAAGCAATATTTGATTAATAGATTTGTCTATCCATTAAAAAGTTGATGATGTTGAAAACCGTGTTTAAATTATGATTTAATAGCTAACACATGCATATTAATAATTAGTGGCATTTCAACAGATAAAAATAGACTTTATGATTCATAAGAGTCGCGTAAAGTAAATGTGATATGAAATAAGTAATTTAATTAAGGATAACTATATAATAACAAAATAGCAAAAAATGTACTGAAAACACATTGTTTAGATTTTTTAGGATCGAAAATTTTCATCTTCTTTTCTTCATTATTTGTATTTATTTACTTTTTTAAAAGAATAAAATATACGATATGCGGATCAATTAGTAGAAATAAAAAATGTGACATTTCGTTACAAATTTGACAGCAGCAAATAGTAAATGAATAATTAAAAAAATATTTATAGAAACAAAATTGATAGCAAAAATGATCTTGACCGTGAGATTGAGAAGTCAATTTTCCCTTAAAATAGAACGTGATATTCAGCGTTGTTATGGCAAGGCTATATTACGCCATTTTCTTCATATAAAATGGTACTGAAAACTGTCAAAATGCTATGTAATTGCTGTGCGACGCTAAGTTACTGTCTATTTTACAGGAGAATTAATTGGCCCCTGATTCTGAAATCGTTACCTTTTGTAAAATATGTCAGTATAAAATTGGAAATCACAAACTCCTCAAAAAAAAAAATATTGAAGATAGTTAAAAGAAATCGAGAATACAAAATTTTTGGTTATAAAATTTCCAAAAATTAATATAACATTAACAATATCTAATAATCTTATTCAGTTTTAATAATATATACACAACTCACTAATAATAAAGTCAACTAAGTAATATACCCAACTCACTAATGTCAAATATTTATTTGCCATAAGACGTCACAATGAAACACTATTTCCAAAGAACTGCAAACAAAATCACAACTATATTTTTCAATTTCTTTCTCACAAAGCGAGATGAGTTGCAATAATTAAATCGAAATCCGATAAATCAGATTTCTTTAAAGAAGTTCACTGCGCTGTTGCTATAAATCACTTGAGCATAATCAAGCACCACTAAAAGTCAAACGAAACATGTTAAGCAAGTTTTTTTCGAATCCAGTGATTCTCAAACTATGAACCATTATCGAAATTGATGTAATTAGTAATTAAAGCTGTAATTTTTAAATTGCAACCATTTTTTTTATTGAAACGTGGGAGAGGGTCGCGGTGCATAAGGGTTGGAAACCACTGTTGTAAGTATTTACATTTATCAGTGGTTTTCACAAACAAACATCAGAATTTAAAATATACTAATATAATTAAGTCATTTCTAAGTGAGAAAACAGTAATTTTATTTAATTTTTATATAATATAGGATTTTTTATATTGATGGTGTAAATGGCATTTTGCCTTAATGTAAAATTGCATGAACTTCTCGATAAGAAAAGAAAAAAGTTACTTATTTTTTAAAGAAAATAATTAATAAAGACCTCAAATGACATTAAAATTGTAATGAGAAAAATATATTTTTTATATCAATTCATTATTCAAATAAAAAATAAACAATTTTCTTGTAGCTTTCATAAAAAATGTCTACTACATTATAAAGAATAATCTACTCTAGAACATTAATAAATAATACGTGAAGCTCAGTCCTCATATAGTCTTCAAGATGATATTTTTTACATAATGTACAACTCACTTTTCTTTTTTATATTAAGTATTATTTATATTTAGTTTATATCAGTCTTAAATAAATTTATTAATCTGAAAATTAACTCACCATTCAAAAGTTCTCAAAAATTATTTCTGTAGAGAAAATTATTAAAGTTTTCGTTTTCACTAATCAATGTAATTTCTAATTGATATCTTTCAAACACAGCTATTATTTTAATAATGATAATAATAATAATTATTTTAATGTGATAATTATGGTGCACAAACACACTGTATGACCTAAAAGTGCAGTCTATTATTCCACCCCATTTCTTAGGCCTATAATCTTTCAAGATATTCATTTAGATTACATGATACATTTCATTTATATTAGATCATAAATTTCTAACGCCATGTTAAATTTCATTAAAATCAGAAAAAAATCGTCAAACTGTTTTTATATTTCACTATTTGTTCTGGACTCTTTAGAAAGACGTATACAAAAAAATTTGCACTCAACTGAAATTTTGAAAAAGACGCAAAAATCTCGGACAATCGTTACAAGTCCTTATATCAAGTTTCATCAAATGGTTTTTATATTTTCAAAATCGATGCAACATTTTTTCAGAAAATTTCTACCAAAATTCAAATATCCTACTGCAGTTATTTAATTAAATATTTAATGTATAATTATGAATTAATCAATTATTTTTGTGACTATTTCCGAATTTATAAAATATTTTCTTGATACTTATCAAAGTTTCAGCTAGATAATGGTAATTTGTAGATATCATTTTGAAAACAATCCAAAAATGTACAAACATATCTACATAAAACAATAATTGATAAAGTCTCGCATGCCACAGCATTTGATAACAGTTTTAAATAAAACAAATCAAATATTTCACAAATTCCAACAAGTGTGATTAAAACTTTCTCAAACCCAGTTCACAGATTGTAATCAACTGGAATCGCATACATTAGCATGAATATTATTATTGGGTTTTTCGAACAGACAGACAAAGACAATAATCAGTATAGATTCATGTATTGAATCATACAAACGACATTAGAATTGATTCATTCAACGGCATTTGGTAATATTCCAAAGTTTATTTATTAAAATCGATAACTATTCAATTGTTTTAGAAATATACATTCGATCGACGGAATTGAAGACAGGAATGTAATTATTTACAAAATACTAATTTAAGACAGTTGATGTTTGATTTACGATGGCTGTGAAGTTAATTTGTTTAGTGATTGCATTGTGTACGATTTTGGATTATTGTCAGTCTGATATAGCAGGTATTTTTAAATAAAAATAATTGTAAAATATTCAAATCATGTATTTATTGATAAAGTGATTATATCTCAATAATAAGTTCATGGGCTTTCCGAACAAAAGTTTATGTTTTCGCTAAAAAATATTGTATGTCTTTCAAAATTTCAAGCTTCAAGTCATTCTGGATCGTTTGCCCATCATCCACGTTTTCCCCAATTGTTTTTAGACATTTAATAAAACTTAATAAGCTTATAATACTGTGAATAGTTTTATTAGTTTAATTAGAATTAGGATATAAAAGTAAGTTGGTTATGTATAAATGTAAGTGGCTGTATTATTCTTCGAGGCCAAATAAATTATAAATATAAAAAAAACTGGGTAAGTTCAAAAATTGTTTGAAAGTTAAATGTTTTCACGTGGGTTTTTAGTATATATCATTCAAGATTTCTTGATAATTAAACAATGAAATACATATTTTTTTGTATTTTTTTAATAATATTTATCACGGTTACCAGATAATTATAGTACATATTCTAATTTACTAGTTCGAATTAAAACAGTATCACAAAATATTACCAAAACTATAAAATTAGAAAATAAATCATTTAAATCGATTGTTTTCTTGTAAAAATGTAGAATGATATTGAATAAACATTGAACTAAAATTATAAATTCTGATATATAATTTTTTA
Source organism: Ctenocephalides felis (assembly GCF_003426905.1). Taxonomy (NCBI): domain Eukaryota; kingdom Metazoa; phylum Arthropoda; class Insecta; order Siphonaptera; family Pulicidae; genus Ctenocephalides; species Ctenocephalides felis. The sequence goes on from NW_020536999.1 coordinate 62,814,170, forward strand.
TGATTAAAAATGATGATTAATACCCAAATCATTTTACTATCATATATTACAATCAAAATCATGTATAAATAACCACTTGTTTTAACCATCTTTCAAACATTTTTTATTCAATTTTCAGACGAGAATTTTATGAGAATATTATAATATATAAAATATAATGTATATGCATATATATATATATATATATATATATATATATGAATATATTTTGTATGTTTTTATATATGAATTTAAATATTATAAATAATAATGCAAAGCGTATAATTACCGTAATATGAACTGTTTAGTCATTTGACCTTTATTGTTTCCATGCAAAATGCATTCTTTATAACAAAAAAAAAATGTTATTAACGTCAACTATTTCAATACAGAATTAATGTTCTGCGTGATATCAAATAAATATACAGAGTAACTTCTGAGAATGAATCTCATGATCAATTGGATTATTTCTAATCATAAAAAGTTTCAAATTTTAAATAAATTATAGATTTGAAAGATTACGTTAAGTCTATAATATAACTGGCTACTGTTAAATTTTAATCCAGGTGCATTTAATATTTTTGTTATAGAGAAATTAAGGTGAGCCTAGAGTATTATAAAGACCGCCATCCAATTTGTTTTTAAGAGCTTTTTATAATTTCCAAAACATTTAAGCAAGAATTTAAAAGATAGGCAACTTGAATAACATTATTTCTAACTGAAAGGATTATACTTTTTAATAAAAATATTTTTATAGCATTTAAAAAAAATGAGTATTTGACAAACACCCTGTATTTCGTTAGTTGTATTAAAAATAATGATTAATATTAATTGCACATGGGAGTAGAGTATATTATCGCCAAAAAATCCTATATGCTATTCAATTTGAAAAATATGAAAAACCTAACGAAATTTAGCCTAATTACATTTAATTATATTAGTTTTGTTTTAATAAAAAGCTATTATATAAAAATCATGGCTCGACATGCAACCTCAATACTTATATAATAAATTGTATAATTTAGTAACAAAAAAATCGTGTACAAAAGCTGATAATTGTGAAACGAATGTTATTGTCAACTTTTTCTTTGATCACGAGCCAAAATGTCAAATTGTTATTATGCAACACGATTATACGAGAATTCAGTACCAAAGGATAGCAAAAACTATAATAATAATTTATATAAATTCTCAATTTATGTATGTATGTTCTACTAGGTTGTTAAAGGCTATTTTCTAATCGATGTTACACAAAATCAAATTTAACCATTCTTGTTAAAAAAAAAATCTAAAAAAATGTTTCAATTGAGACTTACAGCTTAGTTCTAGCAATTACTTTGCTTATTTTTTCACTAAATGCGAGGGATTGATGATTAATGAAACTAAATTATCTCTGTTATTTATGGTTAGTACATTTGAAGTTAAAAAAATCTGAATTTCTGAATCTTCAAAATTTAACATTGACAAATGTTATAAGAATAGTAGGTATTTAAAATTATTAGGTACTTTCATTTCATCAGAAAAAGTAGAAGTACATTTTCGAATAATGATATAGAAGCTGTTTCTTTATAGTTTTTCCTAAACTGATCATCATCTAGTATCCATTACCTTTCAAAATCTAATCTGAGAATTCAAAAATATTTAATACAATTTCAAAAGACGCAAACCAACAATTTGCAATCAACATCATATATATCACATGAAGATTATTTTGAATTAAAAAAAATATTAAAGGCATGCTAGTTAATAACGTGCACTTTGTATATTTTTAACTTTAAGAAATATTCAGAAGCCCCACAGTATTAAAAACAAAAAACTTCATTATAAACATATAAAACAAAGTTTGGGTAAGCACAAATCTGCAATAGTATATATAAAACCACAAAATTAATATTCCTTTATCCTCAGGAAGGTTTAGACCCACCTTCAACTCATTCATGCATTCAAAACCAAACTTAATATTCTAATCAAATGTTATCTGAATATCAAAGGCCAATAAACTAATAAATAATTATGTGTATTCATGTAGAACTGCATTATGAGAAGTGTTCATTCATCCACATCTCAAATTGTATCGTCAATTAAGACTATTTGAAGTTCCATCATCGTAATTTGATACTTATTAAAATAAATTTTATTTTTGTAACAGTCATTGATTTTCTTGACTAAATTGCATGACGTTTCATTCTGAAGTCCTGATCACTCTAACAGTATCTTTTAGAAATATTAAATATTTATTTAATAAGATTCAATTAAAATAAATTATACATAAACGATGATAGTTATCTTATGAAATTTAATGGTTCAGCTGAGAATTTGCCGACTTGCTTGTATTATATGTTGAAAACATCCATCTTATTCATTTATAAACACAAACTGTTATATTTTTTGAGATTAAAAAATATAAAAAGTATAAAAAACCTTGAACCTTAATGTAGCTGAAATATATTTTCGTATCCACCGAAAAGAATACGATACGATACAATGGTATTAATCTTAAACATAATCAGCATAAAACACCCAAAAGACATCTAAAGTTATATTTTTGTAGAGAAACTTAATAAAAACAATCGAGATCTGAACATTTAACTAGAAAAAAATAATCCATTATCAAAGCATTTTATTTGGTAAAATCCTACCTAAACTATATAACATATATATATATATATATATATATATATATATACATCTACATAAACCGCATTAAGAACTCGAATTAAATATATAGATCTTGAACCTATGAATTTATGAAAATGTTGGTAATTTTTACCTCTATAAAAGCTTACATACACGTGGGTGGGGTGAAAAGTACCAAATTTAGCTTTATACAGGCCATGGTGAAAACAATAAAGAAGTATATTAAATTAAAAAGAAATCAATTTTACAAAAAATATAATTTACAAAAGATTAAATAAATTAAGAGTTATTCCAACTTTGGAGATGAATATTTCTGACGTAATAACAGATCAAGTTGACAATATACAGTGTTGTCTTTGTAAAAGATGTAACTATGAAATTCATATTTTGTACCTAGTCGTCCCATTTTACCCCACCTTTGCGGTAAAAAAGGACCAGATGACAAATTATTGAAAACCAGCAAAAAAAACATTTCTTCGATGATGAATAACCTGAGAGTTTTATTGAATATAGTCAGATAGTTTTTTGTTTGATACGTGTTATTTTTTGTGACATAGTTGGTTTGGTTTTCACAATATAGTTGCTCAAAGTTAAAATAGAACCTTCGTGCCCCACTTTACCCTATATATGATCTTTGGTTGAAATGCATTAAAGAGTGTAAATAATTCTATTCAATGAGCACTTGATTTGCAAATGTACTGAAAAGACTTTAAAGAGTAAATGGTACCACATTGTGCTTAAGCTAAAATAATATTTATATCAAAATTGATTTTTACATATATTTATTTTATAAGTTGACATTACAAAAAATGTATAAATAAATGATGATGGCTAGTGTATGGAATTTAATATCAGGACTTGGTCATGAATTCGCGAACCTGTTACTACTTGTTTAATGCCCTCGACGCGTCATCTTGTATTTATAAACAAGATTATAATTATATTTGTAATCCTTCCACTTTTCTTTGTTCACAGTTAATTTAAAGTGGAAAAATAAAAGTCAAGACTTCTAATTTATATACATCTGAAACACCGAGAAAACTATGAACATTTGAGCCATGTTGGAGCCAACTCAGTAGCTTTCGAGTTTTCAATAATCAAGAACATCATAGAAAAGCTCAATTTGCATTTTTTTTGTGGTTGAAGACAAGCAAGCAATCATTGATTAATATATTATTTTTTCAAATATACATGCCTAACAACAAAATTCAACAAAATTTCACGTTTTTAATTTGTTGTTGAGTTCTCCTGTAATAGTTATTCCTTCAAAATAGTTAAATCCCAAACATTAAATATTTATTTTAATCATGTAAAGTATCTCATACTGTCAATTTTTTGTATATTGAAAAACGAAGAAATTTATTGAGAAATTTCATATTTATTCTTAATCACATATTTTATATATAATTTCATTTGTTTTACATTTGTTCCCAAACTTAGGTTATCATTTTTTCATAGCAGTCCGTCGACCAAATGAAGATAATACTTTCGAATTCTTGACAAGTCCATTTAGATATAAATTATCTAATTCCTTTTACATACCAAATATTCTAATTTACTTAAGCTAATAGAAGTCTAAATCTAAAAAACGAAAGCTTTTAAATATCATCCGTACCATGTTAATAAAACATTAGAGATAATTTCTAATGCATTTTACTACTGGAAAGTTATTTAAATCAACTTTATAACTATCTTTTCTCCATTAGCTTTAATCGAATATGAATAAATTATATTATTGATAGTTTTGAGTTTATATACCTGGCCATTTCCTCAAATCGGAAATGAAATTAATTTCTCGAATTTAAAATTATTTTATTATATAGCTATAGGCAATAAATAAAAACTTTGGCATAAAATTGATTGATTTCGCTGCTAAAAACTAAAACTTATTGACTTTAATAACTTGTTCGTTATTTTAATCAAAATAATCAGCAATAAATAAATACAATTATGCATATTTAAAAATAATTTTACATAGACACCAACGTAAATATGAGTATATTTATGTAATTTCCACGTAAAAACATGATTCCAGACTAATATAGAAAGCTCTGGTTTATAAAAACAAACTGTGTAATTAAGAAAACCACTGTTACTTGAGTGCATTACCGATCTTTTGACAAAAAACATAAAAATAAAAAAAACTGTTGGCAAAACATGAGAAACCGGTATAGGTAGACAGGCAGACCATCTGTCAATATCAAAGCTCGCATACCATCTTGGCAAGGAGCCATATAATGCTTATTTATTTATTGCAATAATAATTATTACTTATTTATATTAATAAGGTTATTTATTACAATATTAATTAATTTGGTTATCTACTTATCCATTAGTTTAAATTCAAGAAATATTAATTTGAACATGATTTAAAACGATAAAATTAAACGCCAGCTATATTTCTGGAAATATCGTCTACAGTAGGTATAGAAGGCAGAATTTTATATTTTACGAGTTAAGGCATATTAAAAGTTTAATTTTAAAAAACGTATCCTTCTATACATGTCAGACAAAGTACTAAAATATAAATAGTAAAAACAGCGACTAGGATCGTATCAAACCTCTAAAACATATCTCAGATAGAAAAGAAAAACAAAATTTTGCATGAAATTTTTTGATAGATTTTAAAATTTCTGTCTTAATGCTTTGCGAAATTGTTCACAAAATCTGAATTATAGGCATAAATATGTAGGTCTATAATTCTGAATAATTAAATACAAAATAAAATTCCGATCTTCATTATATTTTATTGTAAAAGTGTTAAAAATGGTGAATAAATATTTATTTGATAATTAATAATCAATGATGATTAATACGGATTAGATTTCTCAAACGATTATAAAATTTCCTAATACTTTGTGAAGGTGTTGAGAAGTTCAAAATGCATTATTATAAGAAAAAATATTTTATTGTAAATCTAAATAATCACAAAAATAAAGATCAACAGAAAAACTTATATTATGCGAGTTAAGTTATATTCACCTTAAAATTAATAAAAGTTAAAGGCATTTTTTCATGTATGAAATCAAAACAACAAAAGTAAAGATTTTGAATAGAAGTGTAACAAGCTTCTACAACACTTCAGACAGGAAAAAACAACAAAATTACGCATGAAATTCCTCAAAAAATTCTAAAATTTCTCAATCTTTCGTGAAAGTGTTTATAAGATCAGAATTATAGATATAAAGACTAAATAAATAACCACTGACAAACATAGAGGCACTGCATAAAATAGAGAATTTTTTACTTTACGAGCTAACGTATATTTAATAAAAATGTTGAAGTATTCTTCCATATATGAAACGAAATCTGGTAACATACAAAAAATAAAAACATCAATCAGAATCGTGTCAAATTTCTAAAATGCTTCAGATGACAAAAAAACAATAAAATTCCGCATAAGATTTCTCGATATAATCTAAAGTTTCTAAACGTTCCAAAAAAGATATGACAATATCAGAATTTAAGTCATATTAATTGTGCAAAAAGAAATATAAAATACATCTCTTCTAAGCAATATTATTGCAAAAAGTGGATTAAAATAATAACATAGCACCCATACAGCCCTTACAAATTTGACTAAAAAAATTATGCAAAAATAAATAATTGAAAAGACTCTTAAAATTCAATTCAATTAAAATACTCGAAAGAATAAATAATTATATAATCTCGTTATGGTCTTTCAGAAAGGATACAACATATCTCTCCGAAGCATTTTTCTTTTACAAAGTCGTATAAAATAATAACAAAGCACCCATACGACCGATCCATTTACGGATTCGACTTAAAAATGCGCAAAAATAAATAATTAAACGAAACTTGTTATGGTCTTTCAAAAGTTTAGATACATCATATTTCTCCTTAGCAATTTATTGCAAAGTCGTAGAAAATAATAACACTAATACAACGAATCCACTTACAAATTTGACTAAAATTGTGCAAAAATAAATCATTAAAAAATCTCGTTTTGGTCTTTCAAAAGTTCAGATGCAACATATCTTTCCTTAGCAATTTCTTGCAAAGTCGTATAATAATAATAACACCCATACTACCAATCCACTTACAAATTTGACTAAAATTGTGCAAAAATAAATCATTAAAAAATCTCGTTGTGGTCTTTCAGAAGTTTAGATGCAACATATCTCTCCTGAGCAATTTATTTCAAAATCGTATAAAATAATAACAGAGCACCGATAGGACCAATCCACTAAAATCCAAATATGATCAAATCATTAAAAAAACTCATTTTGGTCTTTCAGAAGTTTAGATGCAACATATCTCTCCTAAGCAATTTATAAATAAATAACAGAGCACCGATAGGACCGATCCACTTACGAATTTGACTAAAAAATTTGTGCAAATATAAATTATGAAAAACTCGTTTTGGTATTTCAGAAGTTTAGATACAACAAATTTCTCATAAGCAATATTATTGCCAAGTCGTATAAAATAATAACATTGCACCAATACGACTGATCTACATAAACTCTGATTCTGCTTAATATTGGCAATCATCCATTGCACTCACACTTGCATCTTTACCTAACTCTTACCTCAACAAATTCACTAATTTTCATCAACCTTTCAACCACTTTAACTAACAAATTAACAAATGACAAGCATAAACTATACACCACTGTCTCTATATCTCACACCATCATCAAATCAACTGAATGTCGTAATGCTTGAAAATAACTTGCACATGAAATGTACTAATATAACCGGCAGATCCCCACCATCAGCAGAAGTCAGCGAGCCGATCTAAAAGATTCTATACGAACGTAGGTTGTTAAAAAGAAAATAAACAGCGATTTAAAAGACGACGATGGCAGTACTGACGATGAATTAAACACGGAGGTGGATTAAACACAGAGCTGGGAATGGAAATGGAATTTGGTCTAATGTGCCTTTGACAACATACAAGAATGGATCACCAACACCAATCAAATAGTGGAGTTGTGAAAATAGCAATCCTTTTTTGCAAATGCTGGTTTTGTCGGATTTATAAGTTGTCGGATGATAAGATTGTAATTATGTTACGTACTTATAGAATTTATTAAAACTCCTCCTTCGATTAACTCAGGTTGTTGGGTTATAATTTAACCCTTGTAGCTGTGGACTGTATTAAACACTGATTTGTTTGTATATTGTGTATTTGTTGCAGTTCAAATTACAATCACTGATTTGTTACTAAGTTATAATGAAAGAAGAAATATTTAATGGTTATTTACTAAGCATGTTGCTTCGCGGACTTTTCTTTTAGAAGTGAACAATTATTTCTATCAAAACACCCCCTCCACCAGGGGTAGCAACCATTCCGTGTGAAAGCTCAATACCATGAAGGTTGTCACCTTCATGGCCTATATAATAAAACAAAAATACGTCCGAACAAAGATGATAACACGTTTTCCACTGTTTCCAAGAGTTTTTCTTTGAACCAGATCTAACAGGTTTGCAAGTTAACAGCTTCAATCATACTCCTCAATATATGACTTCTTAAAAGTCAACCAAATGATTATTCTATCTATTTGATATAACACATATCAAAAGTAAGATGAACATTTTTTATGTCAAAACCGGGACAGCAACTTGTAGCTTGAGCTTGAGCTTCATGCTAAATAACTAAAATATGATGATTGATTATGTAATTTTATTATGTATCAAGTAATTGCAAAAATTAAATTTAATTCTACACTTTTCGAGAACATAGGACAATTCAGGAAAAAAACTTAAATTCGGGACAAATATAGTTTTATGAAAGACCAAGATCCGGGATTGACAAGGACGTATGGTCACCTTAATTAAAAGATAACCAATAGTTGCCCTTTCTGATATTGATTATAAATTTTATTGGAGCAATTCCAGAAAAGGCTATTTAGACTGGAAACATTATGATTTATATTTCAAGTGCAAATGGATATATACATAAATCAATACTGCTTGACACCAGGTTGTCCAAAACCCTGGTCTCTTGAAATAATAACCGCAATAGGTAAAAAAATAAGAGATAATTGTATATTGTAGCAACACTTCACCAAAAATTATCATATTAAAAAGTCACGACGATACAAAGTATTTTATATTGGAGTTGAAGATGACCATGCGAATATAGAACCGAATTTGTAATTGGTTATAGGCTTTAAGAAAGTCTTTTAGAAAGTCCATAAGAAAGGTTAAAAGATGAAGTAGTTGCAAAGTTGATGATACATTGCTTTAACTTAAAGCAAGTTATTAATATTTTTTTTAAGTTTAAAGCAACATATTAATTTTTTTTTAATTTCTACATTTTTAGACTTTTCCGTTTTCTTTGAACCTCAATATTTTTGAAACAAATTGAAATTCACAAAATATTTGAAAAAATAACATAATATACAAATACTTAAGAAAATAAAATCTAAAGAGTTCTAAAATATTTGAAGCAAAAATAAGTAATTACGGGATAAATTTGAAAATCGTTAAATAAAGAAAAGTAATTCTAAACAAATAAAAGAATTCAAATGTTTAATAATATAACTAATAGAATAAGCGACATAAAGTATAGTACAAATAAATAATTATGTGATAAAATTGAAAATCAATGTATGAAGAAACGGCATTCTATATAAATGAACAAATAAAATATTCAATTTTATTATAAAAGAAGTGGCATATATTATATTAAACCACTAAATTAACTATTTTAAAATTCTAATATTAAGGTTGAGGGAAAACGTCGACAACAGGTAAAAAAATTACTTATCTACATATACACATGCATGCACCCACACACTTTTTACAAAATTCGTCCAAAAGGATTCGGAAAAATATATTATTATTACTATTAATATATTAATAGTAAACTTAATAAACTAAATTATATATAAAAACAAGTACAGAAAATAGAGTCAACAAACTCAAGAGTTATGAACTTTCAACTTTTCTTTATGTGAGTCTCGTTGCAGGAGATATTTTAGTCGCAAAATAAATTATATTCTAAATATTCGCGAAGCATGTGTTTGCAATATAAACTGAATAACTATATGCGTGCATAGAAAGCCAAACGTTATTGACAATTTTGCAATTCAAATGCGATACTTGGGTCGAATCGGTTTTGTTAAATCGTGAATCAAAATATTATGATCATTAGCACGATTTATATGGGATACGAAATCAGATTAAAGCAATTTAAATCGAAATAAGTGCTTCAAATTCATGAATAATCATACTCGCCAAAAAACTTCCAAAATACAAAATGAGGTTTAAACATTTCAAAAACATCTATTGCTATCTTATTTTGATTTATTAACGAAAATACCTTCTTAGAACTTTAACAATTGAGTTAGCCAAAATATAACTGGTGGTGAATGGCATGGTCAATCATGGTCATGGTCATGATGGCGAAGGTAAAATTGTAGGTGACACTTATTCAAATTTAATATATTTATGTGAGATAGGAATATTATACACATGCACATAGTGACAAAATCTATTCGGAAAGAAAAAAACTTGAAATATGTCGCTCCAAGTACAAGTATACAAATCTCAATATTAAAACAAATGCTTATCAATACTGTACAAAAAATGAAAGACGGTTGCAATTCTGAGGATACTTTTAAATTTGTTTATAAAAATCATTAAATAGTTGTGTTATGTCTATCACAATTCGAAACATTTTTATACGATTCAATTGCTTGATCCATTTTCTCCTAAAAACACTTGCAAATTCCATCATTCATTCATACAAACTACATTTTATTCTTTTTCAACTTCAAATAATATTAAATTCTACTCTATTATTTTGAAAACTTAACATCATCAACCTTCGATTTTTCCTTTATAAATCCTTCTGTCTTTACACAATAAATTTCAAGTTTATTATTGGCACAAATACTGTTGGTGAAAATAGTGTTACAGCAACATTTTTGTGGTTTATTTATAGATACATCGAATTCATTCTTTCTTCACACCTCAAAAACCATAACGTCTTACACTTTTTCTTTCTATTTATATTTAGAACTTCTTTTAGATGTTGCTAATTATGATGTTTACATGAGACATGTGATGGTAAATTAATTTTGACATAAATGGCCGAATTGGAGGCACTCTTGGTATGTATCTGTCCAAGGGGAAAGGTTTATTATGGTGTAATTTAGAAATGACAAGAAAGAAAGAATTTCACTATTTATTTCAATAACAAATGTTTTTATTTAAAAATTAATAAATCCAGCAGATTAAACATTTTGAATGAGTAACTGAGAGAAAAATAGAATAAAAATCGTTCAGAGGTATCATTACGGGTTAAATCTTCATTTAAGTATAAGAGCCGAAAACAAACAATCGTTTAATTTTTGTTAATCACTAATTTCAAAGCAGTTTTCATTTATTTTAATTGTGCGAGTTATAAGGAAATGGTTAAATGCGGAGTGCCACAAGGAACTGTTCTAGGACCACTATTATATCTAATTTATATTAACAACTTAAAAGAAAAGAACATAATAGGTAGATACATAGTGTACGAAGACGATACAATGATAATATACGCAGATAAAAACCGAAAAAATCTCGAACAAAAAATAAACGGTGATTTAAAAACCTACACAACGTGACTAACGGAAAAACAAACTAACAATAAATACAGAGAAAACGAAGTATATTTATTTCAGCATTATGAAAGCTCATTTTATTCTTCAAATAAAACCATAAAGGTAATTACGAAATAAGGCAAAATTTGCGTCAGAGCAAATATCATGATACCCCATCAAATTGTCTACTATGACCAGAAACGTCTAGCAATATGAATATATTACAACACTCAATAAGTGCATAGGATGACACATAGATAGCATTGCTATGTAATCATCCATATGATTTGTAAGAAGACCAACTTTAATTAAAATCTGTCAAAACTTCATGACAATTCGATGATTAGTTCATAAGTTCAAGAGGTTTCAAAAAAATGAAATCAAAGCCAGTGTTAATTTATCATTGCTTTTTGCATTTTGAGTTGAGTTGGTTGCATCTTGATCTAAAATTGATAAAAAATCAGAACTCATTTTGATTGAAATCAGAAAATATTTAAATTGTATGATAGTTTACGTTGAGGTTCATTGGTTACCATAACTAGAGCTTGTTACAATAGTAAGTTGCTCAAAATCAACTACATTAGGACATATGACATAAGGTAGTCTCATCGCATGTATGGAATCTTAATTATAGATAGTGATTACGGATGTTTTATGATTCGTTAGTAATGAAATCATCGACCAACACAAAATATCTTTCATAATGGGCGTCATTAAGAAGAGCAGTATCAATCATCACATTAATTTTGATTGTCATTAAAGCCAATGTTCGAGAATGCCTCATTTAAGAATGTTCAACAACAAGATATAGAGTCTCTATCTTGTCTATATTATAGACATTTAATCTGATTCAAAATCTAGTTCAGTAGCAAATTGTATTCTGGAACAGTTTCTACTTTTGTTCATTTTATGTTTTATTATTTGTAACAATATTTTAAGAAGCTCTGATTGGTTGACGATGAATAAAAAAAATATATTTATTTCAGCTCGTCCTTTTCTGACAAATCTATCCCGCGATTGCCTACGATGTTTATGCCATGCAGCTTCTGGGTGCAATCTAGCGTCACCGTACGAGTGTTCATCTGATGGACGCTGTGGGCCCTTTCGATTGTCATATGGCCAGTGGAAAGATGCAGGACGGCCTACACCTGAAACGCCAAGGCCAGGGTTGCGCACCACTGGCGGCGAACCGGACTTTACGGACTGCGCTGGCGATTACAGATGCGCGGAATATGTTGTCATAACGTATATGGAAATTCATGGCCAGGTAAAGATGATTTTGTTATAAAGTATTGATTAAAATGCATACGGCCTCATTATTGTTGTTAAAATATATATTATATATAATTAGCTCTATCCTGGAATCTGAATAAGAAAATATTTCATTTAAAATCTTTTTATATAAACTCTTCAGTCTTCTTTGTCTTCAATTTCCTGATAGTTTTTCTTTATTTTTCTTTTAAATTTATCGTCATCATTGGTCATCTTAATATCGTTTGGTAATTCGTTATATATTTTGCTAGCACTCCATATGACATTTTCTCTCAAATTCTTCTTTCTATTGTGTTCAATGTGAAAATTTAATAATAGATTCATAAAAATACTATTATTCAGACTTATTTAATCTCATAGTAAATCTATTATATAGTCCAGTCATTATAGTAAGTTCATCTCGGAATTCGAGATACCCAGCTGTAAGTCTGTAAATACTTGTATTTTGCACCCTAAAAGTTGTCTCAAAACCTACATATGTTGCATACAGCCTACCATATGTAGGTTTTGAGACAACTTTTAGGGGTGCAAAATACAAGTATTTACAAACTTACATCTGGGTGTCTTGAATTCCGAGATTCTTATTTAATTTAAGTTTAAATGACTGGACTATATTTGGCAGAAAGAGTTTTTAAGTCTTAAGTAAGTAAAGAGTGAAGTAAAGAATATCATATGTAGTAACAAAAGCAAACCTAGTATAAACAACTTGGGTTTAAAAGTATAACAGACGTTAAAATATTTGGACGCACATTAAGTACCACATACTTCTGGAGGAATGGAATATGCAAAACACTATATATCAGTGAGGTAAAGAATCAGAAACCATAGATTATATTTTTTGGGAATACAAAATCTATGAGAGATAAAGGCAAATAATGTACAAAAGGGCTGCAGAAGAAAGGCATTGTGTTGCCAATAAATTTCATACTTTTGTCAACTATAACGAAAATAATATTTGGATGCACATTCAGTAAGACCATTTTCTGAAAGATCGGAATGTGCAAAATACTACATGCCAGTGAGGTAAGAAATCTGAAACAATAGATCAACTTTTTTGGGATTGTAAAATCTATGAAAAGCAAATAATGTACAAAAGGCTGCAGAAGAAAGGCATTGTGATGCCAGTAAATTTCAAACTTTTGATATCCAGCAATAATATTGAAATATATCAAATTATTCATCATTATATTATAATAATACGATTTATGAATGAACAGAATGTTGATAAATATATGTAACTATATGTGCCAAACGCAATCTTTCATTTTATTAAAACAATCAATTAAGTAAATTATCTAATTCCAAATAATACTAGGATCCAAAGCCACATACAAAGAAAATGGATCTATTAGTATAAATAATCATCAATCGATTTTATATTAATAAGTTTGAGCAAGTTACGTAAAATAGAGAAAACAAATGACAGTTATTTTAATTATTGCATTTTAATAAAATCTTATTTCAAGACTTTAGAATATTTTAAGAAATTCGATAGCATATAGGTACAGTACCTAATCAGTTTATTCTGAATTAATAAATTGAGTTAAATTAATACAATAGAAATAACTTAATCATTATTTATAAGAAATTATTTAATAAGTAAATAGTTAAAATTATATAATTATCAATAAAATATTGTGAATTTTATATCGAATGGAAAAACAACTACTGAGTTGTTTTTTCCAACATGCCCTTGTAGTATACAATGTCCCTTTTCGGCCGACTATTGTAAATTCATCAAATTTATTGAATGTCCTTTACTGGACAGTTGTGAGTAAGAGATAATAAAAATAAAAAAAATATCGATACAAGCTACCCGGATGACAATAAACTGTATTTCTACATTAACAGCTGTTAATATAGAAATAAAGTTAGGTTTTTAATTAAAAATATTTTTTTAAATAATTGAAATGTTTACGAAATTTTTAGTAATACTAACAAGTTATTTTTTAATTTAGTATATTTCCTAAATTATATTATAATACTTTGATTTAAATATTTTTAAATCGTGTTTAACGTATTTATCTTTAAGGATTGGTTAATTTTTTAAGCCAGCCTTGATGTAATTATTAAAAACTCGAATATCTGTTTAATCACATGAAAACACTTTTTTCATTATTCTTTTGTGAATACTTTCATAGAATTCATCCTAATGTATTTCTATGCGTTGATAATATAAAAAAAATCTGGTTTTGCTTTCAATCAAATCAAAGACCAATTCTGAAGCAACTAGAAGTAACTAGATATTTTTATAGAGTTTTATCTCAATACTGGTTTTTCAATCAATCAATACGATTCCGTTATTACAGGATTGTAACGGTGACCAAGTGACGGATTGTGACGATTACATGCTGATCAACGCCCACGGGAACATGCCTTGCTACCGAAGACTCAATCGGACATCGGACGGAAGAGAATATTTACAGAGATACAGAGTCTGTAGACCTTCGTGAAAATTATATTATTTATATCATGTCATTATATCATTTAATAAATTTTGATACGTAAAATGAAATATTCTTTTAATAAAAGGTAATTATAATAGATAGAAATGGAATATAGTTTGAGCTACGCCGAAAAAAGCAACTGGTAATCAAGTCGTTCTGGATTTAAGTTTTTTTTTTTTTTTTTAATTTTTATGGCCTATATAATCCAAGACCAGGCATTGCTAAAATCAATTACCCATTTGAGATCATTAATCAGAAATATGTTGCCAAGTCTATGTGGGTCACATAAATACTGCGTGCGTATGGATAAATATAAAGTAAGATCGTGAAGTAATGCAAGTCGACATAGTAATATATATAGTTAGACGCATGAAATTTATCATAAATAAATATGTTAATTTACTTAAAAAATAGAGTTTGTGAAATAGACAATGAATGACCCCTAAGGACACGATGGCTGTTAGATTTTTTACGACGAAACATTTGGCTGAAATTAGTTTTCATAGTCACTTTAAAGGAGCAATTCTCTGATAAAACAGAAATTTTTGTTACGGGTCTATAATCTTATGAGTTGGTAGATACGAGCTGTCAAAAAGCTAAATGTTTGATGTGCGATTAGGCCAGGTACAACCTCCACCAGGTACAAATGTCAAATAACAAGTTTTTCATAAGTGCAATTATCTGATGTAATTTTGATGACACATACGTGAAATGTAACCAAAGTTAATATTCTGACGGTTGTGCATTTTGGAGGTTAGGTTTTATGTGGAAAACCGCCTGTTCGCATAGCAATTATATAACTTTTTGACAGTTCATGACTACCAACTCTTACCATTATAGACCCATAACATAATATTTCTATTTTATCCGAGAATTGTCCCCTAAATATGAGCATCACTTTGACCCTCTATACATATCGAAGACCATCGTGTCTTTAGGGGTCAGCCTTTAATCATTTGATGCTATAAAAGAAGAGAAGTGTAAAAAAAATATAACAAGCGGTAGGAGTTTTGTAGCAAGATAACACGTGTATTTATTTTTTACCTAAATTTAAAATATTTTTCCAAAAATTTCGAAAATATTCCAAAATTTTACAAAAAAGATACGTTTTCATTTGCTAAAACTATATGAGATGTTTGGTGGGGATGGAGAGTAATTATAAATATCACCACACTTCACCAAGAGGTAGGAAAGATAAAAATGCTTGAAAAAAGATCATAGTCGGCCCCCTATTCAAGGTTATTCAAGGTTGCACTGTTGTCAGATTTATCTAAATGTCGCTTACAATCATCACTTAGGACAGAACAATTGTGCGCCAACGCTCGATCATTATAAATTTAGCATGAATTATCTGAGATTTGATGAAACCCAATCTACTGCCTATTTTTTCATTATATTCGCCTTCAGAGATTACAATAATACAATAATGATTATAATTTATGATACTGATTTGGTGCAACAAATAAAATTAATATTATATATAAACGATAGCTTCTATCCATATTTTAATTTCGTACGTTTTTCCTATGCATAAATATTGGTACTCTTTAAATAGGTAAATAGTTTTTGTTTAACAACATAAAAACGTATCAATATCTTCAGTTATACTGCAAATACTGTATATTTATTTCTATATGTGTATTGTTATTCGTATATATAGTACATATAATTGTCGATATTCTATTTTTTAATTCACGCGCATAAAATGTTATATAATATTTGTTTTAAAGAGTTATTTCATCAAACTATACTACATCTAAATATAAAACAACAAATAATCGAATAATCGTATTTAAACTTTCGATTGTCTTCTTTGGCACATCTGTTTGGCAAAAGTTCAAAATAAATCTAACTCATCAAAGCTTATAACAGAAAATCGACTTGTGTTTTTCAGTTCGTAATTTGTATAAAATATTTCTTAAATTATTATTTTTTTAATATTTAGCTGCTCGCAGTTTTCTATATGCTCTTACATAAATAAATATATTTACTTAATAAAAAGTAATATGTAATAACAAAAGAAAAAAAACTACTTGTTCAATTTAAACTATGTTTTCTTGCATTATAAAAAATTTCACCACAAACAAAAATAAATTTGTTTTCAGTTCCCTTTCACGAAAATACACAAAAATGTGAATATGACTATACAATCATTACAAATCATCTATGCGATATATTTTCTTTTGCCTTATCATTATAAGTAATATATTTGAGTTCTTGAATCATAAAAGAGTGTTTGACAATCAGAAGGGAGAGTTGCAAAATTATAAGGATTCGATTTCATTGCAAGAAACCCTTAAGACAAAAGTATTTTCCAAGAAGTAAATGTAGGATATTCCAATATTTCTAATGTTTTACCATCTACATTTAATCTCATCTTATTTATTTATACTCATAAATTTTATAAAACATTTTCATGTCCTACAACAGAGCCATATGTCTTTATTTTGAGGACTGATTTACTGCATGTTCGGTTCTTACTGCTTTAATATTTATGCTGTTTTTCGTTTATCTGTAAATGATATTTTTATTGCCTAGGTATTTGGGACACAAAATGCAGTTTGGGGGAAAAAAGTCTGTTAGAGTTATTAAAAAAAAATTTCAACCGTTTGACCAGAAAATCCACTTCAATTGTTTCGAACAGAAATCAAAAGTAGGTGCTGTTGTTGTGGGTTTATTATTTTTATGAACGCTATTAGAAAGCAATCCAATGATTATTCTTACAATCTGATCTTTATATTTTAATTTAATTTTTAACGCTATTAAAAGGCATTTAATAACAGGCTAAGACGGGGCACAAAGGTCCACTTTGACTTTCAGTCAATACTGACTAAACCAAATGAACTACATCACAACTGATAACACGAGTTCAACAAACAACTATAACTATGATACTTATTTAATTCCTAATTACAGTAATATGATTTTTTACTATTTCTCTAAAATTTGCTACATGTCCATTTTTACTACATAGGCTGGGTCACAAAGGGCAGCCAGGGGACAAACCGATCCAATATTTTTATTTTATTTTTAAAAAGTTTTTACAAAATGATAGCTACATTATTCAACCAATGCGAAATATTTAACCTTGATATGGTATTTTGTCAGAAATATTCACCCAAGCAAGCTTGGAATAACTATAACCTAGTTAGGCCTTTATACCCTACCCACATGTGAGCTTAAAGAGGTCATAAAAAACTGTAGAATCTAAACTTAAAAATAAAAATACAACTTATGAAACAATTAAATAACATTTAGGAGACGTCCATTAATCATGTGAGGTTTTTAGGGGGAGGAAGGGGTATTGTTTTGACAAAAAATCACAAAATATCATGTGGGGGAGGAAGGGGTATAGTAAGATATTACTTGTTTTATTTTTTATCTATATTTTTTTCCAAATAAATCCAAATATTTTCAAAAAAAATCAAAAATTTTATATTTTAATTTTTTCTCGTAACTAAAATACATGTGATGTTTGGTGGAGGAGGGGGGTGATTTTGAATATCACCACGTATCACCTAGGGAGAGAGAGGGAGGGTCCAAAAATATTTAAAAAATCGATCACGTGATTAATGGACGCCCGCACACTTATGAATATTACCTAAATAAAAAAGCTCAAAACCAAAAAAATCTTCCAACTAAAAAACATACATTTGTTCTAAATATTAATACACGGCTGTTCATCCCTGATAACGACATCGTAAGAATTTAAGCATAAGATATGCCTGGATACACGTCTATTGCATTTTACTTTAAAACAGTATCATTAAATTCTATGCTATTCTTGTGAGATTATGATGGTGAACCTTTTTACTCGCGGACCTTTAAAGCTTCACTCTACCTTGCAGAAATGCTTGAAAAGGCCATTTTTACAAGAAAATATATTCGACTTAAATGTCAATTTTTCAAAATTCCAAGCAATGATCACCGTCATTTACCTAAAACCGTGTAAATGATCTTCCAGCGTTTATAAGGAGCACGTGGAATGTTCGTGAAAATTCTAAGGACGTTATTAAAGTGCTACCCCGGCCAGAAGGCGCTCTCCCGGTTGAGCGTAATCCTGATTTACGGCTTTTGCGGGGTTCATTCCTCACAAGCCAAAAAAGGATATTTATGACCACATAGACGCGTTCTTCTATCGAGAAATATGAGTGTCGATGATTGGTTCTTTATTATTGCATGTGATCCAGTCGTAAATCTTTATGATAGCATTCAAATAGTATTAAAAGGAATCGAGGAAATGCGAATATTGTTGACGGGTGATAGATTCCTTAGGTGATTTAAATAGCCAAATAGAAAAATGTTAGAGGAAAATGATTTCGATTGAATATTCAAAGTCTCGTGAAACGTTGACTTTTCTTGACGATTTCTTCATAGAAACTATAACCGTCAATATTCCTTTTTTTGCTATTACTTACACTTCTCATATACATAATAGTTTTATATCTAACGTTTAAAGACCAATTTTTTTTATTATAGCATACTTTAAAAAATTGATGCAAATGCAATAAAGTCATTCTCGTCTAATTTCTTCGCCTAATTTTCGCCTTCTTTCGTCTAATTTTTTTTAATCAATAAGTATAAGATTCACAATATTTCAAGTTTTTCAAGAAGAGTAGAGCAGAGCTTATAGGTCATCGGGTAAAAGTGTTTACCACCAATATCTCTAAGTAAAGTTAAAACTTATTAACAACAATATTAAAAAGTACAGGGAAACAAATGTATATCCAGCCATCAACTTGATTCTTGTGACGTAGCTATCGGAATGTGAACGTCATCCACAACAGAAGTTTTTGCTTTCGTTAAATTTTTGGTTTTTGATGAACAGCAAAAAATACTACAATTATGAATTAGCTGAGAGTTGTACTGAATATGGTCAGATAGTTGTTTGTTTGATATATGTTACTTGATATGATATAATTAGTTTGGTTTTCGCAATATAATTATTCAAAGTCAAATTGGTCCTTTGTGTCCCGCCCTACCCTAATTAGAAAATCATATTCAATATTTCGACAGAATTGAAGAGTTGTGGTGAAAAAATGAATAGATGCAATATCATTAATATAATCAAAATTTAATATAGAATGTTACTGAATATAGTTAGGATATAATTGCCCTAACAGTAAAAAACTTCACTTGCACTTACATTATTCAGCTTCTAAAAAATCACGTAATGTCGATTTGCTCACGTAATATTTATATATAAAAATTTGCTTTAAGTTCTGTCTTACACTACAGGACTGCTACTAGTTGCTTTTTATTTTCAATAATAAATGCATTTTTAATCAAATCTTCAGTATAAAAGTAATAACATGGTCCAATAACAATAGTATTATGAAAACTGCAGTTACGATTAAAACAACTATTTTCTCATCAATTCTTTGTTAGAACAGACAGTTTGATGTTGAATACTTTATTACGAACTTTCATTATACAAAAGTACATAATAACATATTACGTAATAACCGATAAATATTTATAGACTAATAAATTATCATATTGATTGAACCGTTACTTTTTAATTAAATAATAAGCCACACTGATGAAACCTACACACTTTTAATAGTAGGTGATTTGTTAGTAACTTGTTTGAAATGAAAAACTCTGGTACCTACTCTGAATTTTAACTAATGTAATTCATATCGGTTACAAATTTGTAACTTCTTAAAATTGTTTGGAAAATTAAGGTGAAAATAATTATAAATATTATTTATTTTAATGTAAATTTTTAACGAAACATTGCAACATATTAACACATATTTAGCGAGTTTTCCGAACTAAACATGATTGCTTGAACTCCTTGAAATAATGTTCGGATGAGAGAGAATTTTATGCACATTATTGATTATTTTTTTGGTATGGTGCACAAGCATGTGCATTAAAAAATTGGAAATTATGCTAAATTAGTCAATACCACCATTATCTGCGAGATTGCAACCTAAAACCTTTCGGCTTTCTTTTGCGAAGACAAAACCCCTATACTCCCAACAATCAATAAATATTTGCGAATTTGCGCGTTTGGCTGTTTTTTACTATGAGGAAAATCTCGTGAATGAAAATATAGAAAAGCAGTTAATATCGAATCCAGTAGAAAGAAAAAATCGCGTCGGCCCAAAATCATTCGGGCATCACATTTGTATTTTTACGTTGATTTTGCTGCCGCTTTCCTTAGACAAAAATCAGAAGGACTTGAAACACAATTAGGGGATCTGAACTTCGGTTAGAAACTAACTTTTACTTTGAAGGTTAATTATCATGAATTAACTCTTCTGTTTCGCAAGTCTAGAAGTTAAGACAAAATAAGAATTGATATGTGATGAGATGTCCCAAGCATCCACCTGACTACTGATTTCTTTATATAGACCAGTCATTATAGTAAGTTTACCTCGGAATTGAGATACCCAGCTGTAAGTCTGTAAATACTTGTATATTGACACCCTAAAAATGTCTCAAAACCTACATATGGTATTGACACCCTACCATATGTAGGTTTTGAGATAACTTTAGAGTGTCAATATACAATTATTTACAGACTTACAACTGAGTATTTCGAATTCCGAGATTGTTACCTAATTTAAGCTTAATTGACTGAACTACTGGAGATAGATCTACTTTCCAGTTTATACATTATTCATAGTGATTCTATTTAAATTAAACGTTTCTGATTTTTTTAAATAAAATCTTACCTGATGTATCGAATCACCATCTAAGACGCCATGAAGGCCTTCCAAAGCATCTCGGTCTTCAAGAAGAGCGCTTCGCAAGGCTCCAAGTCCAGATTCCCACTGCCTCCATGCAGAAACAGCAGCTGAATATTGGGCTAATCTTGCACCGATTCTGAAAACATAAAGTTTATTATTAAAAATGTAAAAATAAAACTATCACATGAATAGTTTGGATATTATTATCAAGTATCTATTACTTGATCATTGTTCAAATAATATATCTTTATGAGAGCGATAAAAAGGTTTTGAGCCCTATTTACTATAGTTATGATGATAAAATTGAAATTAGAAATAATCGAAGTTTTTATCTTTCTCATATACATATTATTTGAAAATATTAATATCACACATATTTAATTTGTCGCTGATATAAAACAAATATTGAAAGGATTAGACGTGTATATAACATGCGGAAACTGATCTAGAAAAACAGATAACAATTGTCTATTTGTTACAAAAGTACACTAATAGGAATCGTTTTTTTTTCAATATTATACGATGCAACTTAAAATTCAATTAACCGCCTATTTTTTCCTCTTTTCCAAACTATCTACCAGTTAAAATATAAATATAAATCAATCATTAAACCAATCTGGACCTACGGAATTGAGCTCTGGGGATGTGCTTACAAATCAAATATAGCTATAATGCAGAGAACTCAGTCAAAAATTTTACGTACAATACTTAATTCTCATGATACGTGTCAAATGAAACCATTCACAGCGACCTCAACATGAAAACGGTGCAATTAACGTTCAAGAATTTAAGGAAAAATACAAACGTAAACTGGAATCACATTCAAACCCATCAATAGGCGACATTACCAAACCATTTGGCGTAAGAAGATTGAAACGTCAATGGCCTTTAGATTTAGTCTTAGATTAGCTTCAATATAACATTATCTTTTTAATTGTTAAACTAAGAAGATTTCACTGGAGTTCTTCTTAGACATCGCTCTTAAATATTGTCAATTTAGCTTATAGGAATTCTTATGTATTTCTGATTGCTGAATAAAACAGAGTTAAAATAAAAAGTTTTGACATATCAAATTTTAATAAGATATATATTTTATACTTCCAATTAACAATACATATCTTCACTTATTACATTTTACAAAATCTGATCTGAATAAACATGTGTAAAATAAGCTATTACCAAATTGTCAAAATAACGTGTTTAATTATTTTTTTCATGAATTGTATAGTCTAATTATAAATATTACAAAAGCAACAGAAATTACATACTTTATGAAGCAAAACTATTATTAGTTTTAAAAAAATCACACTTAAATTCACACATATAGAACTCCAAAATCGCTCCAAAATTTTTGGTAACAGATGTGACAATGACTACGTGTGACGAAGTTCAATTGATTTTACATAGTAGACTTTCACTGAATAAAAAATATAGAAAAAATAATCGTAAACCATGGAGATGTCTGATCTAAAAATGTATATGTAACGAGCTTATGTATAAAGCAACTTTGGAAAAAGTTTTAAAACTAATTAAAATTAATTGCCCCACATAAATCCACTTTTATACAATAACCTCATAATAAATCACACGTCTATTTACCCAATATTCAACAATATTAAGATTAATTACGAATCGAAAAGCAATTCAAACTGCATCCAAGACAAATCATAGGGGATTTGTTACATTTGGACCTGTGTGTCCTTTCCTGCTCCGGATATGAAAGAGTGTCCTTAGGTCAACACATGCTTCCTTGATCCTATGTGACACATATACGTGATTCGTAGGACGACACAACAGATGGAAATAATGATCCTCACGGCTTGATTTATTACTACGAAATCCGAAAATTGGTAAGTATTGTGTTTGTCTTGTAATAAGGGCGTTGGGCTATTTTTAAATTAATTGCTTTAAGAATAGATTAGAAGACAAGTGAGGTGCAATTAGTTTACTAATTTATTTCCGTGTTTATAGACAAGAGAAATGTAATATTTTTATTTATCATAGTATATGGTAACTGTAATAATATTAAAAGTATGGACATTGAAATGTTACTTTCTCACATAACTTAATGCTAATTATAACCTCAAAAACATGTTCAAGACTTAATTTTGAAACTAGATTTACTATGTATTAAGGGGCCGTACAAGTATTACGTAAGCACTATAGGGGGCGGGGGGGTTATTGATTTGCTTATTTTGCTTATTTTTGGTAAGAAATTTGCTTACTTTTAATTTACTACTTTAATTTTACTAATTACTTTAATACTTGAACGATCCCTAAGTTGATTTTAATTGTTTTATAATATTTTGTGATTTTTCATTCCTCAATATATTTTTCACATTCACGTCAATAATCATGAATCTATTTTAAAATTATTAATTAGATCGTTTATTTTTTAATTAGGCACAATCGTGAACTGGCAATATATTTGCATATTATTTTGTCACATTTTTTTTTAATTTCATAAGTTTCTTCAATATAAATCTTAAATACTTCATTCATTTAGAAATGATTTGGTCGATTAGCACATAATTCTAGATTTAGTTTCTTATATAATTTATAGTTTATAGTCTTATATTTGCATATTATTTTGTGACATTTTTTAAAAAATCTTATAAGTTTCTTTAATATAAATATCATTTGATTGGACGATTGTACAAAATTTATAGTATTTAAAACTATATAATAATTTAGTGCAAATGGTCAAACTTTCTTATTGTCTTGAACCCACTTTGCAACCGAACGCCTATTTGATGTAAAAATGCATGTTAAAGTAATATGTACATTGAAGAATTTAAAATGATAAAAAGAAGTAATCGATAGCTGAATGTTTAATTATCAATATTTGTAGATAAATTTTCAATGTGAAATCTTCCATCTCCCGGCTTATAATATCCCACCTACTTCTATTTTTGGTAAATAAAATTGCTAATAACTTTAAATATTGCCTTACTTTTATTGCCATCTTTCAAAATTTTAACTTTAGCAGTTAAAAATATTAAAACAGTTTCAAAAAGGACAACGAATTGCTAAGCCATACTGTGATCACAAATACAATACTTACATATGTTACATTCAGAAAAAAGTACAATATTTTCTTTTACTTTCTAGTTGTATATGACTTTTTTATTATAGATCATATAATTTAAGTAAATAGTTGTAAACAGTGGATCTAAATTTTTATTGTACGGGTCCAAATTTTTTTTCGCTGACGCATTGAAAGTTGTTTAGACCCCTGTGGGGATCCTTAAGGTACCCATCCATTAGGAAGTTTATTATCGAAGCAACCAGAAAATTTATTATAGAATGAGCAAGAGGCAGATACAAAATAGAGATGAAACATGATGTCATGAGCAATATTTTCGAATTCGCAAGACATCGCCTATTATATGTTTCAACAAGCATTATAAAAAAATTAACAGTACAAAAGAATCATTAGCACTCGACTTGAAAATTTTTATGAAGATCTGTAGTAAAATGATAAAAATTAATAGTTCAGGCGACTAAAATGATGTCCGCAGTTCTGGCGGAGAGCGGAGCAACCAGATTTTACCTGAATATTTTGCGAATTTTATGAGACTCTAGTCATAAAATGACTCGAAACGATACCTTTTTTTGTAAAATACAAAAATATATTTTCAAAATCACGTAGGTAAAAATATGTAGGTGAAATTCTATATTTATTTGTGCATAATATTTAATATTTATTTATATTTGAAAATTATTATAAATCCATGCGTTTCAGATAACATTCCTTTTATTCGGTTGATTATACAGTCAAGAATAATACTTTATCTAAGTAAACCATTTGAAATAGTTCAAGAATAAAAATAATAATAATAATAAACTAATCTAAAATTACTTGAAAAGTGCACTATTGCAAAATATATGTTCAGATATTACAAGTAACCATACAAATAAGTATGAACAATATTTATTCTAAGAACAATAAATAACGAACTATTTATTTGTACGTTTCGACACGGTGTGTCACCATTCAGTAATTTTTTTTGAATATTTATACAGTATTTAAATACATACTTTATAGAATAATACGGTAACTTTCATGGGTACACATTATTATTCGCTAAATAAAGTAGTTACTTTTATATTCACAATATTATTTAAATTATATTATTAAATGTATATCAATAATGCCTTCAATAATGCAGTAATTCCTTTTTGTAAAAGCTAACATTTCATTTAATGGATAAATCCTGAATCCAGGTATATTCGAACCAAAAATCCCCAAATGAATTTAATCTGATTTTTCCAAAACCCGAAATTCTATAAATTAACCGTTAATACCTTAGATCGCAAAATCCATTTCTTGCGCTGATTTCAATGATATCAGAAAAATATTTTTCTTTTTTTCCTTTAATTAATTAACCAAATTTCTTAATATATTATAAATAAAAATTTGTAATGAATATAGTAAGAACGGCAATGCGATGTGTTATCTATTAAAAAACTTTTTATATACTACAAAAAATTGATTATACGGGAAATGCACACATAAAGTTTTCCACATTTTATTCATATGAATAAAAAATTGATTTTTAATTCGTGTTTTTTCTTTCTAAATAAATATAATATTGAATTTGTTTTAAAAGTTGTCCGTTTTTAATTGCACCTCAAAAAATATGAGTCATTGGTTTGGAATATAATTTCACTTAAGGTACCCATCCATTAGGAAGTTTATTATCGAAGCAACCAGAAGATTTATTATGGAATGAGCAAGAGGCAGATACAAAATAGAGATGAAACATGATGTCATGAGCAATATTTTCGAATTCGCAAGACATCGCCTATTATATGTTTCAACAAGCATTATAAAAAAATTAACAGTACAAAAGAATCATTAGCACTTGGCTTGAAGATTTTTATGAAGCCTCGTAGTAAAATGATAAAAATTAATAGTTCAGGCGACTAAAATGATGTCCACAGTTCTGGCGGAGAGCGGAGCAACCAGATTTTACCTGAATATTTTGCCAATTTTATGAGACCATAGTCATAAAATGACTAGAAACGATACCTTTTTTCGTAAAATACAAAAATATATTTTCAAAATCACGTAGGTAAAAATATGTAGGTGAAATTTTATATTTATTTGTGCATAATATTTAATATTTATTTATATTTGAAAATTATTATAAATCCATGCGTTTCAGATAACATCCTTGCTTTTATTCGGTTAATTATACAGTCAAGAATAATACTTTATCTAAGTAAACCATTTGAAATAGTTCAAGAATAAAAATAATAATAATAATAAACTAATCTAAAATTACTTGAAAAGTGCACTATTGCAAAATATATATTCAGATATTACAAGTAACCATACAAATAAGCATGAATAATATTTATTCTAAGAACTATAAATAATGAACTATTTATTTGTACGTTTCGACACAGTGTGTCACCATTCAGTAATTTTTTTAAAATATTTATACAGTATAACACCAGGAAAAACAATCCCAAAAATTGAAACAAACATTATTGAAAAATAAAACATAATAATTTTTTTTACTTAATTTATTATGTTTTATTTTTCAATAATGTTAGTTCCAATTTTTGTGATTATTTTTCCTGGTGTTATACTGTATAAATATTTTAAAAAAATTACTGAATGATGACACACGGGCCGTGTCGAAACGTATAAAAAAATAGTTCTTTTTTTTTTTTATTTCAACGATTGGCTGCAAATATTAACATTCAAGAAATATGTCTCAACGTCGAACAAAAAATCTAAATCTTATATTAAATGTATGTCAATAATGCAGTAATTGCTTTTTGTTAAAGCTAACATTTCATTTAATGGATTAATTCTGAATCCAGGTATATTCGAACCAAAAATCCCCAAACGAATTTAATCTGATTTTTCCAAAACCCGAAATTCTATAAATTAACCGTTAACACCTTAGATCGTAAAATCCATTTCTTGCTCTGATTTCAATGATATAAGAAAAATATTAATTTTTTTTCTTTAATTAATTAACCAAATTTCTTTATATATTATAAATAAAATCTTAAAAATGAATATAGTAAGAACGGCAATGCGATGTGTTATCTATTAAAAAACTTTTTATATACTACAAAAAATTGATTATACTGGGGAAATGCATACATAAAGTTTTACACATTTTATTCATATGAATAAAAAATTGATTTTTAATTCGTGTTTTTTCTTTCAAAAATAAATATAATATTGAATTTGTTTTAAAAGTTGTCCGTTTTTAATTGCACCTCAAAAAATATGAGTCATTGGTTTGGAATTTAATTCCACTTATGAAATCCACACAAAGGTCAGGTTAAAATTAGGTTCTAATATAATGTAAATCGTGAATAATTTGTTATAACGGCTATTGGTCTACGTTTGAACAATATTTTGAGCTATATATTTGTAGCAAAATTCATTACAAATTCATCTGTTGCAAATGTACAACATTAATTTTATATGATTGACTTTAATATGATTTTTATATAAAAAATAAATGTTTAAATAAAATGAAAACGATCTAAAATTTGCAACAAAAGTCGATTTTATCTCATTTCACGTTCTAAATATACATACTTTTTTCTCTAATGTTCAAGAAATATGAATGAAATTTTGTTCGATCGCCCGAGACACCGAAAATTTTTACAACTGGACATTTATTGGTCATTTGGTCATAAATTGCTCGGTTGCCTGGTGGCCTAGTGGATGGGTAGCATTAAGGTACCCATCCATTAGGAAGTTTATTATCGAAGCAACCAGAAAATTTATTATAGAATGAGCAAGAGGCAGATACAAAATAGAGATGAAACATGATGTCATGAGCAATATTTTCGAATTCGCAAGACATCGCCTATTATATGTTTCAACAAGCATTATAAAAAAAATTAACAGTACAAAAGAATCATTAGCACTCGACTTGAAAATTTTTATGAAGATCTGTAGTAAAATGATAAAAATTAATAGTTCAGGCGACTAAAATGATGTCCGCAGTTCTGGCGGAGAGCGGAGCAACCAGATTTTACCTGAATATTTTGCGAATTTTATGAGACTCTAGTCATAAAATGACTCGAAACGATACCTTTTTTTGTAAAATACAAAAATATATTTTCAAAATCACGTAGGTAAAAATATGTAGGTGAAATTCTATATTTATTTGTGCATAATATTTAATATTTATTTATATTTGAAAATTATTATAAATCCATGCGTTTCAGATAACATTCCTTTTATTCGGTTGATTATACAGTCAAGAATAATACTTTATCTAAGTAAACCATTTGAAATAGTTCAAGAATAAAAATAATAATAATAATAAACTAATCTAAAATTACTTGAAAAGTGCACTATTGCAAATATATGTTCAGATATTACAAGTAACCATACAAATAAGTATGAATAATATTTATTCTAAGAACAATAAATAACGAACTATTTATTTGTACGTTTCGACACGGTGTGTCACCATTCAGTAATTTTTTTGAATATTTATACAGTATTTAAATACATACTTTATAGAATAATACGGTAACTTTCATGGGTACACATTATTATTCGCTAAATAAAGTAGTTACTTTTATATTCACAATATTATTTAAATTATATTATTAAATGTATATCAATAATGCCTTCAATAATGCAGTAATTCCTTTTTGTAAAAGCTAACATTTCATTTAATGGATAAATCCTGAATCCAGGTATATTCGAACCAAAAATCCCCAAATGAATTTAATCTGATTTTTCCAAAACCCGAAATTCTATAAATTAACCGTTAATACCTTAGATCGCAAAATCCATTTCTTGCGCTGATTTCAATGATATCAGAAAAATATTTTTCTTTTTTTCCTTTAATTAATTAACCAAATTTCTTAATATATTATAAATAAAAATTTGTAATGAATATAGTAAGA
The DNA here is from genome assembly GCF_003426905.1 of Ctenocephalides felis. Lineage (NCBI taxonomy): Eukaryota > Metazoa > Arthropoda > Insecta > Siphonaptera > Pulicidae > Ctenocephalides > Ctenocephalides felis. The sequence goes on from NW_020536999.1 coordinate 62,843,672, forward strand.
ACGGCAATGCGATGTGTTATCTATTAAAAAACTTTTTATATACTACAAAAAATTGATTATACGGGAAATGCACACATAAAGTTTTCCACATTTTATTCATATGAATAAAAAATTGATTTTTAATTCGTGTTTTTTCTTTCTAAATAAATATAATATTGAATTTGTTTTAAAAGTTGTCCGTTTTTAATTGCACCTCAAAAAATATGAGTCATTGGTTTGGAATATAATTTCACTTATGAAATTCACATTGCACGACCCTTTCTCGTATTTGCATTATTGTAAATGTAGACGTATATTCCAAGATTAAAGGCCATATTTCAGGTTAAAATTAGGTTCTAATATAATGTAAATCGCGAATAATTTGTTATAACGGCTATTGGTCTACGTTTGAACAATATTTTGAGCTATATATTTGAGACAAAATTCATTCCAAATTCATCTGTTGCAAATGCACAACATTAATTTTATGTGATTAACTTTAATATGATTTTTATATGAAAAATAAATGTTTAAATAAAATGAAAACGATCTAAAATTTGCAACAAAAGTCGATTTTATCTTATTTCACGTTCGAAATATACATACTTTTTTCTCTAATGTTCAAGAAATATGAATGAAATTTGTTTCGATCGCCTGAGACACCGAAAATTTTTACAACTGGACATTTATTGGTCATTTGGTCATAAATTGCTCGGTTGCCTGGTGGCCTAGTGGATGGGTAGCATTATAGACCACTTTGAGAATCACTTTCCTAGTGAAATTCAGAATATATATAAGTCACAAAGTATAAAAGTGTTCTGAGAGCAAACTTATTCAAAATTAAATGATCTGCAACTTTTCCTAATCAAATACTCTACATCGTATTTCCTTACATTCATATAGTAAAGCAAAGATAACTCATTATGTTTTTGTAAAAATAAATTTTACTCATACATCTACCAAAGATGTTATATCAGCCGAATAATATAATTTGAACAATCCAATAAAATATATTTTTCTAATGATTTTTGAAGAGCAATCCGAAAGAACTTGAAAAAAACTGCTCAACTCCGTTGCTCTCTTTTAATCTCTTTTTATCAAAAAAGCAGCAAAACAATTCAATACTGACTTTTTCTATCTTAAAGCAATAAAGATGTCACTTCGAACAGATTTTGTTGACATTCTGGAAGATAAATGAGTATTTGCGACCTATGTGACACGTGTGCAATGACCGGCGGTCATTTTTTACTAGATTTGCGTGAATAACAATACGTAATAAATGATAGAGGAGGTAGAATATC
>NW_020536999.1:62845951-62877827 GCF_003426905.1 Ctenocephalides felis
AATATACAGTATTTGCAGTATAATTTAAACTATTGATACGTTTTTATGTTGATATTAGTCAGACGACCTGTTAAACAAAAACTATTTACTTATACAACGAGTACCAATATCTATGCATAGGAAAAACGTACGAAATTAAAATATGGATAGAAGCTATCGTTATATATAATATTAATTTTATTTGTTGCACCATTTTCAGTGTCATATTTTTTTATTTTTATACTTTAATTATAGTATTATTGTAATCTCTGAAGGCGGATATAATGAAGAAATAGGCAGCAGATTGGGTTTTATTAAATCTCACATAATATGTACTAAATTTATAATGATCAAGCGCACAATTGTTGGCGCACAATTGTTCTGTCCTAAGTGATTGTATAAGCGATATTTAGATAAATCTGACAACAGTGCAACCCTGAATAACCCTGAATAAGTGGCCGACTATTAGTCACATGATCTTTTTTCAAGCATTTTTACCTTTTCTACTTCTTGGCGAAGTGTGGTGATATTTATAATTACCCTCCACCCCCACCAAACATCTCGTATATTTTTAGTAACAAAGAATTGTATCTTTTTTGTAAAATTTCGAAAAATATAAAAAAAATTGAATTCTTTTAAATTTGGGTAAAAAATAAATACCACCAGTAAATAATAAATAATAAAAAAAGGTGATATCTTGCTGCAACACTCCTTGTTATATTTTTTGTTACACACCTCCCTTCTTTTAGAGGTTATTGTATATACGTGATTAAAGGGATGAACCCTAAGGACACGATGGTCTTCGATATGTATAGAGGGTCAAAGCGATACTCATATTTAGGGGCTAATTCTCGGATAATATAGAAATATTATGTTATGGGTCTATAATAGTATGAGTTGGTAGTCATGAACTGCCAAAAAGTTATATAATTACTGATGTTAGATGTTTTACACATAAAGCCTAACTTCCAAAAGTCACAAATATCACAATAATAACTTTGGTCAGACTTCACGTATGTGTCATCAAAATTACATCAGAAAGTTGGGCTCATGAAACACTTATTATTTAACATTTGTACTTTGTGGTGGTTAGCTTTTATGTGTGAAACGCCTAATCGCACAACAAACATATACAACTTTTGGACAGCTCGTGTCTATCAATTATACGATTATACACCCGTGACATAAATTTCTATTTTATCAGAGAATTACTCCCTTAATGCGCCTACAGAAACTATATGTAGCCAAATGTTTTCTTTGAAAAAAAAAATGTAGCAGCTGGGTTATGACTTACTGCAGATATCGAAGACCATCGTGTCCTTAGGGGTTTATCCATTGTCCTCTATTAATTAAGTAAATTCTTATTAACTTATTTATTTATGATAAATTTCATGCGTCTAACTATATATATTACTATGTCGACTTGCATTACTTTACGATCTTACTTTATATTTATCCATGTTACGCACGCAGTATTTATGTGACCCACATAAGCTTGGCAACTTACTTCTGATTAATGATCTCAAATGGGTAATTGATTTTAGCAATGTCTGTTCTTACATTATATAACGGTCATAAAAATTTAAAAAAACTTTAAATCCAGAACACTGTGACCTGACTACCAGTTGTTTTTTTCGGCGTACCTCAAACTATGTTCCATTTCTATCTATTATAATTATCTTTTATTAAAAAATTATTTCAATTTACGTATCAAAATTTATTAAATGATATAATGATATGATATAAATAATATAATTTTTCACGAAGGTCTACAGACTCTGTATCTCTGTAAATATTCTCTTCCGTCCGATGTCCGATTGAGTCTTCGGTAGCAAGGCATGTTCCCGTGGGCGTTGATCAGCATGTAATCGTCACAATCCGTCACTTGGTCACCGTTACAATCCTATAATAACGGAATCGTATTGATTGATTGAAAAACCAGTATTGAGATAAAACTCTATAAAAATATCTAGTTACTTCTAGTTGCATAAGAATTTGTCTTTGATTTGATTGAGAGCAAAACCGGATTTTTTTTATATTATCAATGCATAGAAATGCATTAGGATGAATTCTAAAAAAAGTATGCACAGAATGAAAATATTTTTTTATATGTAATTAAACAGCTATCCGAGTTTTTAATAATTACATCAATACTGGCTTAAAATATTAACCAAACCTTAAAGATAAGTACGTTAAACGCGAGCATTATTAAAGTTTAAGACGTAAAAAGACATTTAAATCAAAAATTATAAAATAGAATCTAGTAAATATACTAAATCAAGATATAATTTAGTCACTAAAAATTTCGTAAACATTTCGATTATTTAATAAAAATATTTTTAATTTAAAAACTAACTATATTTCTATAAATATAGTTGATTGTCATCTGGGTAGCTTGTATTAATTTAACTCAATTCATTAATTCCAAATGAACACTGTGGTATTTAGGTAGTGTGATTAGGTACTTTACCTATGCAATCGAATTTCTTAAAATATTCTAGAATCTTGAAATAAGATTTTATTAAAATGCAATCATTAAAATTAAAATAACTATATTTTTTTCTCTATTTTACGCAGTGTTCAAACTTATTAATATAAAATCGATTGATAATTATTTATACTAATAGATCTATTTTTTTTATTAATTGTATATGGCTTGGATCCTTTTCTTATTAGATAATATGCTTAATTGATTGTTGTAATAAAATTAAAGATTGCATTAGCAGATATAGTTACATAAATTTATCAACGTTTCGTTCATTCATAAATCTTATAATTAATATAATGATAGATAATTTGATATATTCCAATATTATTGCTGGATATCAAAAGTTTGAAATTTATTGGCATCACAATGCCTTTCTTCTGCAGCCTTTTGTACATTATTTGCCTTTGTCTTTCATAGATTTTATAATACCAAAAAGTTGATCTATTGTTTCAGATTTTTACCTCACTTGCATGTAAGAAAATGGTCTTACTTAATGAGCGTCCAAATATCATTCTCGTTATAGTTGATAAAAGTTTTAAATTTACTGGCAACACAATGCCTTTCTTCTGCAGCCTTTTGTGCATTAATTTGCCTTTCACATAAATTCCCAAAAATATTATCTATTGTTTCTAATCCTTTACCTCACTGGCATATAGTATTTTGCATATTTCTATCGTCTAGAAATTAGTCTTACCATTCTGGATATAGTTGAAGAAGTTCCTAACGCCTGTTATACTTTCAAACCAAGTTGTTTGTAGTAGTTTTGCTTTTTAAGTACATATGATATTTTTTATTTCACTTTTTACTTACTTAAGACTTAAAAACTCTTTCTTCCATATATAATCCAGTCATTTAAGCATAAATTAGGTAAGAATCTCGAAATTCGAGATACATAGCTGTATATCTGTAAATACTTGTATTTTGCACCCTAAAAGTTGTCTCAAAACCTACATATGGTAAGGTGTACGCAACATATGTAGGCTTTGAAACAACTTTTGGGGTGCAAAATACAAGTATTTACAGACTTACAACTGAGTATCTCGAATTCCGAGGTGAACTTACTATAATGACTGGAATATATAATATATATTTTCCTAATCAGTTTCTAGCATAGAGCTAATTATATATCTATAGTATTATTATACTATAATGACTGGAATATATAATAGATATTTTCCTATTCAGTTTCTAGCATAGAGCTAATTATATATATAGTCCAGTCATTTAGGTTTAAATTAGGTAAGAATATCAGAATTTGAGACAACCAGCAGCAAGTCTGTAAATACTTGTATTTTGCACCCTAAAAGTTGTCTCAAAACCTACATATGGTAGGGTGTACGCAACATATGTAGGTTTTGAGACAACTTTTAGGGTGCAAAATACAAGTATTTACAGACTTACAGCTGGGTATCTCGAATTCCGTGGTGAACTTACTATAATGACTGGACTATATAATAGATCTACTATGAGTTTAAATAAATCTGAATAATATTATTTTTATAAATCTATTATTACATGGATATTTTCCTATTCAGATTCCAGTATAGAGCTAATTATATATAGTATATATCTTAATAATAATAATAAGGCCGTATGCATTTTAATCAATACTTTATAACAAAATCTTCTTTACCTGGCCATGAATTTCCATATACGTTATGACAACATGTTCCGCGCATCTGTAATCGCCAGCGCAGTCCGTAAAGTCCGGTTCGCCGCCAGTGGTGCGCAACCCAGGTCTCGGTGTTTCAGGTGTAGGCCGTCCTGCATCTTTCCACTGGCCATAAGACAAACGAAAGGGCCCACATCGTCCATCAGATGAACACTCGTACGGTGACGCTAGATTGCACCCAGAAGCTGCATGGCATAAACATCGTAGGCAATCGCGGGATAAGTTTGTCAGAAAAGGACGGGCTGAAATATTCAAATTTTAATCACCGTCTAACAATCAGAGTCTGTTATAATATTCTTACAATTAATAAAATATAAAATAGACAAAACTAGAATTTGGTCCAATAGACAATTTGCTACTGAACGAGATTTTGAATCAGATTAATTGGCTGTATCTTGATGAACATTCTTGTTCTTAAATGAATCATTGTGGAATTGTAATGGGCTTTAATGACAATCAAAATTAATGTGATGATTGATACTGCTCTTCTTAATGACGCCCATTATGAAAGATAATTTGTGTTGGTCGATGATTTTATTACTAACGAATCATAAAAGATTAGTAATCACTCTCTATAATTAAGATTTCATATATGAGGATTTCATATATAAGGATGAGACTACCTTATGTCATATCTCAATGGAGTTGATTTTGAGCAACTTACTATTGTAAAGACATTTGCATTTAATGAGCTCTAGTTATGGTAACCAATGAACCTCAAAATGGACTATAATACAATTAAAATATTTTTCTGAAATGGGTTCAAATGTTTGTATCAATTTTAGATCTTGGTTTAACTAACTCTACTCAAAAAGCAAAAAGCAATGATAAATTAGCACTTGCTTTGAATTCATTTTTTTGAAACCTCTAGAACTTATAAACTAATCGTCGAATTGTCATAAAATTTTGACAGATTTTAATTAAAGTTGGTACTTCTTACAAATCATATGGATTATTACATCTATGTGTCATCCTATGCACTTATTGAGTGTTGTAGTATATTCATATTGCTGAACGTTTCTGGTTATTGTAGTCAATTTTATGGAATATTATGATATTTGCTCTGACGCCTTAAATTTCGCCTTATTTTGTAAATACCTTTATAGTTTTGTTTGAAAAATGAAATGAGCTTTCATAATGCTGTAATATATGTACTTCGTTTTCTCTGTATTTATTGTTGGTTGGTTTTCAGTTAGCCACGTTGTGTTTAGTTTTTAAGCCACCGTTTATTTTTTGTTCGAGATTTTTTCGGTTTTTATCTGCGTATATTATCATTGTATCGTCTGGGTACACTATGTATCTACCTACTATGTTCTTTCTTTTAAGTTGTTAATATAAATCAGATATAATAGAGTGGTCCTAGAACAGTTCCTTGTGGCACTCCGCATTTAACCATTTTCTTATAACTCACACAATTTCTGTATAATAGCGTTGCAATTATTAGAAGTTAGCATTTAGTTTTTGCTGACAATGAACTTTAGAAAACCAGATTTTATACAGTAAGTAATAGATACATTTAAAGTGACTATCTTACTGAATCATATCCTAGAAGAGTCTCTAAAATTCTTATTCTTATTTGATAAAATTTAATAATATATATTTCAATATAGTTTTAGGAATGCAATTTAAAATAAATGAAAACTGCTTTGAAATTAGTGATTAACAAAAATTAAACGATTGTTTGTTTTTGGCTCTTATACTTAAATGAAGATTTAAGCCGTAATAATACCACAGAATGATTTTTATTTTATTTTTCTCTCATTTACTCATTCAAAATGTTTAATTTGCTGGTGTAATAAATTTTAAATAAAAACATTTGTTATTGAAATAATAGAGAAATTCTTTCTTTCTTGTCATTTTTAAATTACACCGTAATAAACCTTTCCTCTGGACATACCACGAGTGCCTCCAATTTGGTCATTTATGTCAAATTAATTTACCATCACATGTCTCATGTAAACATCATAATTAGCAACATCTGAAGGAAGTTCTAAATATAAATAGAAAGAAAAAGTGTAAGACGTTATGGTTTTTGAGGTGTGAAGAAAGAATGAATTCGATGTATCTATAAATAAACCACAAAATGTTGTAACACTATTTTCACCAACAGAATTTGTGCCAATAATAAACTTGAAATTTATTGTATAACAGTTATGAGATAAATAATAGAAGGCAGTAGGTTTTATATTGGAAAAATCGAAGGTTGATGATGTCAAGTTTTTAAATTTATAGAGCAAAATTAGTATTATTTGAAGTGAATAGAATAAAGTATAGTTTGTATGAATGAATGATGAAATCTGTAAGTGTTTTTAGGAGAAAATGGATCAACCAATAGAATCGTGTAAAAAAACTTGTTTCTAATTGAGATAGACATAACACAACTATTTAACGATTTTCATAAACAAATTTAAAAGTATCTTCCAGAGTTGCAACGGTCTTTCATTTTTGTACATTATTGTTAAACTGTTATATACTTGTTTAAATATTGAGATTTGTACTTGTACTTGTGGTGACGTATTTTAATTTTTTTGTTTCCCAATAAATTTGAAGTTTTAATTTGTTACTATGTTCATGTGTGCTAATATTTCTATTTCACATAAATATATTAAATTTGAATAAGTGTTTCCTACAATTTTACATTCGCCATCATGACCATGACCATGATTGACCATGCCATTCACCACCACTTGGTGACATATTTATGGTTAACTCAATTGTTCTAAGAAAGCATTTTCGTTGATAAATCATTATAAGATAGCAATAGATGTTTTTCAAATTTTTATCTTTTCTGTATTTTGGAAGTGTTTTGGAGAGTACGATTATTCATGAATCTGAAACACTTATTTTGATTTAAATTGCTTTAGTCTGATTTCGTATGCCATATAAATCGTGCTAATGATCATAATATTTTGATTCACGATTTAACAAAACCGATTCGACCCAAGCATCACATTTGAATTGCAAATTGTCAATATCGTTTGGCTTTCTATGCACGCATAGTTATTCAGTTTATATTGCAAACACATGCTTCGCGAATATTTAGAATATAATTTATTTTGCGACTAAAATATCTCCTGCAACGAGACTCACATAAAGAAAAGTTGAAAGTTCATAACTCTTGAGTTTGTTGACTCTACTTATTTTTATACATTTTTAGTTTATTAAGTTTACTACTAATATATTTGTCCGAATCCTTTTAGACGAATTTTGTAAAAGTGTGCTGTGTATGTAAGCCAATTTTTTACCCTTTGTCGACGTTTTGTCAAAAAACCTTGATTTTAAAATTTTAAAACTGTTTGTTTAGTGGATTAATATAATATATATGTCATTTCTTTTATAATAAAATTGAATATTTGATTTGTTCATTTATATAAAATGCCGTACTTTATACTTTACGTACAATTTTATCACATGGATATTTATTTTTATTATACTTTATGTCGTTTTTTTATTAGTTATAATAAATATTTTTAATTTGTTTGAAATTAATTTCAAAGAAAAGAAATTACTTCTCTTTTTCAATGGTTTTCAACTTTGTCCTGTAATTACTTATTATTGCTTCAAATATTTTTTATTTTCTGAAGTATTTGTGTATTGCATTAATTTTTCAAATGATCTATTACATTTTGAACTTTAATTTGTTTAAAAAATGTTAAGGTTTCAAAGATAACAGAAAAGTCGAAAAATGAAGAAATTAAAAAAATCATTAAAATGTTGTTCAAATTAAAAAAAAGTATAATCATCTTGCTTTGTTAAAGCAACATATTATAAACTTCATCTTTTAACCTTTTTTATGGACTTTCTAAAAGACTTTCTTAAAGCCTCTAATCAATCACAAATTCCGTTCTATATTGGCATGGTCATCTTTAACATAGCAATATAAAATACTTTGTATTGTCGTCACTTTGCAATATGATATTTTTTTGGAAAATATGTTGCTACAATATACAATTATCTCTCATTTTCTTCACCTATTTCGGTTAGTGTTTCAAAAGACCTGGGTTTAAATCCGCGTTTTGGACAACCTGATATCAAGCAGTATAGATATGCTGCTTGAAAATATGAATCATAATGTTCCGGTGTAATTCCACAAATAGTCCTTGGTCACAATGAAATTTATAATCACTTTTAAAAATGGCAACGATTGATTGCCTTTCAATATGTGCTGGATCAACTATATAGTACAATGTTTCCAAGTAAAAATAGCCCTTTTTCGAATTGCTCCATTAAAATTTATAATAACTTTTAGAACTAGCAACCACTAGTTGCCTTTCAATATGTGTTATATCAAATAGATAGGACAATGTGAAAATAGCCCTTTTCCGAATTACTCCATTAAAATTTATTTACAATTTACTGTTAGAAAGAGTTGATAACTAGTTAATTACTGTTAGATAATAAATTACTGTTTGAAAGAGTTGCGCTAGTTGTCTTTTAATATGTGTTATATCAAATTGATAGGACAATATTTCCAAGTGAAAATAGCACTTTTTGGAATTTATCAATGAAATTTATAGTCACTGTCTTAAAGGTCAACTACTAATTGTTTTATAGCTATATCAAATACATAAAATAATGTTTCCACGTGAAAAAAAATCATTTTGACATTGTTCCAATAAAGTTCATAATTACTGCTGGAAAAGTCAAAACAATGATTCATATCAAATATATAGGACCACCATTGGGTTGACTATCAAAAAACCATATATTGGGGATGAGTATGAACACAACAACTTCCTGAAGTGTTAGATCTGGTTCAAAGAAAAACAATTAACACAAAAACGTGACTTTTCCTTTAATCCAGAAAAAAAAACATCGTTTGCAAAAAGGGATTTCTATTTTTACAACTCCACCAATTAATTGGTGTTGGTGATCCATTCTGGTATGTTGTCAAAGGGATATCAGACAAAGTTCCATTTCCATTCCCAGCTCTGTGTTTAATCCACCTCCGTGTTTAATTCATCGTCAGTACTGCCATCGTCTTTTAAATCGCTGTTTATTTTCTCTTTAACAACCTACGTTCGTATAGAATCTTTTAGATCGACTCGCTGACTTCTGCTGATGGTGGGGATCTGCCGGTTATATTAGTACATTTCATGTGCAAGTTATTTTCAAGCATTACGACATTCAGTTGATTTGATGATGGTGTGAGATATAGAGACAGTGGTGCATAGTTTATACTTGTCATTTGTTAATTTGTTAGTTGAAGTGGTTAAAAAATTTATGAAAAATTAGTGAATTTGTTGAGGTAAGAGTTTGGTATTGATGCTTGTGTGAGTGCAATGGATGATTGCCAATATTAAGAAGAATTAGAGTTTATGTGGATCAGTCGTATGGGTGCAATGTTATTATTTTAAACGACTTGGCAATAATATTGCTTATGAGAAATATGTTGTAACTAAACTTCGGAAAGACCATAACGAGTTTTGTTTCATAATTTATATTTGCACAATTTTTTTAGACAAATTCGTAAGTGGATCGGTCCTATCGGTGCTCTGTTATTATTTTTAATAAATTGCTTAGGAGAGATATGTTGCATCTAAACTTCTGAAAGACCAGAACGAGATTTTTGAATGATTTATTTTTGCACGATTTTTTTAGTCAAATTTATAAGTGGATTGGTCGTATGGGTGCTTTATTATTATTTTATACGAATTTGCAATAATATTGCTTAGGAGAGTTATGTTGCATCTAAACTCCGGTAAATCCATAACGAGATTTTATTAATATTTATTTTTGCACAATTTTTTTTAGTCAAATTCGTAAGTGGATTGGCCGTATGGGTGCTTTGTTATTATTTTATACGACTTTGAAATAATATTGCTTTGGAGAGATATGTTGTATGGAAGCTCCCGAAAGTTAATAACGAGTTTTTTTTAATTATATATTTTTGCATATTTTTTTTATTCCAATTTGTAAGGGTTGTATGGGTTGTATGGGTCCTATGTTTTTATTTTAATCCATTTTTTCCAATAATATTGCTTAGGAGAGATGAATTGTTTTTAAACTTCTGGAAGACATAAGTCTTTTTAGTTTTTCATTTTTGCACAATGAGTCAAATTCAGATATAGTCATATCTTTTTCGAAACCTTTAGAAACTTTTGATTATGTATACCGACAAATCTTATGCGGAATTTTATTGTTTTTTCGCCATCTGGAGAATTTTAGAAATTTGACACGATTCTGATTGATGTGTTTACATTTTGTATGTTATTAGCTTTGGCTTCATTTATGGAAGAATACTTTAACCAAATATTAAATATGCCTTAACTCAAAAAGATAAAATTCTCTATTTTATACAGTTGTCTTCATGTTAGTCAATGGTCATTTATTTAGTATTTATGTCTATAATTCTGATCTTATAAACACTTTCACGAAAGATTGAAAAATTTTAGAATCTTGAAGAATAATTTGATGCGGAATTTTGTTGTTTTTTCCTATCTAAAGTGTTTTAGAAGTTTGATATAATTCTATTCAATGTCTTTAATTTTGTAGTTTTTGTTTCAACATTAAAAAATGCCTTGACTTCTATTAAATTTATGGTAAATATACCTTAACTCGCAAAATATAAAGTTTTTTGTGGTAATTAAGTTTTAACTACTTACAATAAAATATCTTTCTTTATAATGATGCATTTTGAACTTCTCAACACTTTCACAAATCGTTAGGAAATTTTAGAATCTTTCGAGAAATCTAATACTTACAAATCATCATTAATTATTAATTATCTATTAAATATTTAATAATCATTTTTAACCCTTATTACAATAAAATATAATAAAGATCACAATTTTATTTTGTATTTAATTATTCGCAGATTTATGCCTGATAATTTTTATCTTGTGACCATTTTGCAAAAAATTAGAGAAATGAAATTCTGTCGAGAAATTTTCATGCAAAAGTTTGTTTTTCTTCTCCACCTAAAATGTGTTAGAAGTTTGCTACAATCCTAGTCGCTGTTTCTACTATTTGTATTTTAGTACTTCGTTTGATATGTATAGAAGAATACCTTTTTCAAAATTAAACTTTTAAACTCGTAAAATATAAAATTAAACTCGTAAAATATAAAATTATGCCTTTTATACCTATTGTGGACGATATTTCCAGAAATATGGCTGGTGTTTATCTTTATCGTTTTAAATGGTGTTCAAATTAATATTTCTTAAATTAAAATTTATAGATAAGTAAATATTATTATTACTTATTAATATAAAGAAGTAATAATTATTATTGCAATAAATAAATAACCATTATGTGGCTTCTTGCCAAGATGGTTTGCGAGCTTTAATATTGACATATGGTCTGTCTACCTATACCGGTTTCTCATGTTTTGCCAAGAGTTTTTTTTAAATGTTTTTTGTCAAAAGATCGGTAATGCACTCAAGTAACAGTGGTTTTCTTAATTAAACAATTTTTTTAATGGAGGAGAGCTTTCTAAATTAGTCTGGAATCATGTTTTCGCATGAAAATTACATAAAGATAATCATATTTACGTTGGTGTCTATGTAACATTGTATTCAAATTTGCATAATTGTATTTTTTTAGTTTTTTTTATTAAAATAACTTATAAGTTATTAAAAGTTAGGAAATCAATCGATTTTATGCCAAAGGTTTTATTTATTACATATAGCTATGAAATAAAATAATTTTAAATCCGAGAAATTAATTTTATTTTCGATTTGAGGAAATGACTAGGAATATAAATTCAAAACTATCAATAATATAAATTATTCATATTCGATTAAAGCTAATGGAGAAAAGATAGTTACAAAGTTGATTTTAATAACTTTCCAGTAGTAAAATACATTAGAAATTATTTCTAATGTTATATTAACATGGAACGGATGGTATTTAAAAGCTTTCGTTTTTTAGATTTAGTCTTCTATTAGCTTAAGTGAATTAGAATATTTGGTATGTAAAATGAATTAGATATTTGATATATAAATGGACTTGTCAAGAATTCCACTCATTTATCTTTACTTGGGTTGACGAACTGCTATGAAAATATGAAAACATTAATATGGGCACAAATATAAAATAAATAAAAATAATAAATAAATTTCTGCTTTATCAATTTTTGCAATGCTTAAAAATTAACAGGGTGAGATTTATATTCTACATGATTATAACAAATATTATATTTTTGGAATTTAATCTTTGAAGTCCTGGAGAACTTAATAACAAGATAAAAATGTAAAATTCTATTCAGATGTAAAATTCTATTCAGATGGTTAGACATGTAAATTGAATTTTTTTATATAAATCATTTGTTATCTGTCTCCAGCCGCAAAAAATCAGCAATTTGTTGAGATTTTATATGATCTTTTAGATTGAAGTTTATTTTGGCAAGTCGTTTTATAGGTTCGCGAAAACTAGAAAGATGATGAGGCAGCTCCAATTTGGCTCAAATGTTCATAGTTATTTTGGTGTTTTAGATGCATATAAATATTAGAAGTCTTGACTTTTACTTTTGACATTATATTTAAATCAACATCAAACAAAGAAAAGTAGAAGGATTACAAATATAATTATAATCTTGTTTATAAAAACAAGATGACGCGTCGAGGGCATTAAACAAGTAGTAACAGGTTCGCGAATTCATGACCAAGTCCTGATATTAAATTCCATACACTAGCCATCATCATTTATTTATACATTTTTGTAATGTCACCTTAAAAAAATAAATTTTTGTAAAATTAATTTTAATTTAAAAATATATTACATTTAGCTCTTCAAAGACTTTCCAGTACCTTTGATAACCAAGTGCATATCCACTTAATATAATATTTATATTTTTATTTCAAACTAAAATTCACCTTTAAAATTGTATATCTTCTTGACTTAAATCTATTATATTTTTATAAAAGTTTCTCTATACTAAATAAAGCAGTATTGATTTTAACAAAAATTGTTATGATGCCGATAATTATTGATATTTGACTTTCTGGTAGTAAAAGTTATTGTTTGCAAAAATTACGAAAATTTTCATAAATTCATTAAGAAGATAAAAAATTAGTTTATACTTGCTTATCTATGTTTAGACACTACGTAGAATTCTACCACATAAATTAATTGCATAATGGATTTTTTTTCTGGTTCAGAACTCGATTTTTGTGTTAATTTTCTCCAGTAAAATGGGTCTTTAGATCAATTTTGAGAACTAAGGCCTTTCATCCTGATAATATTTATGTGATAATCATTGAAGAAATGTCAATGATGAGTTTAATTGATTTTTTTTTGTGGATACGAAAAATTATTTCAGCTACATTGTCAGGTTCAAGGTTTTTTCATACTAAACCAAAAATATAAAAAAATATGCTAGATTGCTTTTATAAATGAGTAAGACGGATGTTTTCAACATAAAAAACAAGCAAGTTGGCAAATTCTCAGCTGAACCATTAAAATTTATAAATCACTATCATCGTTTATGTTTACACTTATTTTAATTTAATCTTATTGAATAAAAATATAGTGTTCTTGAATGTCAGTACAGATATTTGTGTAAATATCCGGAAAATTTGGACATGCATAATTTAAATAAAAGTGAGGACTTTAAAATGTAATGTCATGCAGTTTAGTTAAGAAAATCAATGACTGTTAAAAAATAAAATTTATTTTAATAAGTATCAAATTACCATGATAGAACTTCAAATAGTCTTAATTAACGATACAATTTGAGATGTGGATGAATGAACACTTCTCGTAATGCAGTTCTACATGAATACACATAATTATTTATTAGTTTATTGGCCTTTGATATTCAGATAACATTTGATCAGAATATTAAATTTGGTTGTGAATGCATGAATGAGTTGAAGGTGGGTCTAAAGTTTAAACCTTTCCAAGGATAAAGGAATATTAATTTTTCGATTTTATATATTCTATTGTGATTCGTACAAACCCAAACTTTGTTTCATACGTTTACAATGAAAATTTTTGGTTTTATTATTTTGGGATTTCTGGATATTTTATAAAGTTAAAAATATACAATTTATACGTTATTAACTAGCATGCCTTTGAATATTTCTCTTAATTCAAAATAATCTTCATGTGATATATGTGACGTTGATTGCAAATCGTTGGTTTGCGTTTTTTTTGCAATTATATTGAATAATTCTGAATTCTCAGATTAGATTTTGAAAGGTAAATGCATACTAGATGATGATCAGTTTAGAAAAAACTATAAAGTAACAGCTTCTACATCATTATTCAAAAATGTACTTTTACTTTTTTTGATAAAATGAAAGTACCTAACAATTTCATTATTAAATACCTACTATTCTCATTATATTTGTGTATTTTTAATTTTGAAGATTCACAAATTCAGAAAAAATATGTATATTTTTTTAAAACCTTAAATGCACCAACCATGAATAACTGAGGGATAATTTAGTTTTATTAATCAAACGTCCCCCGCATTTAGTGAAAATATAGAACAAAGCTGTAAGCCTCAATTGAAACGTTTCTTTTAGATTTTTTTTAACAAGATTGGTTGAATGTAATTTTGTATAACATCGATTACAAAATAGCTTTTAACAACCTAGTAGAACATATTTTTGCAAATGGAGAAATTATATAAATTATTATTATAGTTTTTGCCATCCTTTGGTACTGAATTCTCGTATAATCGTGTTGCATAATAACAATTTGACATTTTGGCTCGAGATCAAAGAAAAAGTTGACAATAACGTTCGTTTCACAATTATCAGTTTTTGTACACGTTTTTTTTGTTAATAAATTATACAATTTATTATATAAGTATTGAGGTTGCATGTCGAGCCATGATTTTTATTTAATAGCTTTTTATTAAAAATATATTGAAACTGATATAATTAAATGCAATTAGGCTAAATTTCGTTGGTTTTCTCATATATTTTTTTTGAATAGCATATCGGATTTTTTGGCGATAATATACTCTACTTCTATGTGAAATTAATTTTAATCATTATTATTAATACAAGGAACAAAATACAGGGCGTTCGGAAAATACTCTTTTTTTTTCAAAATGCTATAAAAATATTTTTATTAGAAAGTATAATCCTTTTAGTTAAGAAAATAATGTCATTCAAGTTGCCTATCTTTTAAATTCCTGCTTAAATGACTGGAAATTATAAAAAGCTTAAAAAAAAAGTTGGATGCCGGTCTGTATAATACTCTAGGCTCACATTAATTTCTCTATATCAAAAATATTAAGTGCACCTGCATTAAATTTTAACAGTGGCTAGTAATGATTATAGACAAAACGTAATCTTTATATAATCCATAATTTATTTAAAAATTGAATTTGAAACTTTTTATGGTTAGAAATAATTCGATTGATCATGAGACTGAATTTAAAAGTTACTCTGTATATTTATTTGATATCATGCAGAACATTAATTCTATATTGAAATAGTTGACGTTAATAACATTTTTTTGTTATAAAGAATGCATTTTGCATGGAAACAATAAAGGTCAAATGACTAAACAGTTCATATTACGGTAATTATACGCTTTGCATTATTATTTATAATATTTAAATTTATATATATATATATATATATATATATATATATGAGTATATATTTTATAATATTCTCATAAATTTCTCGTCTAAAAATTAAAAAAAAATAGTTTTAACGGTGGTTAAAACAAGTGGTTATCTATACATGATTTTGATTGTATAATGTACTGGTATAGATACGATATGATAAATATGATATAGTATAATGACTTGGGTATTTAATCATCACTTTAAATAATAAAAAAATATATTTCAGAATTTATAATTTTAGTTCATTTATTGTTTAATATCATTCTACATTTTTACAAAAAAACAATCGATTTAAATTATTTACTTTCCTATTTTATAGTTTTGGTAATATTTTGTGATACTGTTGTAATTCGAGCTAGTAAACCAGAACCTATATTATAATTGTGTGGTAACAGTGTTAAATATTATTTAAAAAAAAAATTGGAAAAAATAATTTATTCCTTTGTTTTTTAATTATCAAGAAACGGCTTGAATTGCTAAATTATCGCAATTGATAACTTTGGAATAATTTTGATCTTAAGAAGTTTGAGCAATTGTCTAAAATTTTTGAAAATGGTGGGGCCGTTTTGGTGAAACTGCGAGTGATGAGCAAGCGATACAGAATGACTTGAAATGTCGACATAAAACATGAATTTTCTAGCGAAATTATAAACTTTTTTTGGAAGTTCATTAACTTATTATTGAGTTAAAATTTTATCATTTAATATATGTTTTATATTCTTTACAATTATTGTTATTTAAAAATACCTGCTATGTCTGACTGACAATAATCCAAAATCGCACACAATGCAATCACTAAACAAATTAACTTCACAGCCATCATAAATCAAACATCAACTGTCTTTAAATTAGTATTTTGTAAATAATTACATTCCTGACTCCAATTCCATCGATCGAATATATATTTCTAAAACAATCGAATAGTTATCGATTTTAATAAATAAACTTTGGAATATTACCAAATGTCGTTGAATGAATCAATTCTAATGTCGTTTGTATGATTCAATACATGAATCTATACTGATTATTGTCTTTGTCTGTCTGTTCGAAAAACCCAATAATAATATTCATGCTAATGTATGCGATTCCAGTTGATTACAATCTGTGAACCGGGTTTGAGAAAGTTTTAATCAAGCTTGTTGGAATTTGTGAAATATTTGATTTGTTTTATTTAAAACTGTTATCAAATGCTGTGGTATGTTAGACTTTATCAATCATTGTTTTATGTAGATATGTTTTTGGTTTGTTTTCAAACAATATTCTACGAGTTACCATTATCTAGAGTCTAGACGGAACTTAGATAAGTATTAAAAAAACTATTTTATAATAGTGATTAATTGATAATTAAATAACTACAGTAGATTATTACAATTTTTCTCAAAAACTTCTGCACCGATTTTAAAAATATAAAAACCATTCGATGAAATTTGATATAAGGACTTGTAGCGATTGTCCGATAAACTGTTTTTTTTTCTAATAGCTAAATCTCAATTTTTGATTTTAGTTTAATATTTTTGTCTCTAGAATTTTTTTTTTGAGAATTTTTTAATTGTGAGTTAATTTTTAGATTAATTAAATTTAATCTAAACAAATTTAATTTCATTTCAAATGAACTAAATATAAATAACATTTAATATAAGAAAGGAAACTTAATATGAACTAAATATAAATAATAGTTAATAAAAGAAAGAAATGTAAAAAATATCAAATTATTTTGAAGACTCAAAAAAATGTAATAGTTTACTCTAAAACATTAAATAATACGTGAAGTATTATTTAATGTTTTATAGTAGACTTTTTGAGAGCTACAAGAAAATTGTTTAATTTTTATTTATTAAATTTAAATAATATATATTTTCACATAACTATTTTAGTGTCATTTGAGATTTACATTAATTATTTTTATTAAAAATTGAAAAAAACCCTTTTTCTTTTTATCGTGTAAGTCTTTCATTCTCACATATCGAGTTTTTGGAACTTGCTTTAAGGTAAAATGCCACTTATACCTAGTTAAAATATAGTTTTTTCCTGACACTATATTAGTGAGGTTTAAAAGAATTAATAAAAGTAATTAACTTTATAATAAAGCCTATACTATACAAAAATTAAATAAAATTGCTGTTTTATTCACTATTTTAAATGACTTTATTTCATATTTTAAATTCTCATGTTTGTAGTGAAAACCACTGATAAATGTAAATACTTACATCAGTGGTTACCAACCCTTTTGTAACGCGATTCCCGTTCTAATAAACAAAATTGACACTCCTCTTAATTTTTTTTTAAATTTCATTGCATCCATACTCAACTGATATTATTAGACTACAAATTAATATGCAATATTATGTAAAAATATGCATAAAAGATAAATTTTTTTTGTTTTTTTTTTCATATCTTTTCAAAATGTTGGGTTTATTTTTGAAAATAGTGTTTTGGAAACAGCCTTGCGCCCGCCATGAGAAGGCGCGCTCCACAGGTTGGAAACCACACACTTACATAATTATAAATAGATGTATATTATAAATAATATAATAATTGTAATTACTATAGCGCCTCATTTTTTTTAAATTATCAATGAAATGAAAAACTTATTTATAATGAAATTCAGTGTGTAAAAATTAAAGTTATATTAATTCAAAAAATATATATTTATATGTAATTAACATTAGTTTTGATAATGGTTCATAGTTTGAGAATCACTGGGTTCGAAAAAAACTTGCTTAACATGTTTCGTTTGACTTTTAGTGGTGCCTGATTATGCTCAAGTGATTTATAGCAACAGCGCAGTGAACTTCTTTAAAAGAAATCTGATTCATCGGATTTCGATTTAAATATTTTAGCTCATTTTATTTTGAGAAAAAAGATTAAAAATATAGTTGTGTTTTTTGTTTGCAATTCTTTGGAAATAGTGTTTAATTGTGACGTCTTATGGCAAATTAATATTTGACATTAGTGAGTTGACTTTATTATTAGTGAGTTGTCTATATATTTTTAAAACTGAATAAGATTATTAGATGTTATTAATGTTATATTAGTTTCTGGGAATTTTATATCCAAAATTTTTGTATTTCTGATTTCTCTTAACTAGCTACAATATCTTACTTTTCGAGGAGTTAATAATTTCCAATTTTATACTGACATATTTTACAAAAGGTAACTATTTCAGAATTCAGGAGCCAATTCTCCTGTAAAATAGACCGTAACTTAGCGTTTTTATGGCAACGCCTGTCTGCACGCAAAAGCATTTTGACAGTTTTCAGTACCATTTTATATGGAGAAAATAGTTACTCAATTTGCCATAATAACGCTATATCACTGTCTATTTTACTGGAAAATTGGCTCTTCAATCCTTCGATTAAGATCATTTTTTTTACTATTGTTGTTTCTATTAAACAATTTTTTAATATTTCATTTACTATTTTTCAATTTTCACATTTGTAAGGAAGTGTCACATTTTTGATTCCTACCAATTGCATATTGTATATTTCATACTTTTGAAAAACTAAAAAGTAAAAAGAAGAAAAGAAGATAAAAATTTTGGAACATAAAAAATCTAAACAATGTGCATTTTTTGTTATTATATAGTTATCCTTAATTAAATTACTTATTCCATATAATATTTACTTCACGCGATTCATATGAATCATTAAATCTATTTTTATCTGTTGAAATGCCACTAATTATTAATATGCATGTGTTAGCTATTAAATCATAATTAAAACACGGTTTGCAACATCATCACCATTTTAATGGATAGACAAATCTATTAATCAAATATTGCTTTTAACTTGTAAATTTATCCAATGCTAATGTGTTTATTAACCTTTTTTATATGGCGAATCGTATACAGTTACAGTATACAGTAATATAAAAAAAAGTTAATTTTGGAATAAAAAAGTTATTTCTAGAATTTCCGATATTTAATTTGTGTTTGAGGAAAATTATATTCGCTTAGTTCAAAAATAAATTTAATTGCCATGATTATAAACAGAACTCATTGAACTTACAAAAATTTACGTATTTATTAAAAGCTAGAAAATTTTCGAAATTATAGTAAGAAATAGAAATTAGTCTTTAAAAACTTGCGAGTTATTACTTTTTAAACTTTAAAATAGTTTTGCATCACTGAAATAAATAATTTAATTATTTCGCGTCATTGAAAATAATATAGTCTTTATTTTAAATTTACCAAAAATTAGGAAAATAGCTACACAATTCTAAATTTTTTGAAATTTCAGAGGTAATATAACAATAATGCTATTAAACTAAAAAATGGATCAGGTCAAATTATTTTTTCTATGTTCGTTTTTTAGTGCAATTTGATCTTTTTACTTTAATTTTACTTTTCTTAATAAACTTCAAAATGTTAAATAAAATGCTAAATGCAAAACCAAAATATGTACAATTATTATATTTATACTATTTTAAGAGAAATTAAATAAAAACGTAATAATAAATAAAAACAGTAAAAGTAATTATTTTTAGACTTTTTTCAACTAAACTTCTTTAGACTAATATAAAAATAAATAAATATAATTCAGTAAAAATAGATGTTTTATAATTAGCCATTTAGACTAATTTAAAAGAAATTAAATATGAAGCAGTGAAAATAATTATATCATCCAGCTCATTCAGATAAATTTAATTAGATTTATGTATTAATTAGTAAAAATAAATATAAGAAAAAAAGTAAGTTCTACATTATATGAAATTATGTCAACATGACTTGAATGCAAGTTATTTAACTTTTAAACGACATTGTGACTTCAAGAATAGTTTCTAGTTTATATTTTTACTATAATAAAATAAATTTAATTATAGAAATATATCGCTATTTATCTTGGTGACAGATAAAAATAAAATCAATTATGAAAATAAATTTTTACTCTGCTTAGTGACTACATTACAAATAAAATAAATTATAAAAACATATATGTCATAACAATATTGGGCAGTTCTGCCCTAGGGCAGGTTCGTGATTCAAGGAAGAATAGTGTGAGAGATTTTCCAATTTCACTTTGCAGTGCCCAATTAGGTTATATTCATTTGGAAACATAATTTTAAATCTATTATATATATATATATATATATATATATATATATATTTCCAAGCTATATATATATATATATATATATATATATATATATATATATATTTATAATCTCTTTATATGTATATTTTCAAGTAAAAATTGATATCACTACTGCACGATACTAACCTATTCAGAGCGGGCAGTGTGCTTAACCGTTACGCCAGGAAACACCCATATCTTTCCCCATACTTATCACCCCCCCCCCCCCCCCCCCCCTTCCATATATTATCTTCCATATCTATCTTTATTAAAAACTTAGTAATAACTCTTGTAATACTTCTATTTTTTCGCTTTACTCTACTTAATATCACCCACATTCAAAATCAAACATTATTGGGGATGTTTCATTCATCCCCTATAGTATTTCACCCATTTCTACCTGACTTCCAAAGGCGACAAATAACACTTAGTCTCGAGACGGCGGAAAAGCGGAAAATCCGGAAATCAGGAAATGGAAAGAGCGGAACCTGGAACGCATCCG
This sequence comes from Ctenocephalides felis, assembly GCF_003426905.1. Taxonomy (NCBI): domain Eukaryota; kingdom Metazoa; phylum Arthropoda; class Insecta; order Siphonaptera; family Pulicidae; genus Ctenocephalides; species Ctenocephalides felis. Next base: position 62,867,198 of record NW_020536999.1, read on the forward strand.
GTTTGATTTGCATTTAGAGTAAATCTTAAAGAGATATATAGCTGTGGAAAAAGAAGTACGAGATATTTTATGAGGATAGATGTTTGACTTAGTTTCTTTGTTGAAAATAACATCTTTATGGTAGAAATTTTCTTGTACGGATAAATAAAAATTTAGATAATTGAATACACGAGAATGATATATTTAATAAAATTTTACAAATAAGATTTTTGAATAATATTCAAAATAATATTGCGGTAAATAATAAAATGTATTTTTATTTCAAGCTAATTTTACAAGTTAGTTTGAATTTGCCCATGTATTTATTTTGATCTTCTATATATGATATATGGTTGGGCAGACACAAAGGTCGAATTTGAGTAAGCAAAATTATCTTGTGCAATCCAAACGAATTATATCACAAGTAATAACACATATCAAAAAAACAACTATCTGACTATTTCCAGTGAAACTTCTAGCTAATTCATCATTGCAGAAATGTATTTTTTTATGTATTTCAAAACACTATGTATTGTTTCAAAAATTTGTCACCTATAAGCGGGGTAAAAAGGGACGGCCAGAGGGGCACCCGGTACAATGTCTTATTTCTAAATTTAAAGTGATTATACGAAATAATGGTTGCATTGTTCAACCGATAAAAATATAAACTATATGGGTTTTTTATTCATCATTTTTTACAGGGAGAACACTGTATATAACCTTGATCTGGCATTTTGTCATGAATATTCATCAGCAGAGTTTGCAACTATTGATTGATTGATTGATTGATTGTTAACTATTTATTTAATTTATCTCTTGTAAAATTGCTTTTTTCAACTCAATTTACTTTTTATTTTCTATTTTTGATTGTTTACACTTAGCCAGGGTAAATATTCAGTTGCTTCTTTATAACCCATCCATTTTGTCCAATTGACAAATAATAACCATTACAATTTGTTACGCTATATTTTACATCTTGTACCTGTGAATGTTATAATTTTTTTTGTAAGTTTTTTTTTACTTTATAATATTCAATTATTCCAATAATATCCAATAGTTTAATTTTCTATACTAATGTATATAGATAGAAACGTCGGATTTATGTTCAAATTTTTAACACTAAATCGAGAAAACAATTATAACGAGGAAGTGTAAAAATACTTGTTTTATTTTCATTATTTTTCTTGTCAGGAGATCATAAAATTTTTAATATATTTTATTCATGCTTCCAATTCATTACGCTACATTTTACCTCTTGTACTTGTGAATGTTATAATTTATTTTTATAAGATTTTCTATAATAATAAATAATTCTTTGTGATAATTACATATAATAAAATATAATGTTATATAATAACTTATAGTACTATATATAACAGTTTTTTGTTTCGAAATGATATACCTCTGAAAACGCGTATTTCATAGGTAATATGATGGATGGTTTTGCTATTGATTTGATAACTATTACTCAAATTTATATCGTGGGAATATTGATTTGTTCAAATTGTAACTTGAAATACGTTTTTGTATAAAAAGTCTTAAGGAACCCATATTTTGCAATTTTTTTACGAATAATGGGTGCAAGTTCAAGTATATTTTAGAGCATTAATTTAGAGTGTTTACTTTAATTATTGATCATAAGTCTCTACCTTCATCAGATAATACGAGTAACTAAAGATATTTGCAGATTTTTCTTTTTAGAATGAAACTGTTCATTAGCACAAATAATTGAATTGGTTACGACTTCAATGCTCTTATAGTCTTATTGTTAGTTTTTGTTCGTACTATATTAACCTGAGCTTTTACCTGATTTAAGAGTACCGTTCGACACCTTTACGGTTATGTTTTGCATTTGTAATCATGAACACCACTTTATAAACTATTCGTTTTGCTATAAATTGTATAAATAGATAGATTGCAATAAAAAGTGATGAAAAAACTAATCGTACTTTCTATTTACCAGCTTTCATACTGCTTTTTAGATATGGGCATGTTATATATGCTCTGTGCATATATAATTTGAAATTAGTGATTATAAAGTTTTGATTAGTAGTATTTTGATTTGCGTATAGGTATACGTTATTAGTTTGCCTAGATAAAATCGTGATGGAAGACTATTTCTCTTAATTGTTCATAATAGTTAAAACGAGTAAAACATTTGGTAAAGTTCTGAAAACGTTAGGAAAATACAAAATTATCTGAACATTGCCAGTGATTAGTCGAAAGTTCTATTTATTAAATTCGATGGTTGAAGGAATTTTCTTTTCAATTTGGACCTCGTTGTGGTCGAGTTTTCTGAAGATCATGTTTGGGTGATCTCCGAGATGACTTTTTATACTTTTGTGAGAGAGTGCTTATTTCATCTTTGAATGTGTCTTTGTGTATCAATTAATTTGGAACATTTTTAGTGCTTCCAAGTCTACCTTACTTGTCACAATATCTTCACCCTTTATTTTTTATGGCATTGTGCTGCAAGTTCTCTTTTCCCAATGTGAGTTTGATAATATTTAGATCATAGAAACTTATCAAATCTATAGAATTTGATCTGACTGACTTGATTTGAATATCTCTCCTACATTTTTTTGGAAATATTTTTACAAGTTTAGCTGTTTTGGATGGTTCAATAATTTAGGTGAAAAAGTGAAAATCAGTAAAAAGCAGAAGAGTTAAAATCGTTTGTCGTCAACTTCTAAATTGCCTTCTTTGGAACGTATTAGTATGCATATAATATCATATAATATTTTTAGGCATACGATAAATATTATATAAAATATTAAACTAATTATTAATTTTTATCTTTCAGGTATCTTTGGACGGTGGTTCCTTGTCTGATTCAGGAATATCCGACGGTGGTTCCGATTGGGGTTTCTCCGAACGCGAACGTCGACTTGGAGCACTGCGTCGCCTGCACAGGCAGCTGGAACTGGCGCTGGCTCCGGGAAGCGCAGCTCTATTAGCTATTACAAAGGTAAATAAATAGAAAAGCAAATATTAAGAAGATACTTACGTATACTAAGGATTAATTTAGCCCTTGCTCTACGAGCATCGTCTAAAGGTCACATCCATAAGCTGTGTGTACGAGGTACGAGTATCTCCTTTAGGCATGCTTGGTAATGACCTTACTTCAAGATTTATCACTATGAGTGTCTAGAGGAAATGCATGTGTGTTTGTGTGTGTATGTGTGGATGTGTGTAAATAGAGTGCCGGCGCAAGGTGCCATCCGGCGTTACGGGACTTTCCCCTATGTATGTATGTGTGTGTGAGTGGGTGTATGTGTGGATTTTTCGACAATTTTTCATCGACGATTTCGGGCGTATGGAACAACCGATTATGAGAAAAGCTATATACGGAATCATCCATAGTCAATGATCCTGTATCTTAATTGAGAACGTAGAACAAGGGTACAAAGATCTAGCAACACATTCAGATATTTACAAATAATTACATATGTTTATAAGTTTTATGATACATCACATATCAACTTATATGGTTTTTGTTAAATTATATGTTAATATGTATACATATTGTGTGTGTATGTATGTATGTGTGGATGTGTGTAAATAGAGTGTCCGGCGCTAGGTGCCGTCCGGCGTTACGGAACTTTCTCCTATGTGTGTATGTGTGTGTGAGTGTGTATGTGTGGATACAATTTTTCGTCGACGATTTCGGGCGTATGGAACAACCGATTATGAGAAATGCTATATACTGAATTATCCATAGTCAATGATCCTGTATCTTAATTGAGAACCTAGAATAAGGGTATAAAGATCTAACAATACATTCAGATATCTACAAATAGCTACATATGTCTATAAGTTTTAAGATACTTCATATATGAACTCATATGGTTTTTGTTAAATTATTTATTTTGCTCATACGTATACTCTTGTACCTTTCGCTATAAGAGTATTTTTTGCAGGAGTGTCTCTGCTGTACGGAACAGCGTGTCGCTATGGACCAAGTATAACGGCATATTTTAAGATTTTTCAATAATTATCAAAGAAAATGTATTTGAATTAAAAAAATAGAATTCAAAATAGTCTTTCATAGTGATGAATCTTGAAGCAAGGTCGACGCGTAATATATCGTTTATAGACGACAATCGGTAGTCAAGTGAATGTCATCTATAGACGATGCTCATAGCGAAAGGGTTAATAATCTACTATCAGTTTTACTATTAACAGTAATTATCTAAAATTATCATTTTATTCTTCAATTTTCAGCGAATGGAGCAAGCAGAAAGCGAATTGCGTTCACTGCAGCAGGCTTGCAGGGAGCTGGTGGCACGTACTGCAGTTCAAGGTGAAACCGTCCATCGCATCACTGCCGATATGAATATGCGTCGTGGCTCCAATGGATCTTCGAATGCTTCTTCACAGGGACGATCACCAAATGGGTGAGTAGTATATATTTATTTTCATTAATTAGTCTATCTAAGGATTCAAAAGCTGATGAAAATTATTTGCCTATAATGAATTATTCTAATATTAACTTAGGGTAATATTTATTATTTTTTATGATAAGTAATATTTTATTATGATTTTCTAATATTTTATACTAAAAGTTAATAAATGTCGTCGGCTATCACAAGATACTTAGTTTAAAACCTGTGCAGAAAGTTATGTATGTAAGATCAATGTGATATAATTTTAAGTAAAAATTTTAATAGAATAGGATTTGAAATAATGCGTCTGCGCTAAATGCTCCATCGCGAGCGAGGCTAAAAAGAGAAAATAAAAGTGGTCTAAAATTTTAAGTGGTTAGTTGATTTTTTGATAAGTCACAAAATTTTTAGCGAATTTGAAGGAATAATATAATATATAGCTAATTAGTTTGATTTAGGCGGTGTAATTTTTTTATTATTAGCTAGATGACCCGACAGACGTTGTCCTGTACTTATGTTTACAATTCAATTTTTTTCAATAACCTATACTGATATTTATACCAATTAGTTAATTATTATGTTTTTTACACTACAGTCTATACCGAAATGTATATACATCCACCCATATAGATCTTAAATGTACAACTGCTTTAAATAAAATGACGAGTATTTGCTTTTTTGAAAAACGTTATAAAATATTTTTTTCTTATAATTAGTTCTTTTATCGATATTAGTTATTTTGAAAAGAAAATGAAATTATAGCACTGAGAGGGATGTCACTCCCCCCCCCCCCCTCGGGAAATGGCAAAGGAGTCTAAATTATTTTCACTTTTGAACTTGAGAATGAGATAAAACTAATTTCAAAATTTCATACGAATTGTTGGAGCACAGTAAAAAAAATTCAGACCCAAAACGCTCCATTGACTTGAGTAAATATTCCGTATCCGATGGCAAAAATATAAAAATACTAACGTTTGTATGTGAAAAAGAAAAGGGCTGTTTTTAGGGGTTTTCCGGCAATTATTCAATTTTTTCTCGCCGTAAGAAATATCCTTGGACCTTAATGACCATTTTAGAAAAAGAATTGGCCAAATTGGTCCAGGAGTTATTGAGTTATGCGCTTACCAACTCATTTTGCGATTCATTTTTATATTATAGATTTTATTTGATTCAAGTGTCTTGATTTACAATAATGGCTAATTCTTAGATAATTAATTGCAGTAAAATGTTATCTTAAATTTTTTTTTGTCAATATGCTTTGTGATTATTAAGCTTGTAGTAAATTACTTTGAGCGATATATAGTAAGAAGTGCTAGTTTTGGCGTTACAGCTTTCACCACATATAAAACTGTCAACGGCGATGAAATTTATATTCTTTTACACCTATATGTCAAGCTATATATTTTTTAAATAATACACAACTCCATAACATAAATCAGTAAAACATTTTGATGTAAAGCTTTATAAAGACTAATACATCGAATCAGATTTAATATATGAATGCAACTTTGAAAACATACATAGAGTATAAAATATGAATATGATTCAGATATTTTTATTTATTATACTTCATGGGAAATAATAGAAATACATCTTATAGTGCGCAAATTATAAACTTAAGATAGAAAATGACCAAAATCAAAATTTTTAAAATTTATATACACTTTTTAAAAGATGTACCTACACAAGTGTCTATATAAATTATTAATACACAGCACTTAATAAAAACTAAAAATAATTTGTCATTTCAAATAATAGTGTCATTTAAAAATAAATTCTTTGGCTCTACTTAAAAATGTATTTATACATCTTAACGAAATGTTTTATTAACAGTTTTTGACGACTATTTTTATTAAATCATTTATTACCATTTATAATTTTGACGGAAGTTTTGTCATTAGTAATATTATATTTTTTAAATTTTCTAATACCTTTACATTTATCCCACAGAGGTAAGCGTAAAACTAAGAGGCGCCAAGCCCAATCCGTAACCGTACCAGCCGTAACTATCCTCTCAGAACCCGCCAAGGGCGACTTGTGTACAGCCGGTGGTCCAGACGACGATCCTGGTTCAAGCCCGACACCAGCCAGACCAGGGTGGGCAAAACGCGTTGCCAGGGCCGCTCTTCCTTTACAGCTCGCTTTAGTAGCAGTATTTTGCGCTGCTTGCTTATTAGAACCACATTGTTGCGATTCTATGAACACCTGGACCATGTCTTTGGCTCCACAATTGCGTTATGTTAGGGGGCCACCTCCAGTGTAAAAAACAGATGGAGGAAATTTGTGTACTGCAGTAGTAGTGCGAAATATTTATGATAGTAGACCTAAATTATGGAAGAACATTTTAAATATTATTCAAGAAAGGAATGTGCAAAAATGACCAAGAACAACCAGAAGTGATCACTAAGGATTCTACAAGCACAGAGATTTGAAAACTTATACTCAGGCAACCTATGCCATTGAATTTTTAAAAATGTACAAGACAATTAGATCTGAAAACAATTACTTAGGATGTTTCCATAGTTTAGGCCTAGTGTCGTCTCCAAGACATTTCTATATATTTTTACCTAAATATACGTATTTTATCTTCAAATCTTGATGTCTGATGATATTCAGACTATTCTATCAAGGCTGTGAGGTTCTACAAGAACCCTGGCAAATTACAACAAATATGACAAAATTTGTGATTCAACGTTATAAACGTTTTCTACACTCTGACGCTTTGCACAAAACTTCAGCGTTGGATAGAATCGAATTTCTTCAAAGAATTTCTTCTATTTAAATCAAATTGATTTATAATCGAGTATCAGAAGTATGTTATCAATACTTCAAAGACAATTTAACCGACGTCTTAATATGAGTTTTTGTACTCTTTATTATTTGCAGTAGCTGAAAACTGACAACATACTGCAGACGTATACTGGATATCAAGGTAAGTGTATTTACCTAAAATGAAAAATATTACTTTATTTAAAGATCGTTTTAATCTCTGTATATGTATTTTAAATGAGATAACGACCATTAGTTGCCATTTCTAATAGTTAGGAAATGTAAATAGTCTATATGTTACCGGTTTTATATTAGTATAAATATTTTTTTAAGTGAAATTTTTATCAGTACTTATCGCATTGAAGTCAAGAATTAGAATAGTATATTATATATAAACAAAGATAAAATAATATTTAATATATTTGTAGATATATATGAGATAAGTATATCATGGTACCAGGTTCCGACGTTTTTTTTATATTCGTAACAATCGTTAAAAATTTAGATTATATTGAAACAGAGTACCTGATATTATAAGTTTTTATTTGCGCGTTTACTTGTGATCTATGTTGTTAAAATTACAGTATAAATAGCAATGTTATTATTATGAATCATATCCTAATTTTTTATAACGATGACATTGATATTTACATCGTTTACTTTTATATGAACAAAAAAAACGCACATTTAAAATATATTCATATAAAATAAACGTAGATCACCGGTTTCGGTTTTAGAGAGTCGCGAACCTAGTGTCATGAATTTTGTTTATTATATAGAATTTTATTATTATTTTTATAACAAATTTAATTTGTTTGAATGAGAGAGACGTAGAGATTAGTGGGAATATAAAAATATTTATGAATAACCGAATTTTGTTATTCAAAAGATATGGAAAAAGATAGAGATTGATTGATTGATATATATATATATATATATATATATATATATATATATAATCACTTCGACGTATTCATTATGTTAAAACTGACATTTTTATCATTAAGGATTTATAACGGTAATTTTGTTATATATTATATAAAGAAAGTGTAGTGAAAAATATTGTAATCGTTAATTTTAAAAATACCATGGAATAATAATGCCAATTTTAAGAGAATTTTGCAAATATATATCGTAGATTTATTAGAAGAAATCATATCAAATTTAAAGATTGCTCGAATAATAACAAAAAAATGAAGTCATAACAATTTAAAGCTTATGTAAAAATGTTTTTTTTTTTTGCTATAGAAGGTGTTCTCATCATCGGATTTTTTATTATCTTACTAAATATTTTAGTTAAAATTAAAAAAAAATTCTTTTATGTATAGATTAAAGAATGAATCGATACGCCTTAAAATATTACGTGTATAGTAGCAAATAGTAATGGGTGAGAAAATGTTTTTCATAAGGCCTAGATATGTGAAAATGTCAGTTTTAAAATTTTGAATATAAAAGAGTTAAAAGGACCGTTTGAAATCAAAGACAGTGAAAAGAATAAATGCATAGTTTTTCTTACGAAATATATAAAAATATTTATTTAATTTCACAAGATTTATGTGAATCAAATAAAGTCTATTCAAACGGTCCATATTTATGTACCATCGACAGAATGATATTTCAGTTCGTAAGATTATTGTTCTGATCTATGTTTTGTTCTGAAACTTAGCCAATTTATGCTAAAATCTTAGATGTATATTTGGAACACGTAAATAGCATTAAATTCAACAAAAAACTATTAAACTAGCGAAAAATACGATCTAGTCCTTCGAGCCAGATCGTCGACGCATTTGAATAATTTTCTCGGTAGACATACGTGTTATCCAAGAAAAATTAGTGACTCTTTTTTTAATTAGTCACTTATTTCAAATATTTTAAAATGCAAACAAGTGCATATTAATTACCACAAAATGTGCGAAGAAATTTCGACATTGATAAGTGTTTACAGATCTCTATATCTGCACACAAAAAATATTTATTTTTTTATTTAGATTTTCAATATCACTGAAACAATATTTTTTCCATTTCAGTGTTGTTGAAAATTTAAATTCAATTCGTTTAAAAATAACGCTTAATATATTTATTTTATATTTCGATGTAAAGTTAAAGTAAATACCACCTACATAGGTATAGATCGTTCATATGTTATTTAATATTGATAGATTATAGAAATTATAGCTTTTTCCTAAATATATTGGATATGTTTAGGTAATTTATAAAACATATGAATCAATACAACGTTTATGAAAAATAATTATCAGCCGGAGACAACATTTATAAAAATATACAGATTATATATTTTAGTTTTATTCGTTACTGTAGACTACTTGTGAAATATCTGTTTTTAATTTTGATTTTATGTTTTGACATTTTTACTATTTATTAGAAATCATAAATGTTTTTCCAATTTATTCCTTTTCTTGTTTTGATACGTGTATTAAAATATTACGTTTACCACTCATACAAAGTTGATATAGAAAAATTTTATGATGACCCAACATGTTATATAATTAAGTAAATTATTCGGAATTATTTCCCTCGTCACGAGAACAATATAGGATTTAAATGTAATTGGCCAAAGTATATACAATGACTTTTTAACATTTTTAAGACAGTTTAATTCAATTTCAAGGCGACCAAACACTACTATGAGATTGGGCGAGCCGCAAGGTCTCATTTGCGGGCCTTTATCACGTTTAACACTATAGTGTTATTATTAAATTTTTATCCTTAATCAAAAGATCATAAAATAGATTTGATACTAATGAATTTTAAACAACGATTGACTTCTGGTATTTTTTTACTACCGGCGTTCCACAAGGCTTCGTGGTCAGACCTAAAATTGCTATAATTAGAATTGACCTAAAAATTGGTCTGAATTATTGCAGAACGTGCTTCATATTTATTATTAAAAAAACACAGATATAACCAGACTATAATCGATAATATTTTTAGAAGTAGATTTTCAAATTTTAGTATTTTTTTATTTTTTTGAAAGATTTTTTTGTTCTAAGATGCCCTTTGTCTAACTTGACTATGAAAAGCTTTATTTCAATGAATCGATATCGACGAAACTATTATTATTTATTCATTAATCAAAGAATCTTTTTACATATTATTTAATTATTTTATTAATAATGTCTCCGGCTGTGCAAGTGCCTAAAAATCACCATTTTGGTGATTGTATTTTCAAAATTCTAACAAACCGGATTTAAGAAGTTAGTGTAGCGGTAGTATTTTATTATTTATAAATGAAAAACTACAAAAACATTTTGTATTAGGTATTGTAGCATTTATATCGCATGTTTATAATAGTGAATATTATATATTATCATATTAAGTGCTCGATGCCTTATCATATACATTAAATAAGTTTAGGTGTCTATCGTGAGATATTCGCCGAGAATAGAAATTTTTCACTTGCCATATTTCATGAATTCATGCAAATTGTAGTAAGAGGCATTTATTTTATTAATAATAATTATTCTTTCTAATTTTTT
>NW_020536999.1:62878827-62915347 GCF_003426905.1 Ctenocephalides felis
TTTTCAATAATTATCAAAGAAATGTACTTAAATTAAAAAAAATAGAATTCAAAATAGTCTTTCATAGTGATGAATCTTGAAGCAAGGTCGACGCATAATATATCGTTTATAGACGATAACCGGTAGTCAAGTGGATGTCATCTATAGACGACACTCATAGCGAATGGGTTAATAATCTACTATGAGTTATACTATTAACAGTAATTATCTAAAACTATCATTTTTCTCTTAAATTTTTAGCGAATGGAGCAAGCCGAAAGCGAGTTGCGTTCGCTGCAGCAGGCTTGCAGGGAGCTGGTGGCACGTACTGCAGTTCAAGGTGAAACAGCCCATCGCATCACGGCTGACATGAATATGCGTCGTGGCTCCAATGGATCTTCGAATGCTTCTTCACAGGGACGATCACCAAATGGGTGAGTACTATATATTTATTATCATTAATTAGTCTATCTAAGGATTCAAAAGCTGATGAAAATTATTTGCCTATAAGGAATTATTCTAATATTAACTTAGGGTAATATTTATTATTTTTTATGATAAGTAATATTTTATTATGATTTTCTAATATTTTATTCTAAAAGTTAATAAATGTCGTCGGCTATCACAAGATACTTAGTTTGAAACCTATGCAGAAAGTTATGTATGTAAGATCAATGTAATATAATTTTAAGTAAAAAATTTAATAGAATCGGATTTGAAAAAAAAAATAATGCGTCTGCGCTAAATGCTCTATCGAGAGCGAGGCCAAAAGGAGAAAATAAGAGTCGTCTAAAATTTTAAGTGGTTAGTTCATTTTTTGCTTTTATTATCTTGGAAAACTATTGTTTTTATAAGTCACAGAATTTTTAGCGAATTTGAAGGAATAATACAATATATAGCTAATTAGTTTAATTTAGGCGCTGTATATTTTTTTATCATTAACTAGATGACCCGACAGACGTTGTCCTGTACTTATGTTTACAATTCAATTTTTTTTAATAACCTATACTGATATTTATACCAATTAGTTAAAAATTATTATGTTTTTTTACACTACAGTCTATACCGAAATGTATATACATCCACCCATATGGATCTTAAATGTACAACTGCTTTGAATAAAATGATGAGTATTTGCTTTTTTGAAAAACATAAAACATTTTTTTCTTATAATTAGTTCTTTTATCGATATCCGACGTTATTTTAAAAAAACAATGAAATTACACCACTGAGAGGGATGTCATCCCCCCGGGAAATGGCAAAGGAGTCTAAATTATTTTCACTTTTGAACTTGAGAGTAAGATAAAACTAATTTCAAAATTTCATACGAATTGGAGCACAGTAAAAAAAATTAGATCGCTCCATTGAGTTGAGTAAATATTCCGTATCCGATTGCAAAAATATAAAAATACTAGCGTTTGTATGTGAAAAAGAAAAGGGCTGTTTTTAGGGTTTTTCCGGCAATTATTCGATTTTTTTTTTTTCACCGTAAGAATCATCCTTGGACTTCAACGAATTTTAAAAAAAGAATTGGCCAAATTGGTCCAGGAGTTATTGAGTTATGCGCTTACCAACTCATTTTGCGATTCATTTTTATATTATAGATTTTATTTGATTCAAGTGTCTTGATTTACAATAATGGCTAATTCTTAGATAATTAATTGCAGTAAAATGTTATCTTAAATTTTTTTTTGTCAATATGCTTTGTGATTATTAAGCTTGTAGTAAATTACTTTGAGCGATATATAGTAAGAAGTGCTAGTTTTGGCGTTACAGCTTTCACCACATATAAAACTGTCAACGGCGATGAAATTTATATTCTTCTACACCTATATGTCAAGCTATATATTTTTTAAATAATACACAACTCCATAACATAAATCAGTAAAACATTTTGATGTAAAGCTTTATAAAGACTAATACATCGAATCAGATTTAATATATGAATGCAACTTTGAAAACATACATAGAGTATAAAATATGAATATGATTCAGATATTTTTATTTATTATACTTCATGGGAAATAATAGAAATACATCTTATAGTGCGCAAATTATAAACTTAAGATAGAAAATGACCAAAATCAAAATTTTTAAAATTTATATACACTTTTTAAAAGATGTACCTACACAAGTGTCTATATAAATTATTAATACACAGCACTTAATAAAAACTAAAAATAATTTGTCATTTCAAATAATAGTGTCATTTAAAAATAAATTCTTTGGCTCTACTTAAAAATGTATTTATACATCTTAACGAAATGTTTTATTAACAGTTTTTGACGACTATTTTTATTAAATCATTTATTACCATTTATAATTTTGACGGAAGTTTTGTCATTAGTAATATTATATTTTTTAAATTTTCTAATACCTTTACATTTATCCCACAGAGGTAAGCGTAAAACTAAGAGGCGCCAAGCCCAATCCGTAACCGTACCAGCCGTAACCATCCTCTCAGAACCCGCCAAGGGCGACTTGTGTACAGCCGGTGGTCCAGACGACGATCCTGGTTCAAGCCCGACACCAGCCAGACCAGGGTGGGCAAAACGCGTTGCCAGGGCCGCTCTTCCTTTACAGCTCGCTTTAGTAGCAGTATTTTGCGCTGCTTGCTTATTAGAACCACATTGTTGCGATTCTATGAACACCTGGACCATGTCTTTGGCTCCACAATTGCGTTATGTTAGGGGGCCACCTCCAGTGTAAAAAACAGATGGAGGAAATTTGTGTACTGCAGTAGTAGTGCGAAATATTTATGATAGTAGACCTAAATTATGGAAGAACATTTTAAATATTATTCAAGAAAGGAATGTGCAAAAATGACCAAGAACAACCAGAAGTGATCACTAAGGATTCTACAAGCACAGAGATTTGAAAACTTATACTCAGGCAACCTATGCCATTGAATTTTTAAAAATGTACAAGACAATTAGATCTGAAAACAATTACTTAGGATGTTTCCATAGTTTAGGCCTAGTGTCGTCTCCAAGACATTTCTATATATTTTTACCTAAATATACGTATTTTATCTTCAAATCTTGATGTCTGATGATATTCAGACTATTCTATCAAGGCTGTGAGGTTCTACAAGAACCCTGGCAAATTACAACAAATATGACAAAATTTGTGATTCAACGTTATAAACGTTTTCTACACTCTGACGCTTTGCACAAAACTTCAGCGTTGGATAGAATCGAATTTCTTCAAAGAATTTCTTCTATTTAAATCAAATTGATTTATAATCGAGTATCAGAAGTATGTTATCAATACTTCAAAGACAATTTAACCGACGTCTTAATATGAGTTTTTGTACTCTTTATTATTTGCAGTAGCTGAAAACTGACAACATACTGCAGACGTATACTGGATATCAAGGTAAGTGTATTTACCTAAAATGAAAAATATTACTTTATTTAAAGATCGTTTTAATCTCTGTATATGTATTTTAAATGAGATAACGACCATTAGTTGCCATTTCTAATAGTTAGGAAATGTAAATAGTCTATATGTTACCGGTTTTATATTAGTATAAATATTTTTTTAAGTGAAATTTTTATCAGTACTTATCGCATTGAAGTCAAGAATTAGAATAGTATATTATATATAAACAAAGATAAAATAATATTTAATATATTTGTAGATATATATGAGATAAGTATATCATGGTACCAGGTTCCGACGTTTTTTTTATATTCGTAACAATCGTTAAAAATTTAGATTATATTGAAACAGAGTACCTGATATTATAAGTTTTTATTTGCGCGTTTACTTGTGATCTATGTTGTTAAAATTACAGTATAAATAACAATGTTATTATTATGAATCATATCCTAATTTTTTATAACGATGACATTGATATTTACATCGTTTACTTTTATATGAACAAAAAAAACGCACATTTAAAATATATTCATATAAAATAAACGTAGATCACCGGTTTCGGTTTTAGAGAGTCGCGAACCTAGTGTCATGAATTTTGTTTATTATATAGAATTTTATTATTATTTTTATAACAAATTTAATTTGTTTGAATGAGAGAGACGTAGAGATTAGATATATATATATATATATATAATCACTTCGACGTATTCATTATGTTAAAACTGACATTTTTATCATTAAGGATTTATAACGGTAATTTTGTTATATATTATATAAAGAAAGTGTAGTGAAAAATATTGTAATCGTTAATTTTAAAAATACCATGGAATAATAATGCCAATTTTAAGAGAATTTTGCAAATATATATCGTAGATTTATTAGAAGAAATCATATCAAATTTAAAGATTGCTCGAATAATAACAAAAAAATGAAGTCATAACAATTTAAAGCTTATGTAAAAATGTTTTTTTTTTTTGCTATAGAAGGTGTTCTCATCATCGGATTTTTTATTATCTTACTAAATATTTTAGTTAAAATATTCTTTTATGTATAGATTAAAGAATGAATCGATACGCCTTAAAATATTACGTGTATAGTAGCAAATAGAAATGTGTGAGAAAATGTTTTTCATAAGACCTTGATCTGTAAAAATGTCAGTTTTAAAATTTTGAATATAAAAGAGTTAAAAGGACCGTTTGAAATCAAAGACAGTGAAAAGAATAAATGCATAGTTTTTCTTACGAAATATATAAAAATATTTATTTAATTTCACAAGATTTATGTGAATCAAATAAAGTCTATTCAAACGGTCCATATTTATGTACCATCGACAGAATGATATTTCAGTTCGTAAGATTATTGTTCTGATCTATGTTTTGTTCTGAAACTTAGCCAATTTATGCTAAAATCTTAGATGTATATTTGGAACACGTAAATAGCATTAAATTCAACAAAAAACTATTAAACTAGCGAAAAATACGATCTAGTCCTTCGAGCCAGATCGTCGACGCATTTGAATAATTTTCTCGGTAGACATACGTGTTATCCAAGAAAAATTAGTGACTCTTTTTTTAATTAGTCACTTATTTCAAATATTTTAAAATGCAAACAAGTGCATATTAATTACCACAAAATGTGTGAAGAAATTTCGACATTGATAAGTGTTTACAGATCTCTATATCTGCACACAAAAAATATTTATTTTTTTATTTAGATTTTCAATATCACTGAAACAATATTTTTTCCATTTCAGTGTTGTTGAAAATTTAAATTCAATTCGTTTAAAAATAACGCTTAATATATTTATTTTATATTTCGATGTAAAGTTAAAGTAAATACCACCTACATAGGTATAGATCGTTCATATGTTATTTAATATTGATAGATTATAGAAATTATAGCTTTTTCCTAAATATATTGGATATGTTTAGGTAATTTATAAAACATATGAATCAATACAACGTTTATGAAAAATAATTATCAGCCGGAGACAACATTTATAAAAATATACAGATTATATATTTTAGTTTTATTCGTTACTGTAGACTACTTGTGAAATATCTGTTTTTAATTTTGATTTTATGTTTTGACATTTTTACTATTTATTAGAAATCATAAATGTTTTTCCAATTTATTCCTTTTCTTGTTTTGATACGTGTATTAAAATATTACGTTTACCACTCATACAAAGTTGATATAGAAAAATTTTATGATGACCCAACATGTTATATAATTAAGTAAATTATTCGGAATTATTTCCCTCGTCACGAGAACAATATAGGATTTAAATGTAATTGGCCAAAGTATATACAATGACTTTTTAACATTTTTAAGACAGTTTAATTCAATTTCAAGGCGACCAAACACTACTATGAGATTGGGCGAGCCGCAAGGTCTCATTTGCGGGCCTTTATCACGTTTAACACTATAGTGTTATTATTAAATTTTTATCCTTAATCAAAAGATCATAAAATAGATTTGATACTAATGAATTTTAAACAACGATTGACTTCTGGTATTTTTTTACTACCGGCGTTCCACAAGGCTTCGTGGTCAGACCTAAAATTGCTATAATTAGAATTGACCTAAAAATTGGTCTGAATTATTGCAGAACGTGCTTCATATTTATTATTAAAAAAACACAGATATAACCAGACTATAATCGATAATATTTTTAGAAGTAGATTTTCAAATTTTAGTATTTTTTTATTTTTTTGAAAGATTTTTTTGTTCTAAGATGCCCTTTGTCTAACTTGACTATGAAAAGCTTTATTTCAATGAATCGATATCGACGAAACTATTATTATTTATTCATTAATCAAAGAATCTTTTTACATATTATTTAATTATTTTATTAATAATGTCTCCGGCTGTGCAAGTGCCTAAAAATCACCATTTTGGTGATTGTATTTTCAAAATTCTAACAAACCGGATTTAAGAAGTTAGTGTAGCGGTAGTATTTTATTATTTATAAATGAAAAACTACAAAAACATTTTGTATTAGGTATTGTAGCATTTATATCGCATGTTTATAATAGTGAATATTATATATTAAATCATATTAAGTGCTCGATGCCTTATCATATACATTAAATAAGTTTAGGTGTCTATCGTGAGATATTCGCCGAGAATTGACCAATTTTTCACTGCCATATTTTCATGAATTCATGCAAATTGTAGTAAGAGGCATTTATTTTATTAATAATAATTATTCTTTCTAATTTTTTATATTTTTTCTAGTTATGTTGACAACGATAGCTTCTATAGATATATGTAATAATGCATAAAAAAAATTCAGTTTTAGTTAGAAATTTGGTATATTATTTTCAATTTATTATTTATAAAATTTTATTAATTTTTGATAACCATATTATTAAAAAATGTTTTAATATTTTTCAAATATGTTGAGGACAATTTAAATATTGGTTCAATATTTTCTAACTGATTTTTATCCTGTGCTATTAAATTTATATGTTTTGCCAACGACTTTATATTTTTGATTTTTGATGATCAGATTTTCTTTTTTTTATTAATAACAATCGGAACATTAATTACATTTTATGAGTTTTTGGAAATCACACAAAATAGTTACAAAATTCTTCAACGTTTTGTTTAAACAAATAAAAATCTTAAATTTCTATAATCAAACTATGAAGCTATCGTACCAACCTTATACTTTTTATATTTGAATTTATATTTTATCAGATTTTCTTTTTTTTATTAATAACAATCGGAACATTAATTACATTTTATGAGTTTTTGGAAATCACACAAAATAGTTACAAAATTCTTCAACGTTTTGTTTAAACAAATAAAAATCTTAAATTTCTATAATCAAACTATGAAGCTATCGTACCAACCTTATACTTTTTATATTTGAATTTATATTTTATTTCTAAATTCATATAAATTTATTTATTTTTATATACAATGCCTCTTAATTAATATTGCAATTTATCATAAATAAAACAAAAACAAATTACAAAATACATTTTTTCAAAGAATTATTTTTGGGAAAATGTACAATTTTAATGTCGTCGTTAGATGTAATAAAAAAACTGCCTATAAAAAATTAACTTATGGTGCAGAAATTGTTGCATCTGACAAAGACGTGTCTTTTTATATAATTTCTTATTTTCCTTGTTTTAATTTTTCTACAATTGTTATAAATATTTGTTTTTGTTTTTCGTTCTCTTTATTTTATACACTACATTTAATTATTTAAATAGGGTATCATTAGGTGTGCCTAATATTATATTTTAGTAATACGCCCTAAAATACCTATCTTTAGTTTTCTATATAAATTTTATTTTTTGTGTTTGATATCTCGTATTATGTAAGGTTTTTACAGATACTGTATCAAATATATGTTATGTCCTAATAAATGAATAAAAGTTTTACTCTTCATAGAGTGGACAACAAAAAAAGTCCTTTTATTATTTATTAAATGAATGATTTTCTTTTTAATTAAATGTCTACATGTTTTCCAGGACGAATAGTGGTAAGTAAAATAGTTTACTAGTAAATTTTTAATTTACTTTGTAATTTTTTGTAGTTATATAAATAAAAGAATTAATAATTAACTTCTCGTAGGGTAAGTTATAGTAATGGGCTGAAAATCTAAAATGAAAATTTTTGCATATCTTCACGTTTCAAAAGTTCTGAAAAATGGATGTCTGTGTGTGTGTGTGTGTTTTGTGTGTCCGCAATTTTTCGTCCACGTTTTTGGGCACACGGATCAACCGATTTGAATGATTAAAAAAACATTCGATAACTATTGATAGGGAGATGTGCTGATTAGTATTTAACAAAGGCAGGATCAGCCGTTTCGGAGATACGGTGCAAAGAGTGCAGAAAATATAAATCGAGTTTTTGAGAGAACGGAGTATCTGATTTGGAAGAAGTGCTGATTAGTTTTTGGCAAGGGCAGGTCCAGCCATTTCGAAGATTCAGAGGTAAGTGTACAAAAAATTGCAGTTTTTAAAAGAACTAAGCATTTGATTTGAATGATTCAAAAAACATTCTGCTTGTGTTCACCAAACAATTGCTTTTGGAAAAAAATGTTTGTTTTAAAATTATTATTTTTTTTTCATAAACTTTTTTTTTCAAAAATAATTCAGATTTTAATTTTAATTCTGGCTAAAGTTTTAAAGCTCACTTATATACTTTAAATAAATAATTTTAACTTTGTAAATCAGTTTATATTAATCTTATAAATATTAGAATACAATATTTATAATAATCTATTTGAAAACATTTAATATTCCTCGAACATTTCGTTACGGTTTCAGAAGTTCCAGCAATTTGCCTTAAGGCACAATGCCATACACTACTAGTTTAAATTGATTCTTTTATTATAAAATTTATGTGAATTGTATAGAATGTTTTAGGCTGCTTTTGGCAAACAATTATTAATGCCCTACTCAAATATTAATTTTAAATTAATTATAAACAATTAATTACAGTCTTGCATAGTTATAACATTTTTTTTACTAAACACATACATACAGTTGAATGCCTGTTATATTAAACTTTTCTGGGGACTATCAACCTTTTTAACTTATAAATATATAAATTATCTACACATTAGTTAATATATGATTAAATAGTATATCACCACATATATACAATTAAACAAATTACTCATATTACGTATGATATATGAGGTGTGCAACTCAACTTGTATTAAATTATGCGCAAGGTTGCCTGCTGGAATGTTAGGGGTAATTATGTTCAATATTAATTTAAATTACAAATGCAATTTATTGTTTTGGTATATTTTAAATTATTTCGGTGATTGGAATGTTGTTCACTTCCTGTAGGATAATTTATACTAAACCCAAACAAATCTAATGGATTCAATTTTTCGCCCACGATTTCGAGAGCACGGATCAACCGATATGAATGCTTCGAAAAGCATTCGATTCCTATTCGTGGGGATACGTGCTGATTTGTTTTTGGCAGAGAGAGGTTCATCCGTTTCAGACATATGGAACAAAGGTGGCAAAAATGGAAATTTGGGTTACGCGAGAATTGAGAATCCGCTTAGATTAATTTAAAAGATATTCGATTTGTATTGACGGCGAGACATGTAAGTTCAGTTTAGTTGCTTAATATTTGGCAAAGTGTAGCCATTTCGGAGTCACAATTTACAGAGTGCAAAAGTGGCTGTTTTTTTATAGAACGGAGCTTCCGATTCGAATGATTCAAACAACATTTTACTTATATTGACTGAATGAAAAATTGATTTTATTTCGGGTCTAGCGGAGTTGCAGGTATAAGTGTTAAAAATATACACTTGGTGGTCTGAAATGATCATTGCAAATCATTATTGTTGATTCATATGCATGCAGAAATATTGATACACAGTTGGCAGGTGGACAAGCAGACTGGTAAACAAGTGGACAAATATGAATATAGACTTCTACAAAGATAGATATGTTCACAGGTAGAAAGTAGACAGGTGAATAGGTAGACAAGAAAGTTTAGAAGTAGTAAAATAGAAAGGTTTTTACTTGATGAATTCTTGAATACTTTTTGAATTATGTAATTAGAAAATTTTGGATTAAATGGTTAATCTATGCGCAGCCTAAGACGATTAGTAATTCCCAAGCTAATTGCCTTAACTATTATATCAGATAGTGATATCAGAAACACACTGTTATCTAGAATCGTTTTTTGACATTTGTGCGGATTTTAGGTTAAGGTTTGTATCAGAAAACCTGAGAAATTCACCTGACTGAACACCAACCGCATGGCTTTTGTCAATATCAGTATGAAAAGTTCTTCATAAAATGACCTTGCCATAACATTTTTCTATTATGCGGCAGAATCGGTTCCTATATGTGCTCACCTTAATAAATTTGTGTCTAGTGTTTCGTTGTTAGTTTTCTTCGTAGTGGGCACTCCTGGTTAGTTCAAGAGTCCTTAATATAATTTTTAAGTCCGTGATATTCAAATGTTGTATAAGCTGTATTGTTATTTTCAAGTTAATTTCAATTGTTTTTTTTTCACAGCCATAGGGTAAGAAAGGACCAACTGAACTTAGTTAGGGTAAAAAAAAAACAACTGAACTTAGTTATGGTAACAAAGGACAAACTGAACTTGAGCCCGAATCACACGACGCTTGTTTTCTGGGCTGGATAGCATGCTTGATTTTGTCGTGCTACTTTTCATGATAGTTTTTCAAGCCGTTTAAATCACACGATGCGAGAAAGCTTGCTTGCTCTGGGCGATATTTGTTTTAGCTTGCTAGGTTTTTAAATGTGATAAACCACATGTGAAAATTATGCTTTCCTATTAGTTCGAACAAACGAATCCATCCACAAAAATAGCGAACGTTCAAAGTCCTAATCACACCAGGCTTGTTTTGTTGCTTTTTTGGTCTGCTGGCTAGTATGCTGGTCGTCAAGTCGTCAAAATGCAATCATGCAAAAGTTAGAACGTGCGCTATTTTTGTAGATGGATTTGTGCGTTCGAACCAATAGGGGGGCAGTATTTAGTCATGTGATTTATAATATCTGATAATTTAGCAAGCTAAAACAATTATCAATCAAAAATCTAGGAAGCCAGAACAAAACACACTTACAAATTAAACATGCTAAAACAAATCATACCTAAAAATCAAGCATTCAATGCAGCCAGCCCAGAAAACAAATGCAGTGTGATTCAGCGCACGTTTTGATATCAAAATCTCGCTTACAAATGGAGATCGATTACCCATCATTTTGCCTACTTGATAACCAGCATGACAGCCAGCCGACCAAAAAAGCAACGAAACAAGCGTCGTGTGAACAGGCCTTTAGTTAGGGAAAAAAGGACCAACTGAACATTTACCCTGAAAAAGAAGTAAACAATGAAAAATTGTAAATAAAAAATTAAATTAAGTTTAAGAAAAAAACAATTTTACAAGAGATAGATTAAATAAATAGTTATTGCAACTCTGGAGATGATTATTTCTGGTGAAATACCAGATTAAGATTATATACAATGTTATCTCTGTAAAACATGTACTCGTGAAATTTGTATTGGTTGAATAATGTAGCTATTTTTTCGTAAAATCCGTTTAAAATTAAAGATAATACATTTTGGCATACCCCAGGAAAAATGGATGTGTGTGTATATGTATGTATGGATACAATTTTTGTCCACGTTTTCGGGCGCACGGATCAACCGATTTGTGAAAGGTTCAAAAAACATTCGATTTCTATTGATGGGAAGATGTGCTGATTAGTTTTTGGCAAAGGCAGGTTTAGCCGTTTCGGAGATCGGAGCATCCGATTGGATTTGATGATCCAAGAAATGACAGGGAGTGGTGGTGATTAGTTTTTTGCAAAGGCAAAAAATGTGCAAAAAATGGCAGTTTTTGAGGGAAAAGCGTCCGATTTGAACGATTCAAAGAATTTCTGCTTGTTTTAACAAAATAATTGCTTTCGGAAAAAAAATTTCTTATCCCATTTTTTTTTCAAAAAAATTTTTTTTTTGTATATCGAAAATAATTCAGATTTTAATTGGAATTCTGACTTAAGTTCTAATATACTTTGAACAAATATTTTCAACTTTGCAATGCAGTTTATATAATTCTTATAAATACTACGTAATGTTACAGTATTTATAATAATCTATTTGAAAACTTTTAATATTCCTCGAACATTTCCTTAAGGTACAAGAAGTTCCAGCAATTTGTCTTAAGGCACGATGCCATACACACCACTAGTCTTAATTTTTTAATTGTGGTATTCAAATTGTAAGTACCAATGGTTAAGGTCCACAAAAAATTGAATATATTTCAACTTCGGTACAATAATCCAAAATTATATCAGTAAAATCGATAGTTTTTCGATACTTGGGTACCCCAATGCATTTTGGGTAACCTAAAATGAGCGAGTCTCAAATGTCAACGTCGGGCAACACCAATCAAAAAATGTCCCCAGCTCCACAACGTGCACATCAGTGTTTCGCGCGATTCGGTGCTAAATGCATATGCACATTTATTTTGACAGTTATTAAAAGTGTAATCATGATTGTAATAATTATTGTTATAGAAGGGGATTATAGTGATAGTGATAGTGAAATATCTTTAGTGATAGTGGTGTGTGATAATTATAGTGAAGTGTTGTGATATCAAATCAAATCAATTTGCAAAGGTGTACGATCAGAAAATTTGACGTAAGGAATTTGCGACTGTGGTGAAGCGTCAAAAGGTTAGTTGCTTATGTTTAAGTTAATATTATAATAATAAATTTATTTGGCGCAAACTGCAATGTTTGTATGCACACGTAATGTAAAGTCGGAATACGGAATAAAAACTTGTTGATTTAATTATATTCTAATAGATAATATTATGTGAACGATTGCTTACTATGGCGTCATTTCTCACGTCATGGCATCATTACTCACGCGAATTTAAGGGGTCCATAGATGACATTTTTGGAATTTGATTACAAATTAACTTATTTTTAATAAATAAAATAAGTTTCATATATATAAATAAATCTTGGAAATTACGATAGACTGATTGTGAAAAAATAACGTTATTACCAGTGGCGTCGTTTAGCGTCTGTGACGCCGGTGACCACTAGCGACCTCGTGATTCTTAAAGTCTTCAGTATTTTTAAATCTGCCTATTATTCTATTAGCAATAATCTCATTTACATACATCTGTTTAACTAAGGTACGGAATTTACCGTTTTTTTAACTAAAAAATGGGGGCCTTACAAACCCTAATTGGGCCAACGCCCGCGCGTTACTAGCGCCACCACTGGTGAAAAAATACTTTTAAGAAAACAATATATGGCTTTCTAAGATGTAGAGTGATTTGTTTTAGTTCGTATGTCATAATAGGCCTTTTGAATGGCGGTGTTCCTGATGATGATGGTTAATATCTTAAAATGTCAAGTGTATATTTTATTGTTATATACTAAAACACTTTTGAACTTAACCCTTACGGGACGTCACCGATATTTCAAAACAATCTACTGTACCGGCTGTAAACTTGATTTCATTGTGTATGTTATGCAATTTGTTTGATAAAAATTTGTGGTCATTGAAGGACATACAATAATAATATTAACTTATTTTTGATCATTTTTGACCATAAGAATGGTGACGTTCAAAACAATTTCCAAAATGCATAGCTGGTTGATTTTGACATGTTTTACAATAAAATGTTGTTCGCCGCTTTCCTCCTGGTGCTTTTCTGTCAGAATAGACAATACAATTTTTTTTCTTTCTCTCACATTTAGAATATGCCACTGATTAGTCAGTATATTTGTTCATTTTTTTGTTGCCATTTTGTTTCTTTTTCTATTATATTGTCTAATAATTCATTTGTAAAATATAAAGTAAAATAATCTACTAGATGTCTTATATTGTTTGGGTTTTGTAGTCGGGGTATTTTTTTATGTATGTCACACTCGATTATTGAAGGAGAATCGGCACATGCGCCATTTAATCGATTTAATTTGTCGATCTTCTTCTTTTTGTTGGTTGGATAATATCATCATCACATTCATCACTTCTTCTTCTTTTTATTAATTATATCATCATCACACACATCACTATCATTGGTGCGAATGTAATGCGTGAAAATTTGGTGCGTGAAATTTGTCCGTATGAATGTCTATTTGAAACTCATCTTCACTGCTTAATTTACATAATTTACCAGTCGTTTTGTCATTTAAAAGCGCTCGGTCGTTTTTAATATTTTAAAAAAGACTATATAGCAAAAAAAGGCTAAAAATACTACTAAATTAAATTAAAATTATTTTCAAAATACAAGACTGTTTATCACTGCTATATGTAATTTATTCAACGTTTCGATGCAAACTGAGTCCTAGTTTATAAAATAGCCTGTTTCTCACATAGTACGTTTGTCCACACAGGTGGACAGCCGTCCACAGAGAGTTACTTTTGTTTTTCGAACTTTAGATAATATAATTTACATGTATGATACAAGTTATCACTTCACACCTATTAGATTACTTGCACTGCGGCCATAGCATCTTTTCCCTCGCCTGGTAAGGGCTTAGAAGCGAGAAAATCGCCTGACATTCCACATACCTTTTTAAATCAATCATAATTGGACAAATGTATATTTTAACTAGTGATGTGCCGACTCGAAAATTTCCTGATTCGAGTGATTCGAATCAGAAAAAAACCTGATTCGAATCATGATTCGAATCAATTCGAATCAAGTTCATATATGAACAATTATAATTTAAGAGAAGAAATAATATCATTTTAATAATTTTATAAGTGAAATAATTAATTTAGTAAGCAATTAATTCCAAAAAGTACAGAGATGAATACATTTATACTATATATATAATAATAAACTAGCTACAAATATAACTAATTTTTCAAGTGAATTTACAGTAAAATATAACCAAACACTTCTCTGTCACTAAAGCATATAAAACAATATTCTTAATCTTACGTTGAACGAATGCATGTGTATATTATTGATTAATTAGATCTAATCTAAACAGGGAGCTGAATCTAACGTCTTACGAATGACTTAAAATTCAATCCACTACTGTAAAGATTGATTTATTTCATTTGTGTGAATTTGCCATTACTTGCATAATTAAAATATAATAATTTTGTATGTGTATAAAACTCGTTGTGTAGTTTATTTTGATAATAATTAAAATCTAAATCGCGTATTTATTATCTAAATGAGTTTTTGATATTTCATGAACAAATTTGCTCTCAGCGCTTAGTCAAAAATAAACAAACACTCAAGACCCATACGCACTGCATCTCCATAAGTCGATACGCTAAACACGGACACATGTTTCGAACTCAAGTCGGAATAATTCATACCGACTTGAAGTCGGGATAAGTCGGTTTGAGTCATAGGAACTCTAATCAATTCATAACGACTTGAAGTCGGGATAAGTCGGTTTGAGTCACAGGAACTCGAATCAATTCATAACGACTTGAAGTCGGAATAAGTCGGTTTGAGTCATAGGAACTCGAATCAATTCATAACGACTTGAAGTCGGGATAAGTCGGTTTGAGTCATAGGAACTCGAATCAATTCATAACGACTTGAAGTCGGGATAAGTCGGTTTGAGTCATAGGAACTCGGATGAATTCATATCGACTTGAATGCGGTTAAAGTCATATAAATTGGAGTCGGGTGATACATTTAAGCGTATTAAAGGCGGGTGACTCGCATGATTTAATTCAAGATTTATTTTTTATATTTATTATTATTATTTTTTATATTTATTATTATTATTATTTATATTATTATAATATTGAATTAAATTAAAACATTTTTTTTATATTTATGAAAATTTGTGTTCACACATGTTTTATCACAGTAAATATTTCGCGGCTTGATACGAGTTGATTCGAATCAAGTAAAATCTGATTCGAATCAAGTCGTTAAAGGCTTGATTCGAATGATTCGAATCACTTGATTCGACTTGGCACATCACTAATTTTAACCATATAGGACAATTCTAATGCATATATGCAACTTATTGTTGCATATTATTGCATATTAGGGCGGTTCGATTTAAAAGTCGCTTAGGCAGATATGATTTTCGGATACTATAGACAACATTGAGTAAAAATAAATACATCATATAACAATTTGAATAATGTTTATTAGCAATATGGTAACACTCGTGATGCACACATTTATTAGTGTCAACCATTATGCACATTTATATAATGATAAGGTATAAATTCTATATTCAATTACATTATTGCTTTTAAACATATTTTTAATGTTATTTTGAAGTCACACTTCGAATATGACATGATCGGTTTGTCATTGTAATTAGCATTTAAAAATAAACCTTCATTAGAATAATGAAGTAAATGCTGATTAATAAATTCTATAATATTTGTTCACAAAGTGGATTATGTTAAACAACAAATATTATTTTTGCAGCTTCACTTATCATGTAATTGTGTTTCAATTGGCAATATAATCTCATTCTTTGAACAGCTGTAGTATCTGTTTTGCCTAAAAAATATTTTCCGTCTCAATAACTTCAAAGATTTATAGAAACTACGAATAATATAGAAATTATTTCAATAAACTTATGTTTCATACACGACGCAAATGCTGCATTTCTTCTATCATTTTTATTATAATTATTTACGGGGGACAGGATAAAATATTCTTCTGAATCAGGCGTTATTCATTAAATCAAGATTTGTACTACGATGCAACTTTAAAATTATTATTTAGCTATGCCGATTTCCGTGTTGACATCGGTACGCATACAAAGTTGACGCCGGTACGCATATAACGGCAGATCTCTATTCACAAACGCGACGACTAATCACAATCGACCCGTATAGAAATGATATCATAGAAAGCGAATTACGAATTTGCACTTGACTCTTATCTTATCTGCCGTAACGCACCTCCATCGCATTTGTACGTATTTACACCCTAGTCGCGCCTAAAGAAGTTTTACTTCAAAAAATGTTTTCCAATAAAAAAATTCTAGCAGAATTTTATTATTTAATAACTAATGGGCCAATTCTGTCGTAAAATAAACCAACGATATGTTACGTTTTACACATAAAGTTATCATACAGGAAGAAAACCGCTTTCCCAAAATGCTTCGTTATAGGAGGGTTGACTGTATGTCATATTTTTCAACCGAATTAAAGTTCTAGCAATTTTTGTTGACGATACTTTTATCTGCCTTATTCAAAAAACTTTTCACAAAACACTTTTAGAATCCTTGGCTTTTCTTTGACGATTTCAATCCACCTGTTGCTCGTGGTCCGCGGAAGCTGCACGATCCCGCCTACACGTAGGCGGTGTCTGCCGCGTCATGCGCCCGTTCGGTCGGCACGCCCACCGCGTAAAAAATCGCTCGCCGAGTTGTCCGTGCATAAGAGATTAGTAGTTGTATTATGTTATGAGAAAGTGTTTTTCCTTCATTCAGCACGATGAGTTAAACGTCGGGTAAACGTATTTTGATGAGTATTTAATATGAAGTGTATATAAATGTGTTATATGCCGTTTTTTGGGGAATTGTGGACATTATTTTTAAGGATGTTTTTCTTGGAACTTACAGTATCTTTTTTATCAACCTTGCTATAGTATTTAGTCACTTACTACATTTTTTATACTTTTACTATGTAGTATAATAACTTTTTACATAGTATTCTATGTAACATAATTCTTTTTTTTATTTACATTTAAGAATTACAATCTGTCGTTCTTATACAACATTCAGTAATTTTGATGGTTTATTAGATGAAAAAAAGGTCGAAAGGTCACCCAAAGGTGATCGATTCGATGTTGGATATGCTTAGCTTATAGATTATATGTAGATTTAACATAATTCAAGAAACTTTTCTGTTCATAAATAGATGAACTGAAATTCGAATAAATCTTAAAAATGTTAGATAATTTCACTGATTTGGATATTTTCTTGGGCAGCCTGATGTCAATCAGCAGTGACATAAGTTTTCGTTTGGAAATATTTATTGCAATATGTTTCCAAGTAAAAAAAAGCATTTGCTCGGTATTGCTGCATCAGTAAATTTGTTGCTATAACAGAAATTTTAATAATAAAATTTGTTACATTGGCGTAGGACAACCACTTGGGTTGCCATCTGCAAACGCAATGTAGTAGTTACGTCAAATTATCACTGCAGTTCAAGGGGCCTCCATTAATCATCTGAGTGATTTCTAAGGATTTTTGATCCCCTCTCGCCCTTGGTAATACGCGGTGATATTTAAAATTTCCCTTTTTCCCTCACCAACTTTACTTGTATTTTCGGTACCTGGAATAGAGCGTAAAATTCTTCAATTTTTATGTACAATTTTATTTTTTTTAAATACATCTTACTAAACCTTCCCCTCCCCCACATGATCTTCTCTAATTTTTTCAGACCTTTAATAAATATAATTTTAATATTATTACAATATAATATTCTAGTATGTTATTTCAGCTTACGAAATCTATTGTTTTACAAAATTTAATCGAAATCGTCAAAAAAAAATCATTTAATTACGATGAAACGTCTTGACCGATCTTCACCAGAACCTGATCAACGCGATTCCCAACCAATGTCGTTGAAAATTTTTTGAAATTTTGAGTCGATTCAAAATTGTGGGCTAAATCGTGGACGATGAATATGTCACTTTTTTGCTATTTACTAAGAAACGGCTTGGCTGATCTTCTTGCAAAGCTGACAAACGGTAGTCCTCATATATACTTCGAATGGCTTTTAAATTTTTTAAATCGGTCCAGCGGTTTTTGAGAAAACGTCGACGAAAGTTAAAAAATCGGTTTTTTACATACACACGCCATACATACATACACCATACATACACACACATACACACATACTTTTTCCAAATTGGGTCTTATTCGATTCAGATTCATTTGAAACGTCGAGAAAACATAAAATTAGCAAATCGGATTTTTTTTGCGATAACAAACTTCTCGTTCGAGATGTAAATAAATAGGATAACACGTATTTTTGATATTACATTGCTTCTAAGAAATCTTTCTCATAAAATAAATAAAAAAAACAAATTCAATAATAAAATTTGAACTTTTAAAACAGTAAATTTTCAAGGTTAAGTATATAAGCTACAATAAAGTTACATTAGTGGTGCATGGCATCGTGCCTTAAGGCAAATTGCTGTAACTTCCTGTACAATTCAATATTTTTAAAAGCATTGAAAAAAATAGATTTTTTTGAGAATTTTGAATGTTTTTGGACATTTTTGAAAATTTTAAACAGTTGAAAAAAATGCCTTTTTTTGGAAATACTGATATTTTTGAAAAACTTTGAAATTTCTTGAAAGTTTTTGATACCTATTCATATCTGGTAATTCAAATTACAAAATATCTGATTTTCGACCGCCAAACAACATTTTTATTTTTTTTTCTGGATCTTCGAAACTGCTAGACCTGCCTCTGCACAAACTTAATCAATTCTTTATTACGTCGATACAAGCAGAATGTTTTGTGAATCATTCAAATCGCATACTTCGTTCTCTTACAAATTGCCAATTACACTCCTTGCTCCGAAACGGCAGGACCAACCTAATATCAAAAAAAAGTTGTAATAAAAATAGTTTTGCTTTTGATAGTCGCTATTTTGTGGAAAACAATTAAGTTCAGCTAAACTAATCAGCACGTCTCTATATCAATAGGAATCGAATGCTTTTTGAACCATTCAAATCGGCTAATCTATGCTCCCGAAAACGTCGACAAAAAGTTTTATCCTACTACATACTACAGGCACACATCCATTTTTTCTAAGGTATGCCAAAATGTTCAGGAACCTCTGAATGGTGAAGATTTAAAAAAAACATTTACTTACAATTTTTAGCTGATCACCATAACGCACCCTGCGCGAAGTTACAAATTCTTTTAATCTTGAAAAATCTAATCAATTTAATCTTAAAATTTCAAATTTTAATTAAGATTCCAAGCTCACATTTAATAAACACCTGTCTTATCGTTATCCAAAAATTCGATAAATAAAAATATGTAAAAAACACCATTTCATCGAATAATTGAATTTAATAAAATAAATTATGATTTAATATCCACCGAGTAAAAAAAATTGTAGCATATCCATGCACCTCGGCACGTTTTCTCCCACCAGGCGATGTCGTCCCGAAGAAAACAGCGCTCGGCAGCTGAATGTATTATCAGTCCGTTCTACGAAAGGATTGCGTTGTGTTGTACGAAGGCGCGCGCGTGCGTCCCATCATGGTTATATTCTATTCTTTAAAGTTGGTGAAGTGTCAGATAACTGAAAAGTGTGATTTAATTAATATTTTTAATTAATAATGTATTAGATAAGAAGGAATTATGATATGCAGTAGTTTAAAACAAAGTGCGGATATGTTGGATTTAAAATTAAAAATGTGACAACGAGGTTAGTTTTGTTGAGGATGAAATGATGTTGGAGTCTGCGAGAGTTACTTCAATATTTTAGTGGAATATTTTACGGTTTATGATGATTAATCTGTTACATATTAATTATATTTTGTTATTTAAACCAGGGTTTAGAATTAATTCAATTAGTTGTTCAAATAAATTGAAGTTTGTTCGTGATTTTTTGCCAAAGGATTTTTTAAGAGGCAATTCAGGTCTAGAGGCATGAATTTTATGTGGTATTTAAAAGGCTATAAAAAAGAGCAAGCAATATTTTTACTATATTTTTGTTACAAGTTTCTAGATAATGTCTTGAGCATATAAACATTAAAAATAGTCCTAATAGTTTTAATTCTGGAAGGTGATGAATCTCGAAAAATTGGCATCTTACCATACCCATAATTTATTTGCAAAATAGTAATTTATATACATTTTAAATAACCTAACCCCATTATAGCCAAACATACTTTTTTTTAATTTTTATTTGGCCTCGCTTACTCTGAGCATTTAGCCACCTACAACATTTTTACTTAATTACATTCTATACTAATTTTTTTATATCATATTCAGTCTATATATATATATATATATATACTATTCAATATTCTTCTTAATTTTTTTTCTTCTTATTATCTTCAATTCTTGCTTTTTCATATCAAATTTATAATCCTATTCAACTTCTGTCTTCATTCCATTTTTGTTTTCTTCATTCTTCTTTTTATCAGCAAATTCTAATATTTTTTCTCTTTTTACTGTTAATACAATTCAGCTATTCGAATGTTGTAATCCCTATTTTTCTTAATTTTTATTCAATTTTTACTTAAGAAATACAGTTTTATTTAATTTCAATTTAACTAAACATATTTTTGTGATAAATTCTAAGTCATTGACAGGATTCGATCCTAAGATCCCTGTCGTGTGAATCGAACACGCTACTAAGTGAGCTATGCTCGCTACAATTGGCATCTTACCATACCCATAATTTATTTGCAAAATAGAAATTTATATACATTATAATTAACCTAACCCTATTGTAGCTAAAAATACATTTAAATGTTAAACTAATTTAAAAACTTGTTAAACAAAATTCATCATCTAAACATATTTTTTGCTCAACATAATTTCTAAACATATCATATTTTTGACCCTTCAAATAATTTGAATAAGAAAAAAGATACATATATCAATTTAGATTAATGTCATTATTGCATGAACTACGGACATGTTAAAATAATTGTTTTTCACAAAATAGCGTTTGTTTAAAGAAAAAATTATTTTATTACAAGTTTTTTTGATTTTTTCGATTTTTTTTTAGATAGTAAAAATCCAAATTAGTGGATGAGCGTCTGCAAATGCAAAAATTTCAAATAATTTGCTCCAGTAGAAGTTGAGAAATCGTGGGTATCGTATCGAAAAAAATAAGAAAATGGCGTTTTAGATTATTGCCTTTATACAATTATATCTCCGAAATTAATTGAAATATTGAACACTTTTCTTGTTCACTTATTCTTTAGTAAAACTCTAAAAATATCAAAAAAAAGCATGGATTTTTTAAAATTCTAGACCAGAATACCCTTTTAAGTTGTTTTTGTTTCAATATGAATTGCAATCTGTTGACAATTTTATGAAGATATTTAGAAATCATCTTTTTAATCCAAAGGGTCGTTATTTCTAGTTCTGATTTTATTTTTACATACATCAACTCATTATTAGTCTTTTTGAATTAATGATATAATTTTGATTCACTTCAAAAAGCTTCTATTTTGTTTATGAACATTATTATTTGAGATTCATAAAATAAATATAACTAAATTGTTAAAAAGGCCATGTTAAATAGAAAATTTATTTGAAACTACTCCATCTTAACTCATGTTTATATTACGATTTGCGTTATGAATTATCCAAAGCCGATTCAAAAACTCAGCAATTTTTGTAGACAATTTTAATAAATTAGAAATAATTATTATTTAAATATTAGTATTGATATTAATCATTACAATTAACAATATCTTATAAGAACGCGTACAATTTTACCATTACATTTTCCTCAAAAATATTAAGAAAAATCTTATTCTATATTTCTCAAATCTAGGGAAAGATGGGCTAAAATCATTCATTTATTAATTTTTGTACATATTTAATATTTTTTTAGTACGACCTGAGTAACAAATATTAAAATATAAATATTAATTCTATTAACAAATTCCTGAATATTTGGCTTTGGCTTGGTTGCAAGTTTTCCCATTCATTTATAATTTTTATACAAATTTAATATTTCTTTTTAGTACGACCTGAGTGACAAATATTATAATATAAATATTAAATGAATTGATAAATTTTTGAATATTTGGCTTTGGCTTGGCTGAAAGTTTTTCCATTCATTTATAATTTTTTTTACATATTCAATATTTCTTTCTAGTACGTCCTGAGTAACAAAATATTAAAATATAAATATTAAATCTGTTAATAAATTCCTGAATATAAATGATGAGTGCTTTGTAAACTATACATTTTTGTATAGCATTATTTTTATTACCAGTTACTAATTCATTACCAGTCTTCTAAACATTTTGATTATTGAATAAATTTCATTTAGTATATGTAACGGGTGGTCCATCTAGTGGTCCTAGTGATCCAGTGATCTTACGGTTTAGATATTTCTGTAAAGAAAACATATAAAGTATTATACGTCGTTAGAAAGGTTTCAAAATTCTTAGTTTTTTCGCATATATCGCAACTTCGAATTCCGCAAAGTGTGGCCTACAGGCAAGTTGCTATCGATAAATTCCAATATTTAAATAGGCCACCCCCATATCTGAAAAGTTTTTGTATATATATTTTTTAGACAATTTTTTATTAATTTCAAATATTATTATCCAACAGTGAAGTATATATAAAATACTTAATATCGAAAAATTGTTCATAAAAGGATTATACATAATAACGATGAATTCGGTGGTAGTGATAGACTTATATTCAGTATTAAAATAAAATTAACTATGAATGTTTGAGAAAAATAATCCAGAACAAATTATGTTAAAACTTTTTTCTGTGCATTTAACATTGAACTTAATTTTTGAATCATTTGTGTTTTAAAATACGTGAATTTTTCATAGTGATTGTGTACTAGAATGTGAGAAAACTTTTGACTCAAATTTTTATTTATTTAAACATTATCAAATCCAAATTAATGTAGAATGTTTAAATAAGTGTATTTTTGAAAATATATTGCTATATAATTCAAAATCAAATCGTAATAAATTACGACACTAATATTCGATATGTACTTATATGTGCACAATGTTTTATACAAATCTATTTCAAGAACATATTATGTAAAATCTATGTTTTCAAAAGTTTCTCTTAATTTGTGTAATATGCCCTAACAATTTACAACTAAAAATATGTGAAAATCGTGTCTTCAAAAACAAACGCCTAAACTGTTAATTAACTACAAGTGAAGTGCATATTTTGTGTCTGGTTAAACAAAGTTGACAATTTTCTCAATGGATCCGCACCATCCTGGTGGTTTCTCGTCGCCCTGGGCGGCCGTCCTGGGTCCCCACAACGCGTCGCCGTCCGCCCAACAGGCGGCAGCGGCGGCTTACCACCATCACCACCAGCACGCGGTCGCGGCAGCCGCCAGCGCACATCACGCCCACGCGGCCGCGATGGACTTACATGTCGGACAAGGATTTCCGTATTACAGGTTAAGATTTTTTCATTATCAAATTTGTTTAATAGAAATTTTGAAATTCTTATTTGAATTATATTGATGCAGAATCGAAAATTAGTAGGTACTACCAGGGCCGGTCCTGGAGTCCTTAGCGCCCGCATGCAACTTTTTTTCTAGCGCCCCCCCCCCCCTGTTAATTTTAACTGTTTTAACAGTTTATCATTAAAATTATATAAATATTCACATATTTTCTAAAAATTAATTTTTAAGTATTCTGGATTTAGTACATAAAAATTAGATATAATTTAAAAGCGTATAAAATATATTGATTTTTTTATTTTATTTAGAAAATCGAGCCGATTCGCGGGTTGATTATAATCAAATGCTTTTAAGTTTTTAAATATTTTTAACGTATGTGCAATATTAATATTTTGAAACATTTTACTTTGGTTTTGAAACATTCTACTTAGTTATTATGAGATTTATTCTATTAAACAAATCATGTCAAGAGAGCTAAAAAAACTAGCTTTTCATTCTCCATCATAACACTCGCATTTAATTTTGGGTTTTTTAAAATTTAATTTAATTTAATTTTTTATCATTTACAATATCCAAAATTGCGTCGTAAACTTCTCCTGATTGATATCGTAAGAGCCGAATGATATTCATCCTTGCTTTCTCGTCATATTCATAGTATTAGTTTGTTGTTCTAAAGTTAAATTTTTAACATATTTTAGAAGTATTGTCCAAAAATCAGTAAAAAATGCAAAGAAATTACACATTTCTTGAACTATATTGAAGAAAAATTTGTTATATTTGTTATACTTGTATAATAATGTATTAATTTTGCATAGTTAATAAATATTAAATTTAGAGTATGGACACCACTGGGTATAAAAAATGTGTTAAGATTTTCGTTCCAAAGTAAATTTTGCTTCCATTTTTCATATTTGTTCCATTTCCATAATCCTAACCACGCATGTCTTCAGCATTCAAAATTCATCAGTAGCGAAACATTTGCAACAAAAGCGAAAGTTACAATTCAAATTCTTGGAATAAACATGTCATTTTCTAAGCACTGACTCCCCATTTTTCATTTTCCCGATTATAATTTGTTTATATTTCTTAATAAGCTCCGTTTCAACTAAATCAGCTCGCAATTTTTTGTCAATAATGCCTAATAATTAATTTAATCTTTCGCAGGTTTGCGCTTATGAGATTGAACACTAGATAATTTCTTTTTCAATTCCACGGTAACTTCAAACAAACAAAAATTGAATAAGTAGATTAAGCAATAAACAGAGCTGTTATTTACTAATTTGTAGAGTTATTAATCGGTTAATTGTATCTACTGATATCACATTGCAAAATAAATAATGCTTTTTGTCCCTTCGTATCCCTATAGTTAAGTTAGATTGTTTATTATAATTTGTTAAGTATTCTAGATTTTATATAAATAATTCTAGATTTTATATAAATAATTCTAAATTTTCTATAAAAAATATAAATATTATATTAAAAATTTAATTTCCGAAACTCGTTTTGGCGCCCCCTAAGGCGTGCGCCCGCATTTTTTGCATGCATTACATGCAAGGCAGGACCGGCCCTGGGTACTACTAATGTTTGACATAATGTTTAGTTGCAAACTCATGAAACTTTTGTTTTATACACTAATACTAGATGTGATTACTAACGTCTAGCATAATGTCTAGTTGCAAACTCCTGGAACTTTTGTTTTATAAACCAATGCTAGATGTAACTTATCCTACAATTTTTAAAATACTATAGAAAATGCAACTAATTATCTAATAATTGTGCAATAAATATTATTGAACTAATTTTATATTATTCTGAAAATATTGGTACTTATTTTTTTGGGATACGAACTCTTGATTATAGGCGCAAAAATTAGAATTCGCCGATGTTACCACTAGTAGAAAGAACGTTCCATGCTATGCGTACAGTGCGCTGCAAAAATGCATACTTTAATTAATTTTTATATTTAAACCGATTTTGATAGGCCTCTAATATTTTACCACGGTCAGTTAAAAATCTACCATTATGCCAAATTTCATCAAAATCCCAGACGAGCAACGCGCGAGTCCTTTTTGTAAGATAATATTGTTTGTTAGGCAATCCATTGATTGTGCTTATATTATGTATATTACTCTATCTGAGAAAGCTTTTTAATTTTTTATACTTTGGGATAATGCTGCAATACTGAATTAAGGGCTATTTTTACTTGGAAAAATATTGGTATCTATATTTCCAAGTGAAAATCGTTGTTCCTGCTACCTGACAACAGGCTGCTTGAAGTGGGTATCGAACCCGGAACCTCTGAACTAAATTTATACCTAAAATTGGTCTTATTTTGAATATTTTTACTTTATGAAATTCTGTGATGTTTACGTATTGCAGGTTACTATTTTTTTATCATCAAATTTGTCCAGTACAATCTTCTAAGATCTTGTTTCAATTATATTGTCGCTAAAAATTGGGAAAACGTACAATTAGGTACAAATTGCTGCAACGTTTTATTTATAGACCAGTATTAGAAAATAAAATTAATAAAAGAATTGTAACTTAAAATATACACGAAAATACATAGTAATCTAATATCCAATGATATAATTTTTATTTTTTGTGAATATCAATATATTCACTTACAGAAAATTTGTACTTTCTGAAATATTTGATATTTTTATATTTATTAAACAAAAGTTTGAGATTTTCATTTTTTCAATCTACTGCCAATTAACTTCAAATCATATTGTACAATTTATAGTCGATATAAACCCTTTTCGAACGTATGTCTACTTTCAGCCACCACGGCAAATTACTATACCAATCGTGTACTGTATGCATTCATAGAGCACATTAATTATAAATCATAACACTTTTATACAAAAACATCACTAGATGAGTGTATTCAATAACTAGTGGTGTGCGGCATCGTGTATTCAAGGAATATTAAATGTTTTCATTTTTCAAATAGATTATTATAAATAATGTAAATTTCATAGTTCTTATTTTATTAAAAGCAAATAAATAAAACTTACTAAATCGGTTTTAAAATGAAGAACATTGTCTAATATTTGTAAGTATTAAATAAACTGAATTGCTATGTTAATAGCATAATTATCGGCGAAAAATTAATCCGAGTAGGTATCATGATATCCATCTCCAAATTTAGTTCGATCGAGAAGGGTTAAAGTATGTGTTCAAATATGATACTTACATTTGCATATGTCTAAGATTTTGTAATTTGTAGTTTAAAAATCAATCCTTGTGCAATTGTAATACGAATCAGATGTTTTCGGACCAATTCAATTCAATAGTTCTTTCAAAAATGAAATTTATACAAACATACATATATAGGTACTACACATGTTTCACTAACTAATTTTATCAATTGTAAGTTATACATTGTAATAATATGTAATAGAGGAATGTTTTCATATCTCTTGATCTTCCTAAGGCTCTTTAAGCCGTATGGTATGAATAACATGCATTTTTTCTGAAAGCATAATTTACAAATTATTATTATAGCTAGCTATAATTTATTAAATACTGCTAAAGACTGGTAAATACTAAAAAAAACTATAGTCATGTACAATTTGTTGGAACGAAGATTCTTGAATCCAAATCATTAATCTTTGCGCAAGAAAAATTATATTATTTTATCAATTGGGCTCGCTCGTGGGTAAGTGGCTAGAACCACTTTGTGAGGGCCTGAAGTCAAGCAGTAGTGACATCGATTTTCACTTGGAAATGTAGATAGCAATATGAAAATAGACCAAATCTGACATTGCTGTGTCAATAAATATTTGCTATTACAGAAATCGTAGTAATAAAATTTATCAGACAGAAATAAGACACTTTTTTGGGTTGCTATCTGTAACACCAAGGTAGTCATTCGGTCAAATTAGCCCCACAGGTTATAGGACACTTCAATTCTGTATTAACGTGTGAGTTATTTGAAGGTTTCTTCTAACCCATTCTCTTAATTAGTAGAGCTCTATCTTAAGTATGTTAACAAGAAAAATTATAATATTTGTCGTCGCTCATACCCGGACGTCCAATGACTGGATTGGCATTCGATTTAGGCATTTTAAGTGCTATCTACTAATAATTTAGATTTAAAATATGTTTAAAAACAACAAAAATGTTATAGTAATCAACTTTGTGGGTCGATTAAATTCAACTATATATCAGTTTATTTTACTGTATATAATGGTTTATAAGAAGTTCCAACCATCAAAAGCTAAATCTATTTATTATTACTTCAATATATCTCTTAAAATCATTAATACATTGTAAAATAAATTATAAATATTTATTCATAACGTTTAATTAAAATTCCAAGATTTATTTATCGATTTTTAATAAACAACATTGTATGCAGATAATATTTATATTTTTTAACCCATGGAATTAAAAAGATGTTTATGTTAGAAGATCTCCTCGTCGATGTCGAAGTGTCGCCATTAGTTTTCTTTCGGAAGAAGTTTCAAAGTAATCTACTCATACAAATAATCATATAGATAGCTTACAACGGTATGTATGGCAAGTAAAAACAAACTGGCTTCTTCTTTAAAGTTTAAACTTCTTTAAATCAATATAGGAGGCTTACGAACAGAGAAGTATTGATTATTTCACACGGGAACGGGAACTAATCTATAATACTATAACCATAATTGTACTTTTTGCATCAGTAAAATTGGGGCAGTAGGACTTAATTTTTATTGAAAACTTTAATAATACTCGAATAGATTACGTATTCAAATTCTTCAATTTTCATTACTACAATGTAAGATTGATTCAAGTTTGTCTTGGTTTGGATACACAAACTTTGGAAATTACATAATTGTTTTGAAATATTCAAATTACTTCGCAATTTCTTGGTGAAATGATGTCTTAAATTATATTACGAAATTTTTGTTTTTCAAAATTATATGTCTTAGAGAGTCCGTTGAAATACAGATAATTTAGTTATTTTTTGTATTGTTGCATTTTGCAGATGTCTATTCAATAATTAAGAACACGATTACTTATAACTTTTATAAAACTTTTTTTGATGATAGAAATCATGCTAAAATATAACGATCTAACGACAAATTATTTAGTTTGAAAATTTGTCAAAGCTTTTAAAAACTAGAAGCACATTTTGACATGAGTCAATAATGGAAATTTCGTCGACGTGTTCTCCAAAAATACTTCCTTTTCCTTTTCTAAAAATTTAAAAGCATTCGATAAAACTATATAAGTTGTCACGTTGGTTAGTTTTTCGAGACAATCGGCCAAAACGTTTCTTTATTAGTAGAAAAGTGCAAAATATTTCGTCCACGTTTTACGTCAAAAATTCTGAGCCGATTATGAAGATCGAAATGTAAAACTATTCGAAAGAAATCATTTGAAAATCGTGCTGATTATTTTTTTTTGACAAAAGGTTTGTCGGAAAGTCACTTTGAAATTGATTGTTAAATTATTTTTCGTCGTTCAATTTTTAAAATTCATCAAAGTTTGAAAGAATGTGATAAGTGAAAATTAGAATGTTACAAATTTAAAGTCATTGGAATAAATTCTATAAGGAGGAATCGCGATTAGGTTTGCGAAAAGATTAGTCAAGCCATTAGAAGTAGTTTTGCAATTAACAAAAAAGTAAGTGAGCAGTCTAAAAACCTTCTCTAGTTGTGTAAAAATTTTTTATCATTAATTAATATCAAGGACTACGTACATGATCTATGTAATCGAGCAGTTGAAAATCTTATCTAAATATCTAAATTTTATAATTTATAATTTTGATTGATTAAGTTAATTATTACACATTTCGTAATGTACACGCAACTTGCCTTAAAGCAAAATGCCACTTTCAACTAGTTTAATTATAAAAAAATATATACCAACTGTGTGCATTAGGCCCATGTTCGTTTTTTGCCTAATTATGTGTAGTATATAAACCAGAGATTTCCAAAGTGATCCACATAGATCCTCATGGGTTGATGGCAACATTCACGGGATCCCCGGCGGTGTGACTAAACCCATACGGCCTATTATTGACTTATAATTATTGATTTTGTGTTACTGCATATTTTGGATTTAACACAAGAATTCGGCGCATGGTTATCTTTTTAATACTAATTTACAGTTCAAAACTGACAAATCTATATCCATATTAATAACAAAAGTTTGGGAACCTGCAATACATAATGCTCTACAACAAGTCATATTAATTAATATATCAATCAAGTCAATTATTTACATGTCAGAAAGCTTATGCAACTTGCCATGAGGCAAAATGCCATTTACACCTAGCTTATTTTGTATGGCTATTATCTTGGTATTTCCTCAGAAGTATTTTTCTTTGTTATCTTGATTCTAAAAATGTTACCTATTTAGCAACGATTTAGATAATTTCTCTAATTTCTCTAATTTGCGTTCTTAATGCGCAAAACGTGATCGAAGAAGAGTTTTATAGAAGACCTACATAATTTACCATGTGCCACGTATTTCGGGAGTTTTAATTTAGTGTTAAGTTTTTTATTAAAACTTGAAGTGAGCTTCAAGTCGTGGAAGAATTCTCTTAGAAAGGAGGCATTCAGGCGTGCGAAATTCTTGAAATTTGTTTTAAAAATTCCTAACTCTGCCTGTATTAAAGTAAAGCTGCTAGATAATTTCAGACCGCTGTAGGATAGGACGAGGCACAAAGGTCCAACTTGACTTTAGACATTTATATTGTCTAAACTAAATTAACTTTATCAAACACATAACACGTAACAAACAATTATCGTCCTATGTTCAGTAAAATTTCCAAATAATCATAAAAATGTTTTTTTTTTACTATTTTTCTAAAATTTGTTATCTGTTTTTTTTACGACATAGGCAGTGTCTTATTTTTAATTTAAATTTATTTTACGAAATAATAGCTACATTATTCAACAAATTTTACGGGCAAATTTTTTACACTGCATATAACTTTCATCTCTTATTTTGTCCGAAATAAGGTATTATATCAGCAGCGTTAAAATAATTATTAATTAATTTCTTATTCATTTATTTTTTTTATTATTTTTATAATTCATATATAAAAAACACATAACCCTAAATTTCATTTTTCATCTCGATTTCCGCCATTTTTCATACATTTGGAATGTAATTTCTTAAGTTTATGAAAAAGCTCAATTTTACATAAAATTATCAAGGGTGGCCCAACTTGAATATTTATTCTTAATGTATTGGATCAAATATTGATCAACAGCGTTGGAATAATTATTAATTTATTTTTTATTTATTTAATTTTTTATTTTTTTCATGTTTCGCATATAAAAAACACATAACCCTAAGAATTTCTGCTATTTTTCAATGAAGTTGGATTGTGATTTTTTGAGCTTATGAAAATGCTCAATTTTACCTATGAAACTAGTGGGGCGTGTGACATCGTGCCTTGAGGCAAATTGCTGGAACTTCCCGTACAAAAAATTATTTTTTTTTAAAAAATTAACATTTTTGAAAAAAAATTTACTCTGAAAAAATTAGATTTTTGAGAAACTATAAATTTTTGACAAAATCTTACTTTTTTGAAAAAAAAAGACTTTTTGAAGGAAAATTTATTCTGAAATATTTTGGAAATTCTGAACTTTTTTTCAAAGCAATCGTACTGCTTTAACTGCATAGAGACGAAATATCGAAGCGCGTAAGCGCCGCGTCGCTGTCTAACGGATAAACACTGGTACGGAACCCATAGGAATGTAAACAAAATTTATACTTATTGTTAAAATCTCTATAAAATATCTAATAATTTGATGTGCATATGTCTAATGATCATTTTTGATCGCCAAATGGTATTTTTTTTTTACTTTTTTTTTACTAGATCTCCGAAACCACTAGACCTAC
The DNA here is from genome assembly GCF_003426905.1 of Ctenocephalides felis. NCBI lineage: Eukaryota > Metazoa > Arthropoda > Insecta > Siphonaptera > Pulicidae > Ctenocephalides > Ctenocephalides felis. Next base: position 62,910,649 of record NW_020536999.1, read on the forward strand.
CTTCATGAAAATTTGACCAGTTCTTCATCTTGTTAATACAAGCAAAATGTTTTTTGAATTATGCAAATCAGACGCTCCGTTCTCTTAAAAACTGAGTTACCGTTTTTGGCACTTTTTCCACATATCTTCGGAACGGCTAAACCTGTCTTCGCTAAAAACTAATCAGCACGTCTCCTTATCAATATGAATCGAATGTTTTTTGAACTATTCAAATCGCTTCATCCGTGTTCCCGAAATCGTCGACAAAAATTTGTATCCGAACACACACACATACACGCACACACACACACATACACAGACACAAGCAAATACATCCATTTTTTCTAAGGTATGCCAAAATGTTCAGGTTTTGAAACGTAAAGATATATAAAAAATTCCATTTTCGATTTTTTTGCGATTACTATAACTCGCCCTACGGGAAGTTAAAAATTAACAAGGGTGTTGCTCAACTTTAATACTTGCTTTTTAACGTCTTGGATTAATTTTGAAAAATACATGCATCCAACCTTCAATTTTTACCTACAAAGCTTCACAATATTATAAATCATCTTTAACCTGATGATGAACAATTATTGGCTTTCTTTGTGGACGGTTTTTACTATTTTTTGATTAGACAATAACTGTGAGATTTAACTTCCATTGGGAACTTTAGCCAATGAATGGAGATGAAATTTGAGTCTCATCATCTTCAGCATTTTATATAGGTAATAAAAGTTTGCAGAAATATTATTAAATTACGAGAAATGATACAAAGTGTAATAAAATTCCATTCCATATAAAAATAGTTTAAAAGCTGCTTTAAACATATTTTGATCTCATGATAGCAAAGCTGCAAGAAACTCTACCCTCTACTGCCAAACATTGTTGTTAAAAAAATTGCTAACTTTACTTATTTTTTATAAATTGGTGGTGGACCTTTTCACCCACGAATCTTTAAGCCCCGCTCTATCCTACTAATATATATAACTCAGTCTTTTCTCCTGCTTCGTGTGAAAGTATCCCAATTCTGTTGCTCGGTATGCGAAATTGTCGGCAGTATCATCGCTTATTATTATTGCTATTCGGCTCATCTCCCGTGCACTGGACAAATGGACGAATATTGCGTGCCGAGGTCAATATTGTAGAATGCTATTGCGAACTTACTTCGTAATGTTTATACAATTAAATAATAAATATAATACGACGACGCCGATTGTGCGCCGAGCCGACGCTTCTAAAGTGCGCGCTTAAGGATTCATCTCTTGCCGATGCTTGGTAATAATTAATAATTGATATTTTAGTATTAATTATTAATTGATACTTTCCTGGATTTTATTGGCAATATTATAATTGATATTTTTCGAGATTAAAATATATTGAAATTTAAATTCATTTGTAACGAATTTCCTACTAAATATACCATACCGCTGCTTAGGCGCCTAATGGTAGTAGGGCTTATAGATATTTTATCTTACCTGCGTCCAAAGGAGTAATTAGAACTAGTTGTAACTAGAATTCTGCCTTAAGACAAGTTGCATGAACTTCCCAATATTTTAACATACAAAAAAAATGTTTACATAATGAACTTAATAAGAATTGAAATTCATATAGGTATATAGATAAAATGTTTAACTGTTATTTCGAAAATGAAATGTTTGCTTAAGGTGACCCGGTTATATTAACCCGGTATGGATGGGCGGAGGGGGCGGGGTATGCTAAATAACTTAACCCTCCGTCGGTCGAATTTTTTCACCTTCGAACGGTCGGAAAGGTCTGGTTGGACCACCATTCATTTTACATGCATTTATATGGGATAAATGAGTTTTTGGTGTCTTATGTATTAACGATTATATGAAAAAATCAAGAAATATAAAAAAAACGTTGCTTTTTTGTTAATTTTTTTGTTTTAAATCAATGAAAACCGTATTTATTCTTTTTGGCGCCCTGAATGAATGTGTGCATTACTCATCCGATTTTCAGTGTTTGCGATTACCAATAAGTTTGGTAGGTTTTCAAGAAACTCTCGTCATGAAAATACTAACATTCATGTTAGAACATTTAGCAAAGAATATAAACAAAGCAGTTTGAATAGAAAATACCATGAAAAGCGTATATTTCATACAAAATGTTGGGTGGTCTAGACAGACCTTTCCGACCGTTCGAAGTATAAAAAAAATTAAATCCTTATAATTATCCTTCTGTACATTTTTTCGTCCTGATTTTTTCATTGATCGACAGCTAATGAAATTTTAGGAAAAGTCAAGAAATTTCAAGTCGATAGGATTACTAGAAGTATTTTTTTTTCTAATTGAAGTCGAAAAAAGTCTGGCCAGACCACGCCGACCGACGGAGGGTTAAATATTATTTTGAATTATTATATTTAAGGATACATTTTTTTAATAATTCAATTTATAGTTCAGAAATTCTGGCTTTTAATGAGAATTTTTTATTCGACTATACGTTATACTCTTGTTTTACCTATGATTATATATATAATATATATTATATATATATTATTTCTTATATTTTTCTACCTATGTTTGTTTCGCATTTGAGCATTGTATAAAATCCTTCAATTTTACTTCATAATTAACTTGAAAACATTAGCTCTTGTTCATTTGTTTTTACAATTTTGATTAAATTTTTAATGTGAAATGCTATTTTAACTCGCCTTTGGAATTTTTGCATTCGGCATATTTAGGTTCATAACGTATTTATTCATATAAGCATAATCGTTGTCTTGTAAATTTATTATCAAGTAGGTATTTGCGAAGACTTAATTTTTTTTAAATTTCTTTATTGATTATAATCTGTCGTAATATAAGCATTCAGTAATTTTGAGGATACATAAATATTTAAAATCTATTCTAAAAGGTTACTCAGTGGTAAGCTTTTAAACTTTGATAAATAAATTATATTGAATAAAAGATAAAGATAAATATAATAAATACAATAAAAAATAAAGATTCAATTTAAACCTTGATTTTTTGAAAACCCGAGACAAAGGATCTAAATCCGGGACAAATTTTGCTTTTAGAAAAATCTGGGATATGTGGTGGAAATCCGGGACTCTTCCGGCCAAACCGGGCCGTATGGTCACCTTAGCTTTCACTTATAATAATAAATGCGATTTCCATTTGATGTCTTTCAAACATACTTTTATTATCTGTAATTGTATAATAAATGAATTAATTGGTTTAACATATTTATTTCGTCCCTTTCGGGTTTTTTAAAATGTAAAAATATAATCAGTACTACCTACAAAACACAGATCGTATATTGATATTGGGCATTGATTCCGATTAGAATCGCTTAGACATATTTCATTTAAATATGTATAATTAAGACAATATGTATATTATGTTGAATTTTTGGAAAGTAATGAACTTGGATAGATGCAGTTTAGATGAAACTTTGTATGCATCTTTGCAAATAATCAATTGATATGGTTACATTTTAATTAATTTATCGTTTTTTTATCAGTTACGTTTTTTATTTTGAATCTGATTAGAATCGCTCAAACGCATGGGGAAATATGCTAAACGTAGGTCAATTTTTATAATTCAAGCGTTTATAGTAGACCTATATACATCTTTCGTATGTTTATTTCAGACTACGAAATCTAAGGCTATACAAAGTTTAATGAAAATCGTCAAATTTTTGTTTTCAAGTCGTACCGAGTTACATCGAATGGAATATAAATTGTTAAAATTAGTCCAGCTGTTTATTTTCTTGAGAGAAAACTCGATATAAAAGGCAAAAAAATCGGCTAACACAAATATATGAAAAATATATATTGTAATGTATATATTTCAAATTGTTTATACAAATCAAGCGTTATAATGCCAGTATATTTTTCTGCCATTAATTAATTAAAGTATATTAACTGTCAAGAAATTTTATATTTTGTTGACATAAGAACATATGACATGTTAATCAATCAGGAGTGTCCACGCTTATCGGCATCACCTCGTTCATTCTTTCTTTTGACACTTATTTTGCGCTCGCCTATCAGTCCATGTAGTATAAGGTCTATGATTCTATGTCATAAAATAATGCATACTAAACTATGAATTCAAGTATCATCATAATCATCATTTTATATAAGAGTTCACAGGAATTTTATTAAATTGCGACGAATGATATACAGTGAAATTAAATTCCATATATCTCTATAAAAATAACTGGTTAACGTTGTTGTTTAGTTAGATGAAATGAATTATGTCACTAAATCTTGGATTATAAAACTTGTGTGTATTTTGTATGTATTTGCTATATGTGTTTTTAATGTATAATATTTAGAATGAATTTATACATTTCTGCTAAAGTACTGGATAGAAAATATAGTACTTCGCTTTTAATTATAAATGGCTTTGCTTCATATTATAAATAAAATAATATTGAAAATATATTTTTTAACTTCAAAATTTTATGGCATTTTGCTACTAAAACTTTCGATATGTAAATTGATTACCTAATTTATTTAAATAGAATAAATATAAACGCACTTACGATAAAATTTTATCAAATGAAAATAAATAGTTTAAGGTTTATAGATCTAGATTAAGGTAATTTTGGATTACTGACAACTTAATCAAAAATTGCATTAAATAACTTTGCAAAATTTTTATGATTACTGAAATTTCAATCGTTAGAGAAATGAGCAACAACGTATATAAGAAAGTAAATTTTAGGCAAAATTTTATTAGTTCTTATATTT
>NW_020536999.1:62916347-62961068 GCF_003426905.1 Ctenocephalides felis
TAATTATAATGTAATGATAGTGTGCCATTGTCCATTCGTATAAACAGTGAAGTGTACTATAAAACTCGGTATGGTTGACAAATCATATTTATCTCAAACACGGTGCTCTGAAGAAAAACATTCATATTTTTGTTTTAATTTATACTATTTAAAATCAAAACCTGAATTTGAATCGATCAATGGAACATTTTGTCGAATAACTTATTCCCAGTTATAATTTCCCAGAATTTATCGAAGAATAGATAGTAGTATATGAAGGTCCGGGATTAAAAAGGTCCACCAGTAAAGTTAAATATTGTTCAACAACAATATTTGAAAGTAGAGAAAAAATGATGTATAATCAGCTATAATCTTGATTCTTATGACTTTGCTATCGGGAGAACGGTAATCTTTGAAAATCCATAATAAAAGTATTTTCTTCCGTTGGCAGTTTTTTGCCATTAGTTAAAAATGTAATTATTTTCTAAAATACCTTTAAAATTAAAATAAGACGTTCAACCTGTTCGCCACCTGGCCGTTCCAAGTTACCCCGCCTATAGCGTATAAAGGTTTAGATACATTTTTGAAATACAGCAAAAAAAGCTCATTTCTACAATGATGAAGTCGCTGGAAGTTTTACTGAACGTAGTCAGATAATTGTTCGCATGAAATGTGTTATTTTTTGTGATATAATTGGTTTGGTTTTCATAGTATAATTTATAATTGCTCAAAGTCAAATTCGACCTCTATGACCCGCCCTCATTGTATATAGCATTCAAATAATACACCCTTACACACTTAAAGTATTAATTTTTTCGATTCTTCAGAAATTGTTTAAAAATACCTAACTCAGCAAAACAACTTTTGCCGGGTCAGCTAGTAGTGTTTAAAATAAAATGTATATATGAGATGAAATGAATGAATTAATTAACTAAACAAATAAAGAGTTGAAAGTTCTAAATTTTCAATAAGAATATGTTCTGTAAAAACTTCGTGTCAAAGTTTCATACTTTCAAAACAATTACAAATTTCAATTTGCTTAATTTTAAAACATTAATTTCTAGCATGTTGTCTAAATACAATGCTCAATTAAAGTAAGCACAAGGTTTGATTAAATTTTCAATTTAAATTTAATAAAATGTAACAACAACCAGTTGTTACCCATGCCGGTGCGATCGTTTTTCGTGGCATGTGCAATTTGGCGTGAAGTGCACGTGTTACGGCTACGTGTTCAACACTCGTCTTTCGCCTCTATGTTGAATATGAATATCCCTTACGCAAATTGACCGTTTAATCGGACGGAACATGGAAACTTAATAGAAATTTACACAAACGCAGATTGTAATAGTCAGGTGAAACTTAAAAGGAAGGCAAACCGAAGTAGTTCACTGGACATTTTTACAAAAACTAGTGGTGCATGGCATCGTGCCTTATAGGCAAATTGTTGGAACTTTCCGTACCGTAATTTAAAGTCGCAGTCTAACGGCTAGACTTAACAAATTTTGGTACGGAACCCATAGAAATGAAAACTTAAAAATCTCTATAAAATATCTGCTAAGTTGATGTGCATATGTAGACATATTGCACAAATTATAATAATAATTATAATAATAATTTTTGACCGCCAAATGGCATGTTTTCACTAGACCTGTTTTTACAAAAATGTTATCGATCCTTCTATATATCAATACAAGTAATATGTTTTTTGAATCATTCCAATCAGACACTCCGTTCTCTCAAAAATTGCCATTCTTGTTAGTTTTTACCCCGTATCTTCGAAACGGCTGGACCTGCCTTTGCCAAAAACTAATCAGCACGTCTTTCCTTTTAATTTAATTTGACGATCGTGTTTAGAAACACACTTTTTTATTGTTTATAATTGCCAGATAAAATCGAGTGTAAGTTGTATGTTTGTAAGTGAAAATTATTAACTATTATTAAATTATTAATTATTAATTATTAGGCCGTTGTTTGCCTACATATCGCTAAAGATCAGATGACTATAGCTCAGATGGCTAAAGATCAGATGGCCGTCATTTGCGGCAACGTGTTCATAGCAATCTTAACTTAATAATAGTTTTTTATATCATTGTAGACAAAAAATTGTATTCAAACACATACAACACAAACACATTCATTTTTTTAAGCTAAGGGTAGAGATATGCAGAAATTTTCATTTTCAATTACCATGTCTTGCCTTACAAGAAGTCAAAAAACACTTCATATTTAAAGGAACTAGCAGTGCATATGCATATTTAAAATTTAGTTGATATTATGAGCAAATAATGCACGAATAAAAGTAATTTTTATGGTGTTGCAGAATTTAAGCCAAAACGGGCTTCACAATCGTAAATTATTATGAAAAAAAAAATAGAAAAGAAAATTATTCCAAGTAGATTGTTAATATTGAGCCGTTGAGTGCAATATACAGCTTTGATGTAATTGTGTCTATTTTACGGTTATTGTGGTTAATTTTCATGAATTTTGATGATTCATCCTTTAGATCCCTAACCATACATTAGATTACTAGGACTACGACTTACTCTACGAGAAGTAAAACACTTCATAATTAAAAAAACTAGCTGTGTATAGTATTGCGAATTATGCATATTTAAAATTTAGTTGATATTAACAGCAAATATTGCACAAATAAAAGTAATTTTCAGAGTATTGCAGTATTGAAGCCGAAACGGGGTGTAAGTATTAATCGTAATTATGAAAAAAAAATTAGAAAATGAAATATTTTTCCAAGTAGATTGTAAAGATTGAGCTTTTAAGTGCAACCTAGAGCTTTGGTGTAATTGTAACAATTTCGATTATTGTAGTTAATTTTCATTAATTTTGTTCATTCATTCTTTGGATCCGTAACCGTAATTAGATTTCTGAAACCATGGTCAAAAATAATTAAATAAAGTTTTTATTGAATAAGACTTTTTGATAAACTAGAAATTTAAAAAGTTCGAAATTGCTCTATTCTGAAAGGCCTTTCTTATAAAAATGTACTAATATAATGTGTGTTGATAAGTTAAATCAGAATTGTAATTGTAAAATTATAAAATACTTGATAGTTGCAAAAGTTATAAAGGCTTTAAAACGTTAAAATATAAAAATATAATTTAGGAACCTCACCATAAAAATGTATAAGATTAACATATAAACTTAAATAGAAATTGTGAATTCTTCTTTAGTATTTCAGCAATAATGTTAATTAAGAAACCTAACCTTATGGGATGTTCATAATATCTTTCACTCATTTAGAATTCGTATGAAGATTTAAAACAAAATTGGTAAAATAAAAAATAATTTAAATGGATTGAATTAAATCTGTTGAACTATTCACTTAATAAGTTAAACGAGTAGTATCATATCAAGTATCATTTTGCCTTATGGCACGTTGCATGAACTTTCCGATACGAGTATAATCGACTTCATTAACAAGAATTAGAATTAGCTATTTAGATAAAATGTTCAACTGTTTATTTCAAAAATAAAGACTTCGCTTTCATTAAAATCAATTTTCAATTGATATCTTTGAAACATACTTATTAATAATTGTATAAATTAAATTAAATTGTTTTACACATTTCATTTCATTCATTTTGGGTTCTGACAATGGATTTTATTTAGGTGTGGACGTAAACTGCAATCAGTAGCTACCAACGGTGAACAGCGCCTAAAACTGACAATTGGCTTGAAAATTTTTGAAATCAGTGAGTCGTTCTTGAGAAACCGTCGATGAAATTTCAAAAATCGCTTCACGTACTTACACGCACAAATACCGTTTCAAAATTTGGTCTCATTCGATTCAGTATAACGTGAAATGTCGAGTACACATCGAATTGTCACGAGAAAACAAACTTCTCCTTCTGGCAGTTAAATATAATTTTTTCTACTGTAATTTATTGTATACTTTACAATCAATTCCAAATCCACTAATTAATGAATGTATACATATATAATAATAATCCAGTTTCCCCTACGATATAAGATTCATGCTTAACCGGTTAATAATTTAAACGTTCTCTATCATAAAGTAATTGATATAATTGGAAGCGAATGTGAAATTGCGATTGCTTGTTAATGTTTCTTTGATAAATAGTTTTATTAACTTATTACTGCAAAAAAAGGTTTTTGCATATCGGTATATAATTGGCAAATGAGAGTAAAAATTTGCTTCGAAGGTTTCGCAATTAATATAAAAAATATGCTAAATAATAAACAAGATATAAAGTATAAGTATTTTATATGTCATACATAGAATTGATTCAAAAACTGTTTTTTTTTTATTCATAATGTATGATACAAAACCTATTATTTTCTTGTGAATTTGATTGGAGTTAGTATAAAGAATACTAAATATGCTAATATATAAAACTGTAAGAAGTATTTTTAAAAAAGTTGAATCGTTCATGATATAAAACAAAAATAGGTGAAGTTAAAATTTAGATAACAGTCTGCATCGAGCATTCGTGCGATACACATCGGTAAATAAATTTACATAATCTGATAAGAGCGAGTGAGTCAGTAAGTGAACAATGGAATCTGGCCAGTACGGCCAGGAAAGTGACGACGATGACAGTGGTCATCATGATTTTGAGGATTGTGAATTGAATCCAGTTGATAACAGAATTACGTCAATAGAAGAGTTTGAATACGAAATGGATGACATTAGTGATTATGAAATAAATGATTTGGATAATAATATTAATGAAACAAAAGTTAGTGAAATTAATTTAGTTAAAAATTGTGAATATAAAAAAAGTAATAAGAAAAGTATTAAAAAGGGAGTAATAGATTTTAGAAAGAAAAGAAGATTGTTAAGTAATAAAATATTTGATAAGAATCGCGAAAAGTTAAGTGTGATAAGGAAAAAAGGTGAAATTGAAGTACAAGTTAACAAAACACGTTTAGAGAAAACTAATAATGATGGAATTAATGAAAATGATGTAAATATCGATTGGGCAAGTGAAGTAAATGAAGAAATGGATAGTAATTTAAATAAAAAAACCTATGAAGAGGAGTTTTTCTATTATGATGAAAGGAACGAAGGTCCATTTGTTATATATGCAGAATCAAAAGATAAAAATTTGGGTAGACTACATCCAATGGCGTTAGGAAGAATTTTACATACAAAAGTGTCAAGTGTTAGTAATAAGATAAGTAATGTTGCAGCTATAGGTATAAATAAAATAAAAATATGTTTTAATGATTGGAAGAGTGCTAATACAGTGGTAAAACAGAAATTACTGGACGAGTATAATATTAAAACTTATATTCCGAAGCATAAAACTACGAGAATAGGTATTATATTTAATGTAGACCCAGAGATTGAAGAAGATGAAATCATGAGTTGCATTAAAACGGATGTTGAAATTATTAAAGTGAAGTGTATTAAAAATAAAAAGGCATATAATAGCAGCTATAAAACACAAAGAGTGAAGATTTGGTTCAGGGGCAGTTATCTTCCAGAAAATGTATTTATTCATTCAGTAGCTTGCGAGGTTCAACCTTTTATTGAAAATGTTATACAGTGCCACAAATGCTGGAGGTTCGGCCATTTCGTCTTCAGTGCCAGGGCAGGCAAAGATGTAGAAAATGTTCGGATGAACATGATGTAAAAGAATGTGTGAGCCAAATAGAAATATGTGCTTTATGCCGAAATAATCATCAAGCGAATGATAGAAATTGTCAAACGTATTTATATAATAAAAAATTAAAGGAGTTGAAAGCATATCAGAATATTTCTATAAGTGAAGCTAAGCAAATATTGCGTAAGAGAACATATGCAGATATAGTACAGACCAAATTTTATAACAGAGATTATCAAAATGTATTTCCTTCATTAATTAAACAATCAGATAATCAATTAAAAGATTTAATAATAACAAGTTTGAAATGTTAAATCATATTAAAGAAAAAGAAGTAGAAATTAATGAAGAAAATATATTGAAAATTAGAAAACCTAAGCACACGACATTAAGAATTGAAGGAAGACAAAAAAGAATAAATGCAGAAGAATACAAGGAAAGGAGAAAGGAAGTAACGAAATACAATAGTGAAGAAAATAACCCAAATAAAAATGAAGATGAAAAAGAAAAAAAAAGAAATGAAGCAACAATTCAAAGAAATTTTTAACAAAATAAGGCACAGATTAAGTTATAAAACAGAGATAAACACAGAGAATATATGGACAGCCCTGGAAGAAGAAATAGAATCATTGTGTACTGAAAAAGCAGTGATGGAAACTAATAAAATAGGCAATGTTATTAAGATACAGGTACGGAATAATAGTTTAAAATATAATAAATTCAACAACAAAACAATTATGGCAAGTAGAGTTATTATGGAAAAAAATAAAACTAATATTTTAAATATGAAAAAATTTAAAAATAAAAATATTAAAATTATGCAATGGAATGCAAGATCTTTGCCGTCAAATAGAGAAAGTTTAGAGAATTTTATTTATGAAGAAAACATTGATGTTATTTTGATATCTGAGACTTGGTTTAAAATAACTCAGGAATACAAGTTTAAAAATTTTATTATAATTAGAGAAGACAGATTAGATGGAAAAGGAGGAACTGCTATATTGATTAATAAAAATATGAAGTTTAAAGAATATAAAATTAATAGGGAATACATTAATATGGATTTGTGTCAAATGTGTGCTGCAGAAATATTATTAGGAAGTAAGAAAATAGTATGTGTATCATTATATGTTTCACCAAAGGCTAATATTTCAGAAGGGCAATGGAATAGTTTACTGAATGGAATTAAAAAACCCTGTATAATTGGAGGAGATTTTAATGTCCATAGTCAAGCTTGGGGTTGTGACTATGAAGATACAAAAGGACGTAGACTACTGGAAGCGATAGAGGAGAACCAACTTTTTATATTAAACGATAATAATAAAATAATTAGTAATAGAATATGTAAATCAATAGTTGATATTACTATCTGCTCTTCAGACATAGCACATAAAATAGTATGGGATATGTATAATGATGATCTAGGCTCAGATCATTATCCAATAATAATGGAATTAAATGAAAAAAAGATCTTTGATGAAACTACATCTAATAGAAAATGGAGGTGTAGTAAGGCTAATTGGGAGCAATATAGAAAAGAAATTGAAGAGAAAATTGAAACAATTAAGATTTCAAAAAAAGAAATAAATTATGACACTTTTGTGGATATTGTTAATGAAGCAGCAATGAAGAGTATCCCAAAAACTGAAGGAATAGTAAAAAAAAGGATAATAAAACAAATTTGGTGGGATGAAGAATGTAACACCTTAATTAAAAAAAGGAGGGAAGCAGAAAAAAAATATAGGAAAAATATGAACTTAGAAAACTATTTACAATGTAATCTTGTTAAAAATGAGGTAAGAGCAAAGTTAAAACAAAAGAAAAAAGAAAGCTGGGATAACTACATTAAAACTCTGAACCCAAACACACCAACCAAGCAAATATATAGTATGATTAAAAGATTGAAAAATATTGGAGAAGATACTGAAAAAGAAAATAAAAGATGCGACAACAATTGGATAGATATGTTATTGAATAAAATAGCCCCAATGGGAGTAAAGGATAGTTGTATGAGATTGCAATACTTGAAAGATAAAAACTATATCAAAGAAGTCATGAAACCGTTTAATATATGGGAGATGGACGTCGCAATGAATAGGAGAAAAGACACTGCACCAGGAATAGATAATATTCATTACGTTATGTTATCTGAATTACCAAATATAGGTAAGGAAGTGCTATTAAAATTAATCAATAAGTACTGGTTGGATACACAAATAGTTAGAGACTGGAATAAATATAATATAATTCTCTTTAAAAAGACAAATGGAAATGCAGATAATACAGATAATTACAGACCTATATCACTAGCATCATGTGTTGCTAAAACCAAAGATTTAATGATAAAGAGAAGATTGGAGTGGTTTGTAGAGAAAAATAAAATATTATCTAAAAGTCAATACGGATTCAGAAGAGGGCTGAGTACGAAGGATAATTTATGTAAATTAATGGTTGATATTAATTTGGCATTTTCAAGAAATAATTATGTGGTGGCACTCTTTTGCGATATTAAAGGGGCATATGATAATGTCGTCCCAAGTATAATGTTCCAAGAATTAATTAAAATAGGATTACCATTCCGATTGGTGTCAGCCTTAACATTTAATATATATGAAAGGAATATAATAGTTAAGAAAGATAACAAAATAATTGGTGAAAGAGTAGTGAATAAAGGACTACCACAAGGAGGTATACTTAGCCCATTATTGTATGCTATATATGTAAGAGATATAGATAATATTTGGGTAAGAGGTACGAATATTATACAATATGCCGATGACATACTCATTTATGTAGAACAAAGGGATTTAAATCTAGCGTTTAATATTATGAAAGAAAATATTAAAAAACTTCATGGATGGTTGAGGGATAAAGGCTTGGAACTGTCGGATGAGAAAAGCTCGATAGGGGTATTCACAAGACATAGGTTGAATGATTTACCAACTCATATTAGTACGGAAGAGCATTCAATAGCGGTTAAAAATAGTAATAAATTTTTAGGAGTCAAGTTGGATCAAAAATTGAAATTTAAAGAATGTATACAAGATATTAAAAAGAAAATAGAAAAAAGGATAAACCTATTAAGAGTGGTGAACAAAACATGGTGGGGTGCTCATCCACAAACGAGTTTAGAGCTATATAAAACCTTGATTAGACCAATTTTAGATTATGGTAGCATTGCTTATCACAGTAGTCCACATGTAAAGGTGTTGGATAAAGTACAATATAGATGTATCAGAATATGTATTGGCGCAATGAAATCCACGCCAATAAATGCAATGTTAGTTGAAAGTGGAGAATTACCTCTAAAACTAAGATGGAAATATTTAATCCATAAATATATTTATAAGAAGATATTAAGAAGAGAGCCAAATATTATTAGTGGATTAGAAGAATTGGAAAAATTAATGGAGAATAATAAATTTTGGGATAATAAGCAAAATATTATGGTAGACAGTTTGAATTTCATGAAGAAAACTAATGTTTATAAGATATATGAAAACAACGTTAATCTTAAAAAATTATGGTTTGATGAAGGTAAACAATTTTTTGTCAATATTAATAATGAAGAGACAAATATTATAAACAGTAGAGGATATGAGGAAATCTACACAGATGGCTCTAAAGTAAATAATGAAGTAGGGTGTGCCATGATCCATGAGAAGAAAGAATTTCAAAAATTGATAAAACTACCAGATTTTGTTTCAGTATATACTGCGGAATTAGTAGCTATAGGAGAAGCGGTAAAATATATTAAAAACTTGAACATAAGAAGAGCAATGGTATATACCGATTGTAAAAGTTGTGTAGAAAAATTAATAAGCATAAACAAAAAAAATCTTTTTGAGGAAGCAATTTATACAGAAATTCGAAGCGAGTTAGAAAATATAAAATTGATAGGAAATGAGATAAAAATTACGTGGATCAGAGGACATAATGGAATAGAGGGAAATGAAAAGGTGGATAAATTAGCAAAATTAGCAACGAAACAAGGAGAAAAAATGGACATTATGCTGAAAAGTGATGTGGAAAACATAAGTAAAAGAAATGTGGAAGAGGAATGGCAAAAAATTTGGGATGACACGGTAAAGGGAAAAACATATAAGACTATAGAGAATAAAATTAGAAAAAAAACTTGGTTTAAAAGTCTTAAAAATGAAGATAGAAAATTTGTAACTACGTTAAGTAGAATCAGATTAAACCATGGCAATTTTCCAAGTCACTTATATAAAATTGGTATTAGGTCTTCAGCTATCTGTGAATGTGGAGAAGAAGACGGAAATATAGAACATATTATTATGAAATGTAGCAGGTATATAAAACAACGAGAAGAAATGCTGGACAAATATTATGACGACAAAAGTATAATAAAACCAATTGCATGGATTTGCATAATAAGAAATGAAAGAAATTATAAAATATTATATGAATTTATTGTAAAATCTAAATTAGTTATATAATTTTAATTTAGTAATAAGATGTTATGTATTTATTCTTAATGTATATTCATTATGTTTGTATATGACCAAATGTTATATAACGAAGTCAAATATAAAAAAAAAAAAAAAAAAAAAAAAAAAAAAATTTAGATAATAGCCAGCCGAGACAGCAATTTGAATAAAATAATTTTTCATCATTAACCGTGGGGATTGTACATTTCAATTAAAAGAGAAATTTGAGAAAATATAATTGTGACTTTTTCATAATAATTTTTTACCAAAAATTAATAATATAATAGTAAGCGAGTAAATAGAATTAGATAGAAATGGTAATTAAATATTGCTAATATTTTTCAAGTCTGTAGTGGATAATTTTATAATTTTCATATCTGATATTTATTTTTTAATGTATTTATATCTAATAGATTCATAGGTTTTAATTTAATTTATCATTTATATTCAATACATATTTGATTTCCAAAGAAGTATGATATTCAAAATACTGAATTGTTTCGTTACTTATTAGTAATTTTATCAAATATATAAGTCCTTTTCAAATATCTAGTTGATGCGTTTTGTTATTGTTTTTCGAGATAATTATCGTATAATATATTATTTCAAATGAATATGTTAGTAATTAGCACATATGGGACAACCTTGTAATTATTCAAAGCACGTCAAAACTATACGCTGCATTTTAATTAATTTGTCTTTAAAATTAGACATATTTTATTTAAATATGTATAATTAAGATAATATTTATGTTATGTTTAATTTTCTGGAAAAAAATGAATTTGGATCGATGTAATTTAGATGAAACTTCGTATGCATCTTTTACAACGTAATCAATTAATATGGATATATTTTAATTAATTTATCACCATGTAAATGAGTTATAGTAGTTTTCTATTTTGAAATTGATTCAATGAATATTTATGAAAGTTTCTAATAAACTTACTAAATTAAATATAAGAACTAATAAAATTTTGCCTAAAATTTACTTTCTTATATACGTTGTTGCTCATTTCTCTAACGATTGAAATTTCAGTAATCATAAAAATTTTGCAAAGTAATTTATGCAAATTTTTGATTAAGTTGTCAGTAATCCAAAATTACCTTAATCTAGATCTATTAAACCTTAAACTATTTATTTTCATTTGATAAAATTTTATCGTAAGTGCGTTTATATTTATTCTATTTAAATAAATTAGGTAATCAATTTACATATCGAAAGTTTTAGTAGCAAAATGCCATAAAATTTTGAAGTTAAAAAATATATTTTCAAATATTATTTTATTTATAATATGAAGCAAAGCCATTTATAATTAAAAGCGAAGTACTATATTTTCTATCCAGTACTTTAGCAGAAATGTATAAATTCATTCTAAATATTATACATTAAAAACACATATAAGCAAATACATACAAAATACACACAAGTTTTATAATCCAAGATTTAGTGACATAAATTCATTTCATCTAACTAAACAACAACGTTAACCAGTTATTTTTTATAGAGAATATATGGAATTTAATTTCACTGTATATCATTCGTCGCAATTTAATAAAATTCCTGTGAACTCTTATATAAAATGATGATTATGATGATACTTGAATTTCATAGTTTAGTATGCATTATTTTATGACATAGAATCATAGACCTTATACTACATGGACTGATAGGCGAGCGCAAAATAAGTGTCAAAAGATAGAATGAACGAGGGATGCCGATAATCGTGGACACTCCTGATTGATTAAATGTCATATGTCTTATGTCAACAAAATATAAAATTTCTTGACAGTTTAATATACTTTAATTAAATTAATGCAGAAAAATATACTGGCATTATACGCTTGATTTGTATAAACAATAGTGAATATTATACATTACAATATATATTTTCATATATGTGTGTGAGCCGATTTTTTGCCTTTTATCGAGGTTTTCTCAAGAAAAATAAAACAGCTGGACTAATTTTAACAATTTATATTCCATTCGATGTAACTCGGTACGACATTGAAAAACAAAAATTTGACGATTTTCATTAAACTTTGTATAGCCTTAGATTTCGTAGTCTGAAATAACATACGAAAAGATTGTATATAGGTCTACTATAAACGCTTGAATTATAAAAATTGACCTACGTTTAGCATATTTCCCCATGCGTTTGAGCGATTCTAATCAGATTCAAAATAAAAAACGTAACTGATAAAAAAACGATAAATTAATTAAAATGTAACCATATCAATTGATTATGTTGCAAAAGATGCATACAAAGTTTCATCTAAACTGCATCTATCCAAGTTCATTACTTTCCAAAAATTCAACATAATATACATATTGTCTTAATTATACATATTTAAATGAAATATGTCTAAGCGATTCTAATCGGAATCAATGCCCAATATCAATATACGATCTGTGTTTTGTAGGTAGCTACTGATTATAGTTTACATTTAAAACCCGAAAGGGACGAAATAAAATATGTTAAACAAATTAATTCAATTTATACAATTACAGATAATAAAAGTATGTTTGAAAGACATCAAATGGAAATCGCATTTATTATTATAAGTGAAAGCTAAGGTGACCATACGGCCCGGTTTGGCCGGAAGAGTCCCGGATTTCCACCACATATCCCAGATTTTTCTAAAAGCAAAATTTGTCCCGGATTTAGATCCTTTGTCTCGGGTTTTCAAAAAATCAAGGTTTAAATTGAATCTTTATTTTTTATTGTATTTATTATATTTATCTTTATCTTTTATTCAATATAATTTATTTATCAAAGTTTAAAAGGCTTACCACTGAGTAACCTTTTAGAATAGATTTTAAATATTTATGTATCCTCAAAATTACTGAATGCTTATATTACGACAGATTATAATCAATAAAAGAAATTTAAAAAAAATTAAGTCTTCGCAAATACCTACTTGATAATAAATTTACAAGACAACGATTATGCTTATATGAATAAATACGTTATGAACCTAAAATATGCCGAATGCAAAATTCCAAAGGCGAGTTAAAATAGCATTTCACATTAAAAAATTTAATCAAAATTGTAAAAACAAATGAACAAGAGCTAATGTTTTCAAGTTAATTATGAAGTAAAATTGAAGGATTTTATACAATGCTCAAATGCGAAACAAACATAGGTAGAAAAATATAAGAAATAATATATATATATATATATATATATATATATCATAGGTAAAACAAGAGTATAACGTATAGTCGAATAAAAAATTCTCATTAAAAGCCAGAATTTCTGAACTATAAATTGAATTATTAAAAAAATGTATCCTTAAATATAATAATTCAAAATAATATTTAACCCTCCGTCGGTCGGCGTGGTCTGGCCAGACTTTTTTCGACTTCAATTAGAAAAAAAAATACTTCTAGTAATCCTATCGACTTGAAATTTCTTGACTTTTCCTAAAATTTCATTAGCTGTCGATCAATGAAAAAATCAGGACGAAAAAATGTACAGAAGGATAATTATAAGGATTTAATTTTTTTTATACTTCGAACGGTCGGAAAGGTCTGTCTAGACCACCCATACATTTTGTATGAAATATACGCTTTTTCATGGTATTTTCTATTCAAACTGCTTTGTTTATATTCTTTGCTAAATGTTCTAACATGAATGTTAGTATTTTCATGACGAGAGTTTCTTGAAAACCTACCAAACTTATTGGTAATCGCAAACACTGAAAATCGGATGAGTAATGCACACATTCATTCAGGCGCCAAAAAGAATAAATACGGTTTTTCATTGATTTAAAACAAAAAAATTAACAAAAAAGCAACGTTTTTTTTATATTTCTTGATTTTTTCATATAATCGTTAATACATAAGACACCAAAAACTCATTTATCCCATATAAATGCATGTAAAATGAATGGTGGTCCAACCAGACCTTTCCGACCGTTCGAAGGTGAAAAAATTCCGACCGACGGAGGGTTAAGTTATTTAGCATACCCCGCCCCCCTCCGCCCATCCATACCGGGTTAATATAACCGGGTCACCTTAAGCAAACATTTCATTTTCGAAATAACAGTTAAACATTTTATCTATATACCTGAATTTCAATTCTTATTAAGTTCATTATGTAAACATTTTTTTTGTATGTTAAAAATATTGGGAAGTTCATGCAACTTGTCTTAAGGCAGAATTCTAGTTACAACTAGTTCTAATTACTCCTTTGGACGCAGGTAAGGATAAAATATCTATAAGCCCTACTACCATTAGGCGCCTAAGCAGCGGTATGGTATATTTAGTAGGAAATTCGTTACAAATGAATTTAAATTTCAATATATTTTAATCTCGAAAAATATCAATTATTAATATTGCCAATAAAATCCAGGAAAGTATCAATTAATAATTAATACTAAAAATATCAATTATTAATTATTACCAAGCATCGGCAAGAGATGAATCCTTAAGCGCGCACTTTAGAAGAGCGTCGGCTCGGCGCACAATCGGCGTCGTCGTATTATATTATTTATTTAATTGTATAAACATTACGAAGTAAGTTCGCAATAGCATTCTACAATATTGACCTCGGCACGCAATATTCGTCCATTTGTCCAGTGCACGGGAGATGAGCCGAATAGCAATAATAATAAGCGATGATACTGCCGACAATTTCGCATACCGAGCAACAGAATTGGGATACTTTCACACGAAGCAGGAGAAAAGACTGAGTTATATATATTAGTAGGATAGAGCGGGGCTTAAAGATTCGTGGGTGAAAAGGTCCACCACCAATTTATAAAAAATAAGTAAAGTTAGCAATTTTTTTAACAACAATGTTTGGCAGTAGAGGGTAGAGTTTCTTGCAGCTTTGCTATCATGAGATCAAAATATGTTTAAAGCAGCTTTTAAACTATTTTTTATATGGAATGGAATTTTATTACACTTTGTATCATTTCTCGTAATTTAATAATATTTCTGCAAACTTTTATTACCTATATAAAATGCTGAAGATGATGAGACTCAAATTTCATCTCCATTCATTGGCTAAAGTTCCCAATGGAAGTTAAATCTCACAGTTATTGTCTAATCAAAAAATAGTAAAAACCGTCCACAAAGAAAGCCAATAATTGTTCATCATCAGGTTAAAGATGATTTATAATATTGTGAAGCTTTGTAGGTAAAAATTGAAGGTTGGATGCATGTATTTTTCAAAATTAATCCAAGACGTTAAAAAGCAAGTATTAAAGTTGAGCAACACCCTTGTTAATTTTTAACTTCCCGTAGGGCGAGTTATAGTAATCGCAAAAAAAATCGAAAATGGAATTTTTTATATATCTTTACGTTTCAAAACCTGAACATTTTGGCATACCTTAGAAAAAATGGATGTATTTGCTTGTGTCTGTGTATGTGTGTGTGTGTGCGTGTATGTGTGTGTGTTCGGATACAAATTTTTGTCGACGATTTCGGGAACACGGATGAAGCGATTTGAATAGTTCAAAAAACATTCGATTCATATTGATAAGGAGACGTGCTGATTAGTTTTTAGCGAAGACAGGTTTAGCCGTTCCGAAGATATGTGGAAAAAGTGCCAAAAACGGTAACTCAGTTTTTAAGAGAACGGAGCGTCTGATTTGCATAATTCAAAAAACATTTTGCTTGTATTAACAAGATGAAGAACTGGTCAAATTTTCATGAAGGTAGGTCTAGTGGTTTCGGAGATCTAGTAAAAAAAAAAAGTAAAAAAAAAATACCATTTGGCGATCAAAAATGATCATTAGACATATGCACATCAAATTATTAGATATTTTATAGAGATTTTAACAATAAGTATAAATTTTGTTTACATTCCTATGGGTTCCGTACCAGTGTTTATCCGTTAGACAGCGACGCGGCGCTTACGCGCTTCGATATTTCGTCTCTATGCAGTTAAAGCAGTACGATTGCTTTGAAAAAAAGTTCAGAATTTCCAAAATATTTCAGAATAAATTTTCCTTCAAAAAGTCTTTTTTTTTCAAAAAAGTAAGATTTTGTCAAAAATTTATAGTTTCTCAAAAATCTAATTTTTTCAGAGTAAATTTTTTTCAAAAATGTTAATTTTTTAAAAAAAAATAATTTTTTGTACGGGAAGTTCCAGCAATTTGCCTTAAGACACGATGCCATACGCCCCACTAGTTTCATAGGTAAAATTGAGCATTTTCATAAGCTCAAAAAATCACAATCCAACTTCATTGAAAAATAGCAGAAATTCTTAGGGTTATGTGTTTTTTATATGCGAAACATGAAAAAAATAAAAAATTAAATAAATAAAAAATAAATTAATAATTATTCCAACGCTGTTGATCAATATTTGATCCAATACATTAAGAATAAATATTCAAGTTGGGCCACCCTTGATAATTTTTTTTATGTAAAATTGAGCTTTTTCATAAACTTAAGAAATTACATTCCAAATGTATGAAAAATGGCGGAAATCGAGATGAAAAATGAAATTTAGGGTTATGTGTTTTTTATATATGAATTATAAAAATAATAAAAAAAATAAATGAATAAGAAATTAATTAATAATTATTTTAACGCTGCTGATATAATACCTTATTTCGGACAAAATAAGAGATGAAAGTTATATGCAGTGTAAAAAATTTGCCCGTAAAATTTGTTGAATAATGTAGCTATTATTTCGTAAAATAAATTTAAATTAAAAATAAGACACTGCCTATGTCGTAAAAAAAACAGATAACAAATTTTAGAAAAATAGTAAAAAAAAACATTTTTATGATTATTTGGAAATTTTACTGAACATAGGACGATAATTGTTTGTTACGTGTTATGTGTTTGATAAAGTTAATTTAGTTTAGACAATATAAATGTCTAAAGTCAAGTTGGACCTTTGTGCCTCGTCCTATCCTACAGCGGTCTGAAATTATCTAGCAGCTTTACTTTAATACAGGCAGAGTTAGGAATTTTTAAAACAAATTTCAAGAATTTCGCACGCCTGAATGCCTCCTTTCTAAGAGAATTCTTCCACGACTTGAAGCTCACTTCAAGTTTTAATAAAAAACTTAACACTAAATTAAAACTCCCGAAATACGTGGCACATGGTAAATTATGTAGGTCTTCTATAAAACTCTTCTTCGATCACGTTTTGCGCATTAAGAACGCAAATTAGAGAAATTAGAGAAATTATCTAAATCGTTGCTAAATAGGTAACATTTTTAGAATCAAGATAACAAAGAAAAATACTTCTGAGGAAATACCAAGATAATAGCCATACAAAATAAGCTAGGTGTAAATGGCATTTTGCCTCATGGCAAGTTGCATAAGCTTTCTGTCATGTAAATAATTGACTTGATTGATATATTAATTAATATGACTTGTTGTAGAGCATTATGTATTGCAGGTTCCCAAACTTTTGTTATTAATATGGATATAGATTTGTCAGTTTTGAACTGTAAATTAGTATTAAAAAGATAACCATGCGCCGAATTCTTGTGTTAAATCCAAAATATGCAGTAACACAAAATCAATAATTATAAGTCAATAATAGGCCGTATGGGTTTAGTCACACCGCCGGGGATCCCGTGAATGTTGCCATCAACCCATGAGGATCTATGTGGATCACTTTGGAAATCTCTGGTTTATATACTACACATAATTAGGCAAAAAACGAACATGGGCCTAATGCACACAGTTGGTATATATTTTTTTATAATTAAACTAGTTGAAAGTGGCATTTTGCTTTAAGGCAAGTTGCGTGTACATTACGAAATGTGTAATAATTAACTTAATCAATCAAAATTATAAATTATAAAATTTAGATATTTAGATAAGATTTTCAACTGCTCGATTACATAGATCATGTACGTAGTCCTTGATATTAATTAATGATAAAAAATTTTTACACAACTAGAGAAGGTTTTTAGACTGCTCACTTACTTTTTTGTTAATTGCAAAACTACTTCTAATGGCTTGACTAATCTTTTCGCAAACCTAATCGCGATTCCTCCTTATAGAATTTATTCCAATGACTTTAAATTTGTAACATTCTAATTTTCACTTATCACATTCTTTCAAACTTTGATGAATTTTAAAAATTGAACGACGAAAAATAATTTAACAATCAATTTCAAAGTGACTTTCCGACAAACCTTTTGTCAAAAAAAAATAATCAGCACGATTTTCAAATGATTTCTTTCGAATAGTTTTACATTTCGATCTTCATAATCGGCTCAGAATTTTTGACGTAAAACGTGGACGAAATATTTTGCACTTTTCTACTAATAAAGAAACGTTTTGGCCGATTGTCTCGAAAAACTAACCAACGTGACAACTTATATAGTTTTATCGAATGCTTTTAAATTTTTAGAAAAGGAAAAGGAAGTATTTTTGGAGAACACGTCGACGAAATTTCCATTATTGACTCATGTCAAAATGTGCTTCTAGTTTTTAAAAGCTTTGACAAATTTTCAAACTAAATAATTTGTCGTTAGATCGTTATATTTTAGCATGATTTCTATCATCAAAAAAAGTTTTATAAAAGTTATAAGTAATCGTGTTCTTAATTATTGAATAGACATCTGCAAAATGCAACAATACAAAAAATAACTAAATTATCTGTATTTCAACGGACTCTCTAAGACAAATAATTTTGAAAAACAAAAATTTCGTAATATAATTTAAGACATCATTTCACCAAGAAATTGCGAAGTAATTTGAATATTTCAAAACAATTATGTAATTTCCAAAGTTTGTGTATCCAAACCAAGACAAACTTGAATCAATCTTACATTGTAGTAATGAAAATTGAAGAATTTGAATACGTAATCTATTCGAGTATTATTAAAGTTTTCAATAAAAATTAAGTCCTACTGCCCCAATTTTACTGATGCAAAAAGTACAATTATGGTTATAGTATTATAGATTAGTTCCCGTTCCCGTGTGAAATAATCAATACTTCTCTGTTCGTAAGCCTCCTATATTGATTTAAAGAAGTTTAAACTTTAAAGAAGAAGCCAGTTTGTTTTTACTTGCCATACATACCGTTGTAAGCTATCTATATGATTATTTGTATGAGTAGATTACTTTGAAACTTCTTCCGAAAGAAAACTAATGGCGACACTTCGACATCGACGAGGAGATCTTCTAACATAAACATCTTTTTAATTCCATGGGTTAAAAAATATAAATATTATCCGCATACAATGTTGTTTATTAAAAATCGATAAATAAATCTTGGAATTTTAATTAAACGTTATGAATAAATATTTATAATTTATTTTACAATGTATTAATGATTTTAAGAGATATATTGAAGTAATAATAAATACATTTAGCTTTTGATGGTTGGAACTTCTTATAAACCATTATATACAGTAAAATAAACTGATATATAGTTGAATTTAATCGACCCACAAAGTTGATTACTATAACATTTTTGTTGTTTTTAAACATATTTTAAATCTAAATTATTAGTAGATAGCACTTAAAATGCCTAAATCGAATGCCAATCCAGTCATTGGACGTCCGGGTATGAGCGACGACAAATATTATAATTTTTCTTGTTAACATACTTAAGATAGAGCTCTACTAATTAAGAGAATGGGTTAGAAGAAACCTTCAAATAACTCACACGTTAATACAGAATTGAAGTGTCCTATAACCTGTGGGGCTAATTTGACCGAATGACTACCTTGGTGTTACAGATAGCAACCCAAAAAAGTGTCTTATTTCTGTCTGATAAATTTTATTACTACGATTTCTGTAATAGCAAATATTTATTGACACAGCAATGTCAGATTTGGTCTATTTTCATATTGCTATCTACATTTCCAAGTGAAAATCGATGTCACTACTGCTTGACTTCAGGCCCTCACAAAGTGGTTCTAGCCACTTACCCACGAGCGAGCCCAATTGATAAAATAATATAATTTTTCTTGCGCAAAGATTAATGATTTGGATTCAAGAATCTTCGTTCCAACAAATTGTACATGACTATAGTTTTTTTTAGTATTTACCAGTCTTTAGCAGTATTTAATAAATTATAGCTAGCTATAATAATAATTTGTAAATTATGCTTTCAGAAAAAATGCATGTTATTCATACCATACGGCTTAAACAGCCTTAGGAAGATCAAGAGATATGAAAACATTCCTCTATTGCATATTATTACAATGTATAACTTACAATTGATAAAATTAGTTAGTGAAACATGTGTAGTACCTATATATGTATGTTTGTATAAATTTCATTTTTGAAAGAACTATTGAATTGAATTGGTCCGAAAACATCTGATTCGTATTACAATTGCACAAGGATTGATTTTTAAACTACAAATTACAAAATCTTAGACATATGCAAATGTAAGTATCATATTTGAACACATACTTTAACCCTTCTCGATCGAACTAAATTTGGAGATGGATATCATGATACCTACTCGGATTAATTTTTCGCCGATAATTATGCTATTAACATAGCAATTCAGTTTATTTAATACTTACAAATATTAGACAATGTTCTTCATTTTAAAACCGATTTAGTAAGTTTTATTTATTTGCTTTTAATAAAATAAGAACTATGAAATTTACATTATTTATAATAATCTATTTGAAAAATGAAAACATTTAATATTCCTTGAATACACGATGCCGCACACCACTAGTTATTGAATACACTCATCTAGTGATGTTTTTGTATAAAAGTGTTATGATTTATAATTAATGTGCTCTATGAATGCATACAGTACACGATTGGTATAGTAATTTGCCGTGGTGGCTGAAAGTAGACATACGTTCGAAAAGGGTTTATATCGACTATAAATTGTACAATATGATTTGAAGTTAATTGGCAGTAGATTGAAAAAATGAAAATCTCAAACTTTTGTTTAATAAATATAAAAATATCAAATATTTCAGAAAGTACAAATTTTCTGTAAGTGAATATATTGATATTCACAAAAAATAAAAATTATATCATTGGATATTAGATTACTATGTATTTTCGTGTATATTTTAAGTTACAATTCTTTTATTAATTTTATTTTCTAATACTGGTCTATAAATAAAACGTTGCAGCAATTTGTACCTAATTGTACGTTTTCCCAATTTTTAGCGACAATATAATTGAAACAAGATCTTAGAAGATTGTACTGGACAAATTTGATGATAAAAAAATAGTAACCTGCAATACGTAAACATCACAGAATTTCATAAAGTAAAAATATTCAAAATAAGACCAATTTTAGGTATAAATTTAGTTCAGAGGTTCCGGGTTCGATACCCACTTCAAGCAGCCTGTTGTCAGGTAGCAGGAACAACGATTTTCACTTGGAAATATAGATACCAATATTTTTCCAAGTAAAAATAGCCCTTAATTCAGTATTGCAGCATTATCCCAAAGTATAAAAAATTAAAAAGCTTCCACAGATAGAGTAATATACATAATATAAGCACAATCAATGGATTGCCTAACAAACAATATTATCTTACAAAAAGGACTCGCGCGTTGCTCGTCTGGGATTTTGATGAAATTTGGCATAATGGTAGATTTTTAACTGACCGTAGTAAAATATTAGAGGCCTATGAAAATCGGTTTAAATATAAAAATTAATTAAAGTATGCATTTTTGCAGCGCACTGTACGCATAGCATGGAACGTTCTTTCTACTAGTGGTAACATCGGCGAATTCTAATTTTTGCGCCTATAATCAAGAGTTCGTATCCCAAAAAAATAAGTACCAATATTTTCAGAATAATATAAAATTAGTTCAATAATATTTATTGCACAATTATTAGATAATTAGTTGCATTTTCTATAGTATTTTAAAAATTGTAGGATAAGTTACATCTAGCATTGGTTTATAAAACAAAAGTTCCAGGAGTTTGCAACTAGACATTATGCTAGACGTTAGTAATCACATCTAGTATTAGTGTATAAAACAAAAGTTTCAGGAGTTTGCAACTAAACATTATGTCAAACATTAGTAGTACCCAGGGCCGGTCCTGCCTTGCATGCAATGCATGCAAAAAATGCGGGCGCACGCCTTAGGGGGCGCCAAAACGAGTTTCGGAAATTAAATTTTTAATATAATATTTATATTTTTTATAGAAAATTTAGAATTATTTATATAAAATCTAGAATTATTTATATAAAATCTAGAATACTTAACAAATTATAATAAACAATCTAACTTAACTATAGGGATACGAAGGGACAAAAAGCATTATTTATTTTGCAATGTGATATCAGTAGATACAATTAACCGATTAATAACTCTACAAATTAGTAAATAACAGCTCTGTTTATTGCTTAATCTTCTTATTCAATTTTTGTTTGTTTGAAGTTACCGTGGAATTGAAAAAGAAATTATCTAGTGTTCAATCTCATAAGCGCAAACCTGCGAAAGATTAAATTAATTATTAGGCATTATTGACAAAAAATTGCGAGCTGATTTAGTTGAAACGGAGCTTATTAAGAAATATAAACAAATTATAATCGGGAAAATGAAAAATGGGGAGTTAGTGCTTAGAAAATGACATGTTTATTCCAAGAATTTGAATTGTAACTTTCGCTTTTGTTGCAAATGTTTCGCTACTGATGAATTTTGAATGCTGAAGACATGCGTGGTTAGGATTATGGAAATGGAACAAATATGAAAAATGGAAGCAAAATTTACTTTGGAACGAAAATCTTAACACTTTTTTTATACCTAGTGGTGTCCATACTCTAAATTTAATAATTATTAACTATGCAAAATTAATACATTATTATACAAGTATAACAAATATAACAAATTTTTCTTCAATATAGTTCAAGAAATGTGTAATTTCTTTGCATTTTTTACTGATTTTTGGACAATACTTCTAAAATATGTTAAAAATTTAACTTTAGAACAACAAACTAATACTATGAATATGACGAGAAAGCAATGATGAATATCATTCGGCTCTTACGATATCAATCAGGAGAAGTTTACGACGCAATTTTGGATATTGTAAATGATAAAAAATTAAATTAAATTAAATTTTAAAAAACCCAAAATTAAATGCGAGTGTTATGATGGAGAATGAAAAGCTAGTTTTTTTAGCTCTCTTGACATGATTTGTTTAATAGAATAAATCTCATAATAACTAAGTAGAATGTTTCAAAACCAAAGTAAAATGTTTCAAAATATTAATATTGCACATACGTTAAAAATATTTAAAAACTTAAAAGCATTTGATTATAATCAACCCGCGAATCGGCTCGATTTTCTAAATAAAAATAAAAAAATCAATATATTTTATACGCTTTTAAATTATATCTAATTTTTATGTACTAAATCCAGAATACTTAAAAATTAATTTTTAGAAAATATGTGAATATTTATATAATTTTAATGATAAACTGTTAAAACAGTTAAAATTAACAGGGGGGGGGGGCGCTAGAAAAAAAGTTGCATGCGGGCGCTAAGGACTCCAGGACCGGCCCTGGTAGTACCTACTAATTTTCGATTCTGCATCAATATAATTCAAATAAGAATTTCAAAATTTCTATTAAACAAATTTGATAATGAAAAAATCTTAACCTGTAATACGGAAATCCTTGTCCGACATGTAAGTCCATCGCGGCCGCGTGGGCGTGATGTGCGCTGGCGGCTGCCGCGACCGCGTGCTGGTGGTAAGCCGCCGCTGCCGCCTGTTGGGCGGACGGCGACGCGTTGTGGGGTCCCAGGACGGCCGCCCAGGGCGACGAGAAACCACCAGGATGGTGCGGATCCATTGAGAAAATTGTCAATTTTGTTCAACCAGACACAAAATATGCACTTCACTTGTAGTTAATTAACAGTTTACACGTTTGTTTTTGAAGACACGATTTTCACATATTTTTAGTTGTAAATGATCAGGACATATTACACAAATTAGGAGAAACTTTTGATAATAAAGACTTTGAATAATATGTTCTTGAAATAGATTTGCATGAAATAATGTGCACATATAAGTACATACCGATGATTAGATATCGTAATTTATTACGATTTGATTTTGAATTATATAGCAATATATTTTAAAAAAATAACTTATTTAATCATTCTTTATTAATTTGGAGTTGATAATGTTTAAATAAATAAAAATTTTAGTCAAAAGTTTTCTCACATTCTAGTGCACAATCACTATGAAAAATTCACGTATTTTAAAACACAAATTATTCAAAAATCAAGTTCAATGTTAAATGCACAGAAAAAAGTTCTAACATCATTTGTTCTAAATTATTTTTCCCAAACATTCACAGTTAATTATACTTTAATATTTAATATAAGTTTGACAGTAATACCGAATTCATCGTTATAATGTATAATCCTTTTATGAACAATTTTTCGATATTAAGTATTTTATATATACTTCACTGTTGGATAATAATATATGAAATGAATAAAAATAGTCTAAATAAATATAAAAAAGAACTTTTTAGATACATATATTAAATATTTTAATTTAAGATTAGAACTTTTAGAACTTTAATGACTTGTATACTGAAAAAATAAGAAGTTTTGAAAACTTTTATATAATATTTATAAGTTTTCTTTACAAAATATCTAAACGTAGTCACTGGTCACTAGGACCACTAGATGGACCACCCGTACATATACTAAATGAAATTATTCAATAATCAAAAGTTTAGAAGACTGGTAATGAATTAGTAAACTGGAATAAAAATAATGCTATACAAAAAGTATAGTTTACAAAGCACTCATCATTTATATTCAGGAATTTATAACAGATTTATATTTATATTTTAATATTGTTCTCAGGACATACTAGAAAGAAATATTGAATATGTAAAAAAAAATTATAAATGAATGGAAAAACTTTCAGCCAAGCCAAAGCCAAATATTCAAAAATTTATTCAATCATTTAATATTTATATTATAATATTTGTCAACTCAGGTCGTCAAAAAGAAATATTAAATTTGTATAAAAATTATAAATGAATGGGAAAACTTGCAACCAAGCCAAAGCCAAATATTCAGGAATTTGTTACAATTATATCATTGACGCAAAAACACTAACAATGAGTTGAAGTATGTAAAAATGAAATAAGAACTAGGAATGAAGACCTTTGGATTTTTCCTAATTAGCCATATGAAAATTAAAAAGGCGATTACTAAATATCTTCAGAAAATTGTCAACAGATCGTAATTCATATTGAAATAAAAACAACTTAAAAGGGTAATCTGGTCTAGAATTTTTAAAAAATTCATTTTTTCTTCTTTGGATATTTTCGAAGTTTTACTAAAGAATAATTGAACAAAAGGAGTTTTCAATATTTCAATTAATTTTGGAATATAATTGTATGAAGGCGATAAATCTAAAACACCATTTTCTCAAAACTGTCTTTTTCGATACGGTACCCACGATTTCTCAACTTCTACTGAATCAAATTATGTACTTGAAATTTTTGCATTCGCAGACGTTCATTCGCAAATTTGGATTTTTATTATTTTTTCAAAAATTCGAACATATCAAAAAAGTTGTAATAAAAACAATTTTTTTCTAGGCATTTTGTGGAAAACAATTATCTTAAATTGTCCGTAGTACATAGTAGTAATAGCGACATTATTCTATATTGATAATATATATCTTTTTTCTTATTCGAATTATTTGAAAGGCCAAAAATATGATATGATTGATTATGTTGGGTCAAAAATATGTTTAGATGATGCATTTTGTTTAACAAGGTTTTAAATTAGTTTAACATTTAAATGTTATTTTAAGCTATAATAGGGTTAGGTTATTTATAATGTATATAAATTTCTATTTTGCAAATAAATTATGGGTATGGTGGGATGCCAATTTTTCACTTCATCATTCAGAAATAAAAGTATTTGGACTATTTTAAATTTTTATAATCTAAGACATTTATCTAATATCTGTTATCTATCTAATAACTTGTAGCAAAAATATAGTAAAAATATTGTGTGTCTTTTTCTTTATAGCTTTTCAAACATCACATAGAATTCATGCCTCTAGAGCAGCATAGTTCCTTAAGAAAAAAAAATCCGGTGCAAAAAAATTTTGGAACAAATTGGAATTAATGTGAACAATCAATGAAATAATTAACTTTAGTTCAAAGGACAAAAAAAAATTAATATGTAACAAATTAATCATATTATATAGTAACTTGTAACAAAAATATAGTAAAAGTATTGTTTGCCTTTTTTAAAGCGTTTCAAACATCGCATAAAATTGATGCATCTAGACCAGAAAAGTTCCTTAAGAAAATAAATCCTAAAAATATAGTAAAAATACTGTTTGCCTTTTTCTTTATAGCTTTTCAAACATCGCATAAAATTCATGCCTCTAGACCAGAATTGCCTCTTAAAAAATCCTGTGGCAAAAAATCACGAACAAACTTGAATTTATTTGAACAACTAATTAAAATTTAAACTAATTTAAACTCTGGTTGAAATGACAAAACTAAATTAATGTGTAACAAATTAAACATCATAATCTGTACAATATTTCACTAAAATATTGAAGTAACTCTCGCAGACTCCAACATCATTTCATCCTCAACAAAACTAACCTCGTTGTCACATTTTTAATTTTAAATCCAACATATCCGCACTTTGTTTTAAACTACTGCATATCATAATTCCTTCTTATCTAATACATTATTAATTAAAAATATTAATTAAATCACACTTAGTTATCTGACACTTCACCAACTTTAAAGAATAGAATATAACCATGATGGGACGCACGCGCGCGCCTTCGTACAACACAACGCAATCCTTTCGTAGAACGGACTGATAATACATTCAGCTGCCGAGCGCTGTTTTCTTCGGGACGACATCGCCTGGTGGGAGAAAACGTGCCGAGGTGCATGGATATGCTACAATTTTTTTTACTCGGTGGATATTAAATCATAATTTATTTTATTAAATTCAATTATTCGATGAAATGGTGTTTTTTACATATTTTTATTTATCGAATTTTTGGATAACGATAAGACAGGTGTTTATTAAATGTGAGCTTGGAATCTTAATTAAAATTTGAAATTTTAAGATTAAATTGATTAGATTTTTCAAGATTAAAAGAATTTGTAACTTCGCGCAGGGTGCGTTATGGTGATCAGCTAAAAATTGTAAGTAAATGTTTTTTTTAAATCTTCACCATTCAGAGGTTCCTGAACATTTTGGCATACCTTAGAAAAAATGGATGTGTGCCTGTAGTATGTAGTAGGATAAAACTTTTGTCGACGTTTTCGGGAGCATAGATTAGCCGATTTGAATGGTTCAAAAAGCATTCGATTCCTATTGATATAGAGACGTGCTGATTAGTTTAGCTGAACTTAATTGTTTTCCACAAAATAGCGACTATCGAAAGCAAAACTATTTTTATTACAACTTTTTTTTGATATTAGGTTGGTCCTGCCGTTTCGGAGCAAGGAGTGTAATTGGCAATTTGTAAGAGAACGAAGTATGCGATTTGAATGATTCACAAAACATTCTGCTTGTATCGACGTAATAAAGAATTGATTAAGTTTGTGCAGAGGCAGGTCTAGCAGTCTCGAAGATCCAGAAAAAAAAATAAAAATGTTGTTTGGCGGTCGAAAATCAGATATTTTGTAATTTGAATTACCAGATATGAATAGGTATCAAAAACTTTCAAGAAATTTCAAAGTTTTTCAAAAATATCAGTATTTCCAAAAAAGGCATTTTTTTCAACTGTTTAAAATTTTCAAAAATGTCCAAAAACATTCAAAATTCTCAAAAAATCTATTTTTTTCAATGCTTTTAAAAATATTGAATTGTACAGGAAGTTACAGCAATTTGCCTTAAGGCACGATGCCATGCACCACTAATGTAACTTTATTGTAGCTTATATACTTAACCTTGAAAATTTACTGTTTTAAAAGTTCAAATTTTATTATTGAATTTGTTTTTTTTATTTATTTTATGAGAAAGATTTCTTAGAAGCAATGTAATATCAAAAATACGTGTTATCCTATTTATTTACATCTCGAACGAGAAGTTTGTTATCGCAAAAAAAATCCGATTTGCTAATTTTATGTTTTCTCGACGTTTCAAATGAATCTGAATCGAATAAGACCCAATTTGGAAAAAGTATGTGTGTATGTGTGTGTATGTATGGTGTATGTATGTATGGCGTGTGTATGTAAAAAACCGATTTTTTAACTTTCGTCGACGTTTTCTCAAAAACCGCTGGACCGATTTAAAAAATTTAAAAGCCATTCGAAGTATATATGAGGACTACCGTTTGTCAGCTTTGCAAGAAGATCAGCCAAGCCGTTTCTTAGTAAATAGCAAAAAAGTGACATATTCATCGTCCACGATTTAGCCCACAATTTTGAATCGACTCAAAATTTCAAAAAATTTTCAACGACATTGGTTGGGAATCGCGTTGATCAGGTTCTGGTGAAGATCGGTCAAGACGTTTCATCGTAATTAAATGATTTTTTTTTGACGATTTCGATTAAATTTTGTAAAACAATAGATTTCGTAAGCTGAAATAACATACTAGAATATTATATTGTAATAATATTAAAATTATATTTATTAAAGGTCTGAAAAAATTAGAGAAGATCATGTGGGGGAGGGGAAGGTTTAGTAAGATGTATTTAAAAAAATAAAATTGTACATAAAAATTGAAGAATTTTACGCTCTATTCCAGGTACCGAAAATACAAGTAAAGTTGGTGAGGGAAAAAGGGAAATTTTAAATATCACCGCGTATTACCAAGGGCGAGAGGGGATCAAAAATCCTTAGAAATCACTCAGATGATTAATGGAGGCCCCTTGAACTGCAGTGATAATTTGACGTAACTACTACATTGCGTTTGCAGATGGCAACCCAAGTGGTTGTCCTACGCCAATGTAACAAATTTTATTATTAAAATTTCTGTTATAGCAACAAATTTACTGATGCAGCAATACCGAGCAAATGCTTTTTTTTACTTGGAAACATATTGCAATAAATATTTCCAAACGAAAACTTATGTCACTTCTGATTGACATCAGGCTGCCCAAGAAAATATCCAAATCAGTGAAATTATCTAACATTTTTAAGATTTATTCGAATTTCAGTTCATCTATTTATGAACAGAAAAGTTTCTTGAATTATGTTAAATCTACATATAATCTATAAGCTAAGCATATCCAACATCGAATCGATCACCTTTGGGTGACCTTTCGACCTTTTTTTCATCTAATAAACCATCAAAATTACTGAATGTTGTATAAGAACGACAGATTGTAATTCTTAAATGTAAATAAAAAAAAGAATTATGTTACATAGAATACTATGTAAAAGTTATTATACTACATAGTAAAAGTATAAAAAATGTAGTAAGTGACTAAATACTATAGCAAGGTTGATAAAAAAGATACTGTAAGTTCCAAGAAAAACATCCTTAAAATAATGTCCACAATTCCCCAAAAACGGCATATAACACATTTATATACACTTCATATTAAATACTCATCAAAATACGTTTACCCGACGTTTAACTCATCGTGCTGAATGAAGGAAAAACACTTTCTCATAACATAATACAACTACTAATCTCTTATGCACGGACAACTCGGCGAGCGATTTTTTACGCGGTGGGCGTGCCGACCGAACGGGCGCATGACGCGGCAGACACCGCCTACGTGTAGGCGGGATCGTGCAGCTTCCGCGGACCACGAGCAACAGGTGGATTGAAATCGTCAAAGAAAAGCCAAGGATTCTAAAAGTGTTTTGTGAAAAGTTTTTTGAATAAGGCAGATAAAAGTATCGTCAACAAAAATTGCTAGAACTTTAATTCGGTTGAAAAATATGACATACAGTCAACCCTCCTATAACGAAGCATTTTGGGAAAGCGGTTTTCTTCCTGTATGATAACTTTATGTGTAACACGTAACATATCGTTGGTTTATTTTACGACAGAATTGGCCCATTAGTTATTAAATAATAAAATTCTGCTAGAATTTTTTATTGGAAAACATTTTTTGAAGTAAAACTTCTTTAGGCGCGACTAGGGTGTAAATACGTACAAATGCGATGGAGGTGCGTTACGGCAGATAAGATAAGAGTCAAGTGCAAATTCGTAATTCGCTTTCTATGATATCATTTCTATACGGGTCGATTGTGATTAGTCGTCGCGTTTGTGAATAGAGATCTGCCGTTATATGCGTACCGGCGTCAACTTTGTATGCGTACCGATGTCAACACGGAAATCGGCATAGCTAAATAATAATTTTAAAGTTGCATCGTAGTACAAATCTTGATTTAATGAATAACGCCTGATTCAGAAGAATATTATCCTGTCCCCCGTAAATAATTATAATAAAAATGATAGAAGAAATGCAGCATTTGCGTCGTGTATGAAACATAAGTTTATTGAAATAATTTCTATATTATTCGTAGTTTCTATAAATCTTTGAAGTTATTGAGACGGAAAATATTTTTTAGGCAAAACAGATACTACAGCTGTTCAAAGAATGAGATTATATTGCCAATTGAAACACAATTACATGATGAGTGAAGCTGCAAAAATAATATTTGTTGTTTAACATAATCCACTTTGTGAACAAATATTATAGAATTTATTAATCAGCATTTACTTCATTATTCTAATGAAGGTTTATTTTTAAATGCTAATTACAATGACAAACCGATCATGTCATATTCGAAGTGTGACTTCAAAATAACATTAAAAATATGTTTAAAAGCAATAATGTAATTGAATATAGAATTTATACCTTATCATTATATAAATGTGCATAATGGTTGACACTAATAAATGTGTGCATCACGAGTGTTACCATATTGCTAATAAACATTATTCAAATTGTTATATGATGTATTTATTTTTACTCAATGTTGTCTATAGTATCCGAAAATCATATCTGCCTAAGCGACTTTTAAATCGAACCGCCCTAATATGCAATAATATGCAACAATAAGTTGCATATATGCATTAGAATTGTCCTATATGGTTAAAATATACATTTGTCCAATTATGATTGATTTAAAAAGGTATGTGGAATGTCAGGCGATTTTCTCGCTTCTAAGCCCTTACAAGGCGAGGGAAAAGATGCTATGGCCGCAGTGCAAGTAATCTAATAGGTGTGAAGTGATAACTTGTATCATACATGTAAATTATATTATCTAAAGTTCGAAAAACAAAAGTAACTCTCTGTGGACGGCTGTCCACCTGTGTGGACAAACGTACTATGTGAGAAACAGGCTATTTTATAAATTAGGACTCAGTTTGCATCGAAACGTTGAATAAATTACATATAGCAGTGATAAACAGTCTTGTATTTTGAAAATAATTTTAATTTAATTTAGTAGTATTTTTAGCCTTTTTTTGCTATATAGTCTTTTTTAAAATATTAAAAACGACCGAGCGCTTTTAAATGACAAAACGACTGGTAAATTATGTAAATTAAGCAGTGAAGATGAGTTTCAAATAGACATTCATACGGACAAATTTCACGCACCAAATTTTCACGCATTACATTCGCACCAATGATAGTGATGTGTGTGATGATGATATAATTAATAAAAAGAAGAAGAAGTGATGAATGTGATGATGATATTATCCAACCAACAAAAAGAAGAAGATCGACAAATTAAATCGATTAAATGGCGCATGTGCCGATTCTCCTTCAATAATCGAGTGTGACATACATAAAAAAATACCCCGACTACAAAACCCAAACAATATAAGACATCTAGTAGATTATTTTACTTTATATTTTACAAATGAATTATTAGACAATATAATAGAAAAAGAAACAAAATGGCAACAAAAAAATGAACAAATATACTGACTAATCAGTGGCATATTCTAAATGTGAGAGAAAGAAAAAAAATTGTATTGTCTATTCTGACAGAAAAGCACCAGGAGGAAAGCGGCGAACAACATTTTATTGTAAAACATGTCAAAATCAACCAGCTATGCATTTTGGAAATTGTTTTGAACGTCACCATTCTTATGGTCAAAAATGATCAAAATAAGTTAATATTATTATTGTATGTCCTTCAATGACCACAAATTTTTATCAAACAAATTGCATAACATACACAATGAAATCAAGTTTACAGCCGGTACAGTAGATTGTTTTGAAATATCGGTGACGTCCCGTAAGGGTTAAGTTCAAAAGTGTTTTAGTATATAACAATAAAATATACACTTGACATTTTAAGATATTAACCATCATCATCAGGAACACCGCCATTCAAAAGGCCTATTATGACATACGAACTAAAACAAATCACTCTACATCTTAGAAAGCCATATATTGTTTTCTTAAAAGTATTTTTTCACCAGTGGTGGCGCTAGTAACGCGCGGGCGTTGGCCCAATTAGGGTTTGTAAGGCCCCCATTTTTTAGTTAAAAAAACGGTAAATTCCGTACCTTAGTTAAACAGATGTATGTAAATGAGATTATTGCTAATAGAATAATAGGCAGATTTAAAAATACTGAAGACTTTAAGAATCACGAGGTCGCTAGTGGTCACCGGCGTCACAGACGCTAAACGACGCCACTGGTAATAACGTTATTTTTTCACAATCAGTCTATCGTAATTTCCAAGATTTATTTATATATATGAAACTTATTTTATTTATTAAAAATAAGTTAATTTGTAATCAAATTCCAAAAATGTCATCTATGGACCCCTTAAATTCGCGTGAGTAATGATGCCATGACGTGAGAAATGACGCCATAGTAAGCAATCGTTCACATAATATTATCTATTAGAATATAATTAAATCAACAAGTTTTTATTCCGTATTCCGACTTTACATTACGTGTGCATACAAACATTGCAGTTTGCGCCAAATAAATTTATTATTATAATATTAACTTAAACATAAGCAACTAACCTTTTGACGCTTCACCACAGTCGCAAATTCCTTACGTCAAATTTTCTGATCGTACACCTTTGCAAATTGATTTGATTTGATATCACAACACTTCACTATAATTATCACACACCACTATCACTAAAGATATTTCACTATCACTATCACTATAATCCCCTTCTATAACAATAATTATTACAATCATGATTACACTTTTAATAACTGTCAAAATAAATGTGCATATGCATTTAGCACCGAATCGCGCGAAACACTGATGTGCACGTTGTGGAGCTGGGGACATTTTTTGATTGGTGTTGCCCGACGTTGACATTTGAGACTCGCTCATTTTAGGTTACCCAAAATGCATTGGGGTACCCAAGTATCGAAAAACTATCGATTTTACTGATATAATTTTGGATTATTGTACCGAAGTTGAAATATATTCAATTTTTTGTGGACCTTAACCATTGGTACTTACAATTTGAATACCACAATTAAAAAATTAAGACTAGTGGTGTGTATGGCATCGTGCCTTAAGACAAATTGCTGGAACTTCTTGTACCTTAAGGAAATGTTCGAGGAATATTAAAAGTTTTCAAATAGATTATTATAAATACTGTAACATTACGTAGTATTTATAAGAATTATATAAACTGCATTGCAAAGTTGAAAATATTTGTTCAAAGTATATTAGAACTTAAGTCAGAATTCCAATTAAAATCTGAATTATTTTCGATATACAAAAAAAAAAATTTTTTGAAAAAAAAATGGGATAAGAAATTTTTTTTCCGAAAGCAATTATTTTGTTAAAACAAGCAGAAATTCTTTGAATCGTTCAAATCGGACGCTTTTCCCTCAAAAACTGCCATTTTTTGCACATTTTTTGCCTTTGCAAAAAACTAATCACCACCACTCCCTGTCATTTCTTGGATCATCAAATCCAATCGGATGCTCCGATCTCCGAAACGGCTAAACCTGCCTTTGCCAAAAACTAATCAGCACATCTTCCCATCAATAGAAATCGAATGTTTTTTGAACCTTTCACAAATCGGTTGATCCGTGCGCCCGAAAACGTGGACAAAAATTGTATCCATACATACATATACACACACATCCATTTTTCCTGGGGTATGCCAAAATGTATTATCTTTAATTTTAAACGGATTTTACGAAAAAATAGCTACATTATTCAACCAATACAAATTTCACGAGTACATGTTTTACAGAGATAACATTGTATATAATCTTAATCTGGTATTTCACCAGAAATAATCATCTCCAGAGTTGCAATAACTATTTATTTAATCTATCTCTTGTAAAATTGTTTTTTTCTTAAACTTAATTTAATTTTTTATTTACAATTTTTCATTGTTTACTTCTTTTTCAGGGTAAATGTTCAGTTGGTCCTTTTTTCCCTAACTAAAGGCCTGTTCACACGACGCTTGTTTCGTTGCTTTTTTGGTCGGCTGGCTGTCATGCTGGTTATCAAGTAGGCAAAATGATGGGTAATCGATCTCCATTTGTAAGCGAGATTTTGATATCAAAACGTGCGCTGAATCACACTGCATTTGTTTTCTGGGCTGGCTGCATTGAATGCTTGATTTTTAGGTATGATTTGTTTTAGCATGTTTAATTTGTAAGTGTGTTTTGTTCTGGCTTCCTAGATTTTTGATTGATATTTGTTTTAGCTTGCTAAATTATCAGATATTATAAATCACATGACTAAATACTGCCCCCCTATTGGTTCGAACGCACAAATCCATCTACAAAAATAGCGCACGTTCTAACTTTTGCATGATTGCATTTTGACGACTTGACGACCAGCATACTAGCCAGCAGACCAAAAAAGCAACAAAACAAGCCTGGTGTGATTAGGACTTTGAACGTTCGCTATTTTTGTGGATGGATTCGTTTGTTCGAACTAATAGGAAAGCATATTTTCACATGTGGTTTATCACATTTAAAAACCTAGCAAGCTAAAACAAATATCGCCCAGAGCAAGCAAGCTTTCTCGCATCGTGTGATTTAAACGGCTTGAAAAACTATCATGAAAAGTAGCACGACAAAATCAAGCATGCTATCCAGCCCAGAAAACAAGCGTCGTGTGATTCGGGCTCAAGTTCAGTTTGTCCTTTGTTACCATAACTAAGTTCAGTTGTTTTTTTTTTACCCTAACTAAGTTCAGTTGGTCCTTTCTTACCCTATGGCTGTGAAAAAAAAACAATTGAAATTAACTTGAAAATAACAATACAGCTTATACAACATTTGAATATCACGGACTTAAAAATTATATTAAGGACTCTTGAACTAACCAGGAGTGCCCACTACGAAGAAAACTAACAACGAAACACTAGACACAAATTTATTAAGGTGAGCACATATAGGAACCGATTCTGCCGCATAATAGAAAAATGTTATGGCAAGGTCATTTTATGAAGAACTTTTCATACTGATATTGACAAAAGCCATGCGGTTGGTGTTCAGTCAGGTGAATTTCTCAGGTTTTCTGATACAAACCTTAACCTAAAATCCGCACAAATGTCAAAAAACGATTCTAGATAACAGTGTGTTTCTGATATCACTATCTGATATAATAGTTAAGGCAATTAGCTTGGGAATTACTAATCGTCTTAGGCTGCGCATAGATTAACCATTTAATCCAAAATTTTCTAATTACATAATTCAAAAAGTATTCAAGAATTCATCAAGTAAAAACCTTTCTATTTTACTACTTCTAAACTTTCTTGTCTACCTATTCACCTGTCTACTTTCTACCTGTGAACATATCTATCTTTGTAGAAGTCTATATTCATATTTGTCCACTTGTTTACCAGTCTGCTTGTCCACCTGCCAACTGTGTATCAATATTTCTGCATGCATATGAATCAACAATAATGATTTGCAATGATCATTTCAGACCACCAAGTGTATATTTTTAACACTTATACCTGCAACTCCGCTAGACCCGAAATAAAATCAATTTTTCATTCAGTCAATATAAGTAAAATGTTGTTTGAATCATTCGAATCGGAAGCTCCGTTCTATAAAAAAACAGCCACTTTTGCACTCTGTAAATTGTGACTCCGAAATGGCTACACTTTGCCAAATATTAAGCAACTAAACTGAACTTACATGTCTCGCCGTCAATACAAATCGAATATCTTTTAAATTAATCTAAGCGGATTCTCAATTCTCGCGTAACCCAAATTTCCATTTTTGCCACCTTTGTTCCATATGTCTGAAACGGATGAACCTCTCTCTGCCAAAAACAAATCAGCACGTATCCCCACGAATAGGAATCGAATGCTTTTCGAAGCATTCATATCGGTTGATCCGTGCTCTCGAAATCGTGGGCGAAAAATTGAATCCATTAGATTTGTTTGGGTTTAGTATAAATTATCCTACAGGAAGTGAACAACATTCCAATCACCGAAATAATTTAAAATATACCAAAACAATAAATTGCATTTGTAATTTAAATTAATATTGAACATAATTACCCCTAACATTCCAGCAGGCAACCTTGCGCATAATTTAATACAAGTTGAGTTGCACACCTCATATATCATACGTAATATGAGTAATTTGTTTAATTGTATATATGTGGTGATATACTATTTAATCATATATTAACTAATGTGTAGATAATTTATATATTTATAAGTTAAAAAGGTTGATAGTCCCCAGAAAAGTTTAATATAACAGGCATTCAACTGTATGTATGTGTTTAGTAAAAAAAATGTTATAACTATGCAAGACTGTAATTAATTGTTTATAATTAATTTAAAATTAATATTTGAGTAGGGCATTAATAATTGTTTGCCAAAAGCAGCCTAAAACATTCTATACAATTCACATAAATTTTATAATAAAAGAATCAATTTAAACTAGTAGTGTATGGCATTGTGCCTTAAGGCAAATTGCTGGAACTTCTGAAACCGTAACGAAATGTTCGAGGAATATTAAATGTTTTCAAATAGATTATTATAAATATTGTATTCTAATATTTATAAGATTAATATAAACTGATTTACAAAGTTAAAATTATTTATTTAAAGTATATAAGTGAGCTTTAAAACTTTAGCCAGAATTAAAATTAAAATCTGAATTATTTTTGAAAAAAAAAGTTTATGAAAAAAAAATAATAATTTTAAAACAAACATTTTTTTCCAAAAGCAATTGTTTGGTGAACACAAGCAGAATGTTTTTTGAATCATTCAAATCAAATGCTTAGTTCTTTTAAAAACTGCAATTTTTTGTACACTTACCTCTGAATCTTCGAAATGGCTGGACCTGCCCTTGCCAAAAACTAATCAGCACTTCTTCCAAATCAGATACTCCGTTCTCTCAAAAACTCGATTTATATTTTCTGCACTCTTTGCACCGTATCTCCGAAACGGCTGATCCTGCCTTTGTTAAATACTAATCAGCACATCTCCCTATCAATAGTTATCGAATGTTTTTTTAATCATTCAAATCGGTTGATCCGTGTGCCCAAAAACGTGGACGAAAAATTGCGGACACACAAAACACACACACACACACAGACATCCATTTTTCAGAACTTTTGAAACGTGAAGATATGCAAAAATTTTCATTTTAGATTTTCAGCCCATTACTATAACTTACCCTACGAGAAGTTAATTATTAATTCTTTTATTTATATAACTACAAAAAATTACAAAGTAAATTAAAAATTTACTAGTAAACTATTTTACTTACCACTATTCGTCCTGGAAAACATGTAGACATTTAATTAAAAAGAAAATCATTCATTTAATAAATAATAAAAGGACTTTTTTTGTTGTCCACTCTATGAAGAGTAAAACTTTTATTTATTTATTAGGACATAACATATATTTGATATAGTATCTGTAAAAACCTTACATAATACGAGATATCAAACACAAAAAATAAAATTTATATAGAAAACTAAAGATAGGTATTTTAGGGCGTATTACTAAAATATAATATTAGGCACACCTAATGATACCCTATTTAAATAATTAAATGTAGTGTATAAAATAAAGAGAACAAAAAACAAAAACAAATATTTATAACAATTGTAGAAAAATTAAAACAAGGAAAATAAGAAATTGTATAAAAAGACACGTCTTTGTCAGATGCAACAATTTCTGCACCATAAGTTAATTTTTTTATAAGCAGTTTTTTTATTACATCTAACGACGACATTAAAATTGTACATTTTCCCAAAAATAATTCTTTGAAAAAATGTATTTTGTAATTTGTTTTTGTTTTATTTATGATAAATTGCAATATTAATTAAGAGGCATTGTATATAAAAATAAATAAATTTATATGAATTTAGAAATAAAATATAAATTCAAATATAAAAAGTATAAGGTTGGTACGATAGCTTCATAGTTTGATTATAGAAATTTAAGATTTTTATTTGTTTAAACAAAAC
The DNA here is from genome assembly GCF_003426905.1 of Ctenocephalides felis. Taxonomy (NCBI): domain Eukaryota; kingdom Metazoa; phylum Arthropoda; class Insecta; order Siphonaptera; family Pulicidae; genus Ctenocephalides; species Ctenocephalides felis. The sequence continues at coordinate 62,954,616 of NW_020536999.1, forward strand.
GTTGAAGAATTTTGTAACTATTTTGTGTGATTTCCAAAAACTCATAAAATGTAATTAATGTTCCGATTGTTATTAATAAAAAAAAGAAAATCTGATCATCAAAAATCAAAAATATAAAGTCGTTGGCAAAACATATAAATTTAATAGCACAGGATAAAAATCAGTTAGAAAATATTGAACCAATATTTAAATTGTCCTCAACATATTTGAAAAATATTAAAACATTTTTTAATAATATGGTTATCAAAAATTAATAAAATTTTATAAATAATAAATTGAAAATAATATACCAAATTTCTAACTAAAACTGAATTTTTTTTATGCATTATTACATATATCTATAGAAGCTATCGTTGTCAACATAACTAGAAAAAATATAAAAAATTAGAAAGAATAATTATTATTAATAAAATAAATGCCTCTTACTACAATTTGCATGAATTCATGAAAATATGGCAGTGAAAAATTGGTCTATTCTCGGCGAATATCTCACGATAGACACCTAAACTTATTTAATGTATATGATAAGGCATCGAGCACTTAATATGATTTAATATATAATATTCACTATTATAAACATGCGATATAAATGCTACAATACCTAATACAAAATGTTTTTGTAGTTTTTCATTTATAAATAATAAAATACTACCGCTACACTAACTTCTTAAATCCGGTTTGTTAGAATTTTGAAAATACAATCACCAAAATGGTGATTTTTAGGCACTTGCACAGCCGGAGACATTATTAATAAAATAATTAAATAATATGTAAAAAGATTCTTTGATTAATGAATAAATAATAATAGTTTCGTCGATATCGATTCATTGAAATAAAGCTTTTCATAGTCAAGTTAGACAAAGGGCATCTTAGAACAAAAAAATCTTTCAAAAAAATAAAAAAATACTAAAATTTGAAAATCTACTTCTAAAAATATTATCGATTATAGTCTGGTTATATCTGTGTTTTTTTAATAATAAATATGAAGCACGTTCTGCAATAATTCAGACCAATTTTTAGGTCAATTCTAATTATAGCAATTTTAGGTCTGACCACGAAGCCTTGTGGAACGCCGGTAGTAAAAAAATACCAGAAGTCAATCGTTGTTTAAAATTCATTAGTATCAAATCTATTTTATGATCTTTTGATTAAGGATAAAAATTTAATAATAACACTATAGTGTTAAACGTGATAAAGGCCCGCAAATGAGACCTTGCGGCTCGCCCAATCTCATAGTAGTGTTTGGTCGCCTTGAAATTGAATTAAACTGTCTTAAAAATGTTAAAAAGTCATTGTATATACTTTGGCCAATTACATTTAAATCCTATATTGTTCTCGTGACGAGGGAAATAATTCCGAATAATTTACTTAATTATATAACATGTTGGGTCATCATAAAATTTTTCTATATCAACTTTGTATGAGTGGTAAACGTAATATTTTAATACACGTATCAAAACAAGAAAAGGAATAAATTGGAAAAACATTTATGATTTCTAATAAATAGTAAAAATGTCAAAACATAAAATCAAAATTAAAAACAGATATTTCACAAGTAGTCTACAGTAACGAATAAAACTAAAATATATAATCTGTATATTTTTATAAATGTTGTCTCCGGCTGATAATTATTTTTCATAAACGTTGTATTGATTCATATGTTTTATAAATTACCTAAACATATCCAATATATTTAGGAAAAAGCTATAATTTCTATAATCTATCAATATTAAATAACATATGAACGATCTATACCTATGTAGGTGGTATTTACTTTAACTTTACATCGAAATATAAAATAAATATATTAAGCGTTATTTTTAAACGAATTGAATTTAAATTTTCAACAACACTGAAATGGAAAAAATATTGTTTCAGTGATATTGAAAATCTAAATAAAAAAATAAATATTTTTTGTGTGCAGATATAGAGATCTGTAAACACTTATCAATGTCGAAATTTCTTCACACATTTTGTGGTAATTAATATGCACTTGTTTGCATTTTAAAATATTTGAAATAAGTGACTAATTAAAAAAAGAGTCACTAATTTTTCTTGGATAACACGTATGTCTACCGAGAAAATTATTCAAATGCGTCGACGATCTGGCTCGAAGGACTAGATCGTATTTTTCGCTAGTTTAATAGTTTTTTGTTGAATTTAATGCTATTTACGTGTTCCAAATATACATCTAAGATTTTAGCATAAATTGGCTAAGTTTCAGAACAAAACATAGATCAGAACAATAATCTTACGAACTGAAATATCATTCTGTCGATGGTACATAAATATGGACCGTTTGAATAGACTTTATTTGATTCACATAAATCTTGTGAAATTAAATAAATATTTTTATATATTTCGTAAGAAAAACTATGCATTTATTCTTTTCACTGTCTTTGATTTCAAACGGTCCTTTTAACTCTTTTATATTCAAAATTTTAAAACTGACATTTTCACATATCTAGGCCTTATGAAAAACATTTTCTCACCCATTACTATTTGCTACTATACACGTAATATTTTAAGGCGTATCGATTCATTCTTTAATCTATACATAAAAGAATTTTTTTTTAATTTTAACTAAAATATTTAGTAAGATAATAAAAAATCCGATGATGAGAACACCTTCTATAGCAAAAAAAAAAACATTTTTACATAAGCTTTAAATTGTTATGACTTCATTTTTTTGTTATTATTCGAGCAATCTTTAAATTTGATATGATTTCTTCTAATAAATCTACGATATATATTTGCAAAATTCTCTTAAAATTGGCATTATTATTCCATGGTATTTTTAAAATTAACGATTACAATATTTTTCACTACACTTTCTTTATATAATATATAACAAAATTACCGTTATAAATCCTTAATGATAAAAATGTCAGTTTTACATAATGAATACGTCGAAGTGATTATATATATATATATATATATATATATATATATATATCAATCAATCAATCTCTATCTCCATATCTTTTGAATAACAAATTCGGTTATTCATAAATATTTTTATATTCCCACTAATCTCTACGTCTCTCTCATTCAAACAAATTAAATTGTTATAAAAATAATAATAAAATTCTATATAATAAACAAAATTCATGACACTAGGTTCGCGACTCTCTAAAACCGAAACCTGTGATCTACGTTTATTTTATATGAATATATTTTAAATGTGCGTTTTTTTTTGTTCATATAAAAGTAAACGATGTAAATATCAATGTCATCGTTATAAAAAATTAGGATATGATTTATAATAATAACATTGTTATTTATACTGTAATTTTAACAACATAGATCACAAGTAAACGCGCAAATAAAAACTTACAATATCAGGTACTCTGTTTCAATATAATCTAAATTTTTAACGATTGTTACGAATATAAAAAAAACGTCGGAACCTGGTACCATGATATACTTATCTCATATATATCTACAAATATATTAAATATTATTTTATCTTTGTTTATATATAATATACTATTCTAATTCTTGACTTCAATGCGATAAGTACTGATAAAAATTTCACTTAAAAAAATATTTATACTAATATAAAACCGGTAACATATAGACTATTTACATTTCCTAACTATTAGAAATGGCAACTAATGGTCGTTATCTCATTTAAAATACATATACAGAGATTAAAACGATCTTTAAATAAAGTAATATTTTTCATTTTAGGTAAATACACTTACCTTGATATCCAGTATACGTCTGCAGTATGTTGTCAGTTTTCAGCTACTGCAAATAATAAAGAGTACAAAAACTCATATTAAGACGTCGGTTAAATTGTCTTTGAAGTATTGATAACATACTTCTGATACTCGATTATAAATCAATTTGATTTAAATAGAAGAAATTCTTTGAAGAAATTCGATTCTATCCAACGCTGAAGTTTTGTGCAAAGCGTCAGAGTGTAGAAAACGTTTATAACGTTGAATCACAAATTTGTCATATTTGTTGTAATTTGCCAGGGTTCTTGTAGAACCTCACAGCCTTGATAGAATAGTCTGAATATCATCAGACATCAAGATTTGAAGATAAAATACGTATATTTAGGTAAAAATATATAGAAATGTCTTGGAGACGACACTAGGCCTAAACTATGGAAACATCCTAAGTAATTGTTTTCAGATCTAATTGTCTTGTACATTTTTAAAAATTCAATGGCATAGGTTGCCTGAGTATAAGTTTTCAAATCTCTGTGCTTGTAGAATCCTTAGTGATCACTTCTGGTTGTTCTTGGTCATTTTTGCACATTCCTTTCTTGAATAATATTTAAAATGTTCTTCCATAATTTAGGTCTACTATCATAAATATTTCGCACTACTACTGCAGTACACAAATTTCCTCCATCTGTTTTTTACACTGGAGGTGGCCCCCTAACATAACGCAATTGTGGAGCCAAAGACATGGTCCAGGTGTTCATAGAATCGCAACAATGTGGTTCTAATAAGCAAGCAGCGCAAAATACTGCTACTAAAGCGAGCTGTAAAGGAAGAGCGGCCCTGGCAACGCGTTTTGCCCACCCTGGTCTGGCTGGTGTCGGGCTTGAACCAGGATCGTCGTCTGGACCACCGGCTGTACACAAGTCGCCCTTGGCGGGTTCTGAGAGGATAGTTACGGCTGGTACGGTTACGGATTGGGCTTGGCGCCTCTTAGTTTTACGCTTACCTCTGTGGGATAAATGTAAAGGTATTAGAAAATTTAAAAAATATAATATTACTAATGACAAAACTTCCGTCAAAATTATAAATGGTAATAAATGATTTAATAAAAATAGTCGTCAAAAACTGTTAATAAAAATAAAACATTTCGTTAAGATGTATAAATACATTTTTAAGTAGAGCCAAAGAATTTATTTTTAAATGACACTATTATTTGAAATGACAAATTATTTTTAGTTTTTATTAAGTGCTGTGTATTAATAATTTATATAGACACTTGTGTAGGTACATCTTTTAAAAGTGTATATAAATTTTAAAAATTTTGATTTTGGTCATTTTCTATCTTAAGTTTATAATTTGCGCACTATAAGATGTATTTCTATTATTTCCCATGAAGTATAATAAATAAAAATATCTGAATCATATTCATATTTTATACTCTATGTATGTTTTCAAAGTTGCATTCATATATTAAATCTGATTCGATGTATTAGTCTTTATAAAGCTTTACATCAAAATGTTTTACTGATTTATGTTATGGAGTTGTGTATTATTTAAAAAATATATAGCTTGACATATAGGTGTAGAAGAATATAAATTTCATCGCCGTTGACAGTTTTATATGTGGTGAAAGCTGTAGCGCCAAAACTAGCACTTCTTACTATATATCGCTCAAAGTAATTTACCACAAGCTTAATAATCACAAAGCATATTGACAAAAAAAAATTAAGATAACATTTTACTGCAATTAATTATCTAAGAATTAGCCATTATTGTAAATCAAGACACTTGAATCAAATAAATCTATAATATAAAAATGAATCGCAAAATGAGTTGGTAAGCGCATAACTCAATAACTCCTGGACCAATTTGGCCAATTCTTTTTCTAAAATGGTCATTGGTCCAAGGATATTTCTTACGGCGAGAAAAAATCGAATAATTGCCGGAAAAACCCTAAAAACAGCCCTTTTCTTTTTCACATACAAACGTTAGTATTTTTATATTTTTGCCATCGGATACGGAATATTTACTCAAGTCAATGGAGCGTTTTGGGTCTGATTTTTTTTACTGTGCTCCAACAATCGTATGAAATTTTGAAATTAGTTTTATCTTCATTCTCAAGTTCAAAAGTGAAAATAATTTAGACTCCTTTGCCATTTCCCGGGGGGGGGGGGGAGTGACATCCCTCTCAGTGCTATAATTTCATTTTCTTTTCAAAATAACTAATATCGATAAAAGAACTAATTATAAGAAAAAAATATTTTATAACGTTTTTCAAAAAAGCAAATACTCGTCATTTTATTTAAAGCAGTTGTACATTTAAGATCCATATGGGTGGATGTATATACATTTCGGTATAGACTGTAGTGTAAAAAACATAATAATTAACTAATTGGTATAAATATCAGTATAGGTTATTGAAATTGAATTGTAAACATAAGTACAGGACAAGTCTGTCGGGTCATCTAGCTAATAATAAAAAAATTACACCGCCTAAATCAAACTAATTAGCTATATATTATATTATTCCTTCAAATTCGCTAAAAATTTTGTGACTTATCAAAAAATCAACTAACCACTTAAAATTTTAGACCACCTTTATTTTCTCTTTTAGCCTCGCTCGCGATGGAGCATTTAGCGCAGACGCATTATTTCAAATCCTATTCTATTAAATTTTTACTTAAAATTATATCACATTGATCTTACATACATAACTTTCTGCACAGTTTTAAACTAAGTATCTTGTGATAGCCGACGACATTTATTAACTTTT
>NW_020536999.1:62961168-62977974 GCF_003426905.1 Ctenocephalides felis
CCAAAATTTGACCTCTCGATGACACTTGATAAGAACTGATAGTTTCGCGAGACGATCGGCCGAACCGTTTTTTAAAGAATTTTTATAGAAATCCTGAACTCATTTTAGAAATTTTTGTAATCAGTTGTTGGAAGATTTTTTCTTTGCATTCAATAAATTGCAATTTTGATTAAACTTTTTGTGATGAATTTTCGTAGTCTAACTGAACATCTTAAAATGGCCTCTGAAAAATTTATTAAAGTATCAATTTGCATTGATTATTTCTAATATTTACACATATGAGTATGTTTTTCCAATTTGCCTCAAGGCAATATGCTTCCTTTTAATAATGTGATTTCTGTTATAAAAAATGGCTTTACATATAATACTAGTCGATATAATATTTGAAAGTGCTTCATTTATTATCGTAAAAGAAATAAAATGTATTAACATCAATTTAGGAAACAAAATTTCATAATTTGTCGTTTTTTTCTTAATTATTGTTACTTTACTCTGTTTTTTAATTACGTGTAATAGTCTCATTTACTCATAACACATTTCACTAATTAACAATTCAATAGCACAATATTCTTAGTATTTTAATTGCGTTATGTGATCGAAAAACGTGGCAAATTTTATCCTAAAGAACTTTTACATAACAAAGAACTATTGTAATTAAAATGTAAAAAAAATAAAGCAAGTCTTGTGCAAATTGTGCAATTAGTTTTTAGTCATCAAATGTTCAAAATAATAAGCTAATTATAAACATTATGAAAAATTAGATATGAAGGCACTTTGTCTTAAATTGCTTGATCTTCCTGTTTTCTAAATAATATATATTACTTAAAGTATTAAAATTATTGAATATTAATATTATTTAAATTATTAAATTATTAAATTATTAAATTTTGAAATTTAAACAGTAGAATTATTGTAACAATTATGTTTAATATTCAAATCTGATTTTTTTAAATTTTTTTCATTTCACCATATAATTTACAATTGTCTCTAGTCTAAATCTATTAAATTTAAAGATTATATAATTAGATTACATATGACAAATAAATGGACAATAGTAGCCAGTGTTACTTCTACTCCAAATACAAAATACATTTGTTTGGTTTTCAAATCTGAAGAAAATAGTGCATATTTTTAATAAAATAAAAATTATGCTCGGCAAGTGGGTTTCTTTCTCTTAAGTTATTAAAAATACCTACAACCTACTCACTTTTAAATCAAGTTTCAAAGATTTTTTTTTAAAGTTTTTAGTTGTATAATAATAACAAAAACCAAATCTTAAAATCATGCATAATAATTATATTTCAAATTTGATTATAAATAATTTAATTAATAATAAATGAAAATTATTTTTCATAATTTTACAAAACCTCGCAAAATTAATCATGATTCCATTATTTGTCCATTTTTAAAATTTCCGTAGGGAAAGTGATCGCAAAAAATCGAAAATGATTTTTTTTTTATATTTTTACGTTTGAAGGGTTTCTAAACATTTTGGGTATACCTAAAAAAAAAAAAATTAGAAAAGTGTTTGCGTTCAATATACGTATGTTTGAATTGTTTTAATTTATCGTCCACGATTTCGAGAGCACGGATCAATCGATTTGAATGATTCAAACAACATTTTGTCTGTTTTGAACGGAAATAATCAGTTTTTGGAGAAGGAGAGTATATTATTTTTAAAATTTTCAAAAATAGAATTTTTAAAAACAACTATTTTAAATATTTTTTTTTTAAAACGATTTGGATTTGAATATTCAAAAATAAACATTATTTCAAATTACAAAATTAGTAAAACCCCATATTCAAATAAATAATTTTATCTTTGCAATTCAGTTTATATTATTCTGCTACACATTTAAGTTAAGGCCCTCTAACGCATCATGAAATATGAGATAGGTCCTTCATTATAAGTCGGCTGATTTTTTTAAAAATATATAAACGTCATCGTCTGATTCATATTTTGTCTAAAAAATATGAATAGTGAATGTTCAGTATTTATAATGATCTCTTTGAAAACCTTTTAAACAATTGTTATTAATTATTTGTTCTTTTTGATTGATTATGAATGATTTTTATTCCTAGAATGTTTAATTATGCGGGAAGTTCCAGCAATTCACTTTAAGGCACGATGCTAGTTGAAATTTTAATATTACTGTTTCTTTTCAAAGTTACGAAGTTTTGGTAGTATGTACGCTTTAAATAAAATAATTTATTTAAATCTACTAAAACGTTTTTTACACAGCGCCATTATGATCTTACCAACTTACCATACGCATATATCTTAATTTCTTGAACACGACGAATTTTTTAACAAAACTCCAGTTGACAATCGTACAAGTCAAAATGAATAAATTATGTTAATACTGGCCATTACTCATAAGTCAGTAATAGAATGGCCGAATAATATATTTGTTTAATTCATCGACAGAAGAATCTTTGACACCACTGTGTCATGTGCGGTGAATGCTTTGAAAAATGTGATGATTATACAGAATTTAATGCCATGAAAGATGACGAATATTTCTATTTAATAGAAATAATACTAAATACAGAGTTGACAAGTCGAGTAAATCCGGAATTTAGTGCGTGTTGCTTTGAAATATTAGGACGTACAGGAATAAATAAATATGTTGGAAAGATTTTGTCCGGTGATGAAAGAAAATAGTTGAAGACGTTAACTGTAATTTCTATAATAATAGCAGAGGTTTTTATTTTTGTTTTTAATATCTGCACCTATTCCATTATGGAACATCAATAAATTTTGTTAATGCTTAACACTAGATTTACGGATATTGGTTGCATACCTATTTTTGCTGAAATGAGCCAATTTGACTCTGAAAGAAGATGGTAGTTTTTGGAAAATATAGTTCCAAGCCAATTTAAATAAAATATTTATTATAAAAAAAATCAAGTGAAGCATTTTTACTATTTTTTCGTAAAACTTTTTTATACAAATTGCTTTTATGAATGATCAAGGTACAATTCTCAGATCTAAACTTTGTGTCATTGCTCCTTTTTTTGGCCGCCGCGATTTGTACGTATAGTGCCTAGTTCATCTTTTCAAGTAACGCTTTGCAAATAAAATAATAGTTGTGGCAAATTATTATTCAAAAACCAGCTCTTTTAACGTGTTTAAAAACTGTATTAAAATCGGATCATTTGTAAAAGTTTACATGTCATGACTGTCTATTATTTTATGTTTCCAGATCAAAGGCGACTCAAATTTCCACATATATCAAATTAATTATATCTTGTCCACAGTCTAAAAATATTGCTCTTCAAGCTTAGCCACAAAAATTTTCCTCAAAAAAAAGCATTCGGATTTCATTTTTGCTGAAGTGCGGAAAACCGTTGACAAATTTTGATACCGATTGAGAGTAAATTACCATCTAGCTTTAATAATTGTTTATTGATTACTATGTTTGCATCAGGTTTGTAACATACCTGACTTACTTTGAAATCAAGGCATACTTCCGTATCAGATATAATTTTTATTTCCAACTAATAAATTACAAAATTACCTTTGTGGATCAGAGTCAAATTGGCTCACATCGTGAAAATAGGTATACCACATTCATGAATTCGAAATTAGAGAATATGCAAGAAATTGGAATCAATGTTTATATATATTTTATTACTTAACTGAAAATCAATGTTTGTTTGAAAACAAAAAAAAGTTTTATGTGTATTAACTGATAAAATTTTCATTGAGTCAAATTGAATCGATCCGTAAAATTAGTGATAAAATGTCTAAATTGAATGCTAATTCATTGACTGGCACATGCATCTCAAATATAAAATCTGCTGCAAAAATTATAATCATTCAAGTAAAAAGCACAAAAATCTCTGGTGAATTCATGAAAATCTATAAACCAATAAGGATTTGTATTTTTTTATATATTTCTTTTCATTTATTTGAATGAAAGTCAGAATTTGAGTCTTATGAGCTGTTATGATAGAATTTCTTATGCAGACTTTTCAGAAAGCAACCCAACGTTTGGCAATCACTAGGGTAGGCCAGAGCACAATGTTTTTTAAAATAATTTTTTTTTAATTTAATTTACTTTTTATAGGATATTATTATTGTTTACACTTTTGTAAGGGTGAAGTTTTCTATTTAACCCTCATATGCAAGCTTTTATATATGTTATATTAAAACAATTGTTGAATTCAGCTCAAAAATGACAATTTATCTTAAGAAACAATTCAATAACGTTTATTCAAATATTATATTAATATCTCGTAAACTGAACAACATTGCTCACAACCAAGAAAAGCAACAACGAAAGAAATACTTTTGTTATAGATTTTTAAATAAAGCCTTTTATCTCCTCATAGATTGATTTCAGGCGAATTATACATCTTTTGCCGTCTACTTTTGAATATTGTGGTTAAAAAATTTCTTAACTTGTTTTTGAGATATTTGTGGTAGACCGCAAATCTTTAAGCCCGCTCAACCCTATTTGTATATGTATTCATTTTTAGGATTTACCTATTATTGATGATTTTATATTTAATATAGATATGATTAAGATAGCCTTTTTTTGTCAATCAAAACTTTATTAAAGTTTTATAATACAAAATGTTGAGGTTTATAAAAAACAAAAAACTAAACCAAAATACAAAAATATAAATGTAAATAATATTTTTTGCTTAAAAACGTTTTTTCATCTATAAAACCGATGAAATTACTACTTGACATTAAGCTGCCCGAGGCGCAGGGGATCTGAAATATTGATCCGAAAATGAGTTTTAGATATCTTGTAGAAGATTTACATCATTATGCTAAAGTTTTTCAAATAGACTAATCAATTCATAAATACCAATATATTCTGGTCGTAATGGTTTTACACAATTAGTAATATCCAAAGGAAAATTTTATGTTTTCGTCCAAAAATGAGATCTGATAATTTCATGTTTTCTCGACATTTCGAGATATTATTATAAGAATCAATCAATCAATTATAAAAATTTATTGAATTTTGAAAATTTGTCTATAGAAAATACTCTGACAATGAGTTGTATTAGACACGAGCCCGATTTCCCATAATGTGTAATAAATCTAATCAGAATACATATAAATCACTCATAAATTATTATATTGATTTATTATTGACTAAGTCTATTTACTATGACTATTTACACATATCGAGAAATTCATGTAAAATGCAAAGCAAAATACCACTTACAACTAGTTTTTATTTGGTGTGGTTGTACTACTTGATATAGAACTGGCCGAGGTTTGAATCGAACTCGTTTATTATTCTATTCCAAAGAACTGAGAATATTTGAACTACAAAAATTCTATATAAAATTAATTTTATAAAACAGTGAAAATGTATTTATAAAAAATAATTGTTTCTTTTTAAATGAGCTATACTAAAAGTGTATGAAATTGTATTTAAAAAAGGAGTAATACAGAAATAAAAATAAGATATCGAAAGAAATAGTCGGACGTAAAAGTTTCAAATTTGGCGGGCAACACACATAATGCATTTGAAGTTGTACGTGCATATCACACCTGGGGTGGGGTTAGTATAATTTTTGACAGATAGATCAGAAGACGACTTTATTGTATTCGGTGATTTTCTAACATTATAAAAGAAAAAGTATTGTGCTAATTATATTCCGAAAAACTGAATTAAGTATTCCGAAAAACTGAATTAAGTATTCCGAAGCGTTTGAAATATTGACAGTGGCATGGGTAAGTCTGCTTTTAGTTTTTAAATATATAATTAATATTAAGAAGTAATAGAAACTTCTTCAAGGTGACTAATATTAAATTGTAAATCACTATGGATAAGAAGATACACATGTGTCTGCTATCAGTAATAAATATGGAACTAAATATCGGATCAGATGGAAATGTTATGGTAATGTTATTTTACGGATCTACAATCGTATTAGTTGGTTGTCACGAATTATCAAATAGCTATATATTTACTGTGCGATCATACGTTCCACACATACAGTCTAACCTCGAAAACGCTCTGTCACAATATGTAACTTTGGTCAGGCTCCACATTCGTGTTATCAAAGTGATATTAGAAAGCAATTTTTGATAAAATTGTTATTTGACGTATGTACCTTTAGGAGTTTAGGTTTTAGAAGCCGATTTAAGTAATCTGTGCTTAATCGCACAGCAAAGACTAAGTTTTGTGACAGTTCGTGACGACCAACTCATACGATTATAGACCCTTAACATAACATTTTTGAACAGCCAATCTCTTGATTACTTTAGTAGGTAGAAAAATAACATAAAACAGGGCTCTTATATAAGACATTTTAAGTTATAATTGTAATTTAACTAGGTGAAAGTGGCTTGTTGCCGTAAGGGAAGTTGCTTGCCGAAATGTGTAATAATTGTGCACGAACTTTATGACCATAAACTTTATGGAAAACGTCAATACATTTTTTTAAAGAAATTTAATAAATTATTTTGTATAATATCTGCTATAAGAAAATACAGACGCGATTACATATATCATGCAGCATTTGATATTATTTTATGATTTCAATAGTAATACGTTTTTACACAGCTAGAGGAGTTTTGTAGACTTATTTTTTTTTTTTGTTAATGGCGTAGCCGATCTTCTCGCAAACCTAATCGCGGATCCTCCTTGTCGAATTTATTACATAGCTTTTGAATTTGTGCAATTCAAAATCAAGTTTTGACTTATCACATAACACAAGCGACTTCTAACACAAATTATTTGGACATGTTCATATTTTTTCAAACTGGCAATGGATATTTAAAATTAAACCACTTGACTGTAATATTTTAATGTTTTCTTTAGGACTATGATGACTATCGACATAATAAGTTTCATCGAAGAAAATGTTCAACATTTAATTACAAAGAAACGGCTGGGACGATTTTTGTTCAAAACTAATCACGATTATCAAATAATATCTTTCAAATAGTTTTTGGATTTTTCAACTCGATTCAGAATTTTTGGCTAAAACGTGGCCATTTTTTTTCACTTAATTACTAAGAAACGACTCGGCCGATCATCAAATGTAACTGAGAAACGATAGTCCCCATCAATATACATCGAATAGCTTCTAAATTTTTGAAGTCGGTTCACGCGTTTTAGAGAAAACGTCGACGAATGGGTGAAAAATCGGCTCACATACACACATACACACATACACACACGCACATACGCACATACATTTATTAACTGCCAGAAAGAGAAGTATATGTTTTCATAAAAAACTTCAAATAGCCAATTCTATGTTTTCTTGACGTTTCAAGCCATTCTGAATCGAATGAGACCAAACTTACACACACATATTTTTTCCAAGTTTGGTCTCATTCGATTCAGAATGGCTTGAAACGTCAAGAAAACATAGAATTGGATATTTGGAGTTTTTTATGAAAACATATACTTCTCCTTCTGGTATTTAATAAATGTAAAAAATAATTATAAGTGTCATTTTTTCTTATGGCACTTTGCAAAATCTTCCCAATAAATATAAATAATTGATTTAATAAATAATAATTTTTGGATTTATATATGATCTACCTGTCTACTTGTCTTCCCGTATGCCTATTTATTTGTTTACCTGTTTATTTCTAGATCAGCCTGCCTGCTTACCTTTCCTGCCTATTAATCAATTTTTAATTTTCATTCGAGAATTGGCCTTAATTTTTTATATTATTTTTGGAACATGAATTAAAAGTTGGAGTGATGACTTAAAACTATTGGGTGGTAATCCAATTAGTTATCATATCACTGTGTTATGATTTATTACAATAATCTGTAATCAAATAGAGCAAATAGTTATTGATGCGGCAATGTCGGGTCAGGGTTGTTTTTACTTGGAAACATATTGCTATCTATACTTCCAAAAAAAAAATCACTAATGTTTAACATCAGGCTCCTCGAAGCGGTATTGAAACAGGGATATTTGATGTGGGCCCCGCCGTTCTAGGCACTTATAACTACGACCTTTGCCATATTTTTAAGTTGTATAAATTATACAAAATCGACAAAATTCACTTTAGACTAGAATATAGTCAAATAAAATCGTATTTCAAAATCGTGGGTGATTCCTTCTTCAGCTTTAGGCGTTTGAAAATTGCGAAGATTAACACTATTAATAGCTATCATCTATCCAAAACCTTTTAATTTCAAAACGCCTGTTTTCATAATCCAGAAAAATAGCATCGTCTTAATGTCTAATTGAATTAGCAGCGATCTCTGGAATCAAATTATTTACCATAATGCTTCTTTTATTGTGACGATAGCTTGCTCCTCTTCTCTCCAGGCCATTATCTTTACAAATGAACTGACTACGTTGAGTCGTTTCGTCTACATTTACCGTTATTAGATTTCTTTCAACTCCTAAACTTCGTTTCTTTTGTGACCGTAGTAATTTTTTTAACCGTTGTATAATGTCGCATTACATGGGGGTTGAAATGGGACGATCACTCGGGACAAGTTTGCAGGGTAATTTTCAACATTACAGGGATGAAGATACGAAAATGTTTGGTTTTGGTAGGAAGTAAAATATTTAATTTAACTAGTTGACTATGGCGCGCTCTTTGAGCAGTGTGACAAGTTTTATATATTCGTCAAACACAGAGTAAATTGCGCTAGTAAAATAATTAACATGAGTTAAAAAGCATATATTAGACACGTTTTTTACTAATTTATTTGGCTTTATAAACTAGCACATTAGCCATACATACATATTAAATTAAAAACGTAATAAATTCAATTAAATATTATTCAAATAAAAGTAAGAATTCAAATTTTTGCTGTATGAAGTGATACGAACATTATAAAGTATTATAGGTCCATTATAAAGTATTATAGGTAATTGAATTAAAAAAACTCATTAAAATTTGAATTTAAATGTATGTGTTCTAGGATTTTGTACTAATTATTATCTCTTTGACGATTGACGTGCACTTTTAAAATTACAATTAAAATTAAAAGTATTAAATTATTTAATTTAGTTAATTATTTAGAAAATTCTGCCACTTCTTAATGAAAATTTAATATTAATTTTAATTCAGATAAAACCACGTTTTTCCTAAAAATGTAAAATACGTTGCCAAATGTATGGAAAAAGAAATGTAAAAAATATTTTTCTATCATTATAAATAAAAATAATAAAAAAATATTATTAATAAATTTAGTATTTTGAATTTACGTTCGATAATTTGTTGTTACTGGTCAACAAATTATCGAGCGTAAATTGTGATTGTCGAATATACTCATCATGGATAATTGGCAGAATTTTGTGTATTGACGAGAATAATCGTCATGTGTACAAATCGTGACCATTCGCTATTTCAATTGTAATTTTTGTGAACAAAAACAATATATTCTGAAATGCCAAGATGCTTCGAATTTTTCGAGGCTATGACTGTATAAAATAAGTAGTCGTACCTGGTATTTTACCTTAAGGCAACTCGCATGAATTTTCCAAAATTTAAATAAAATTTACATAATTAATAAGAACTAAGACTTAATATACCCAACATTTATTTTGCAAATAGTGGTTCTTCAAAACCTATTTTTACTTTCTTTTATTGAATTTAATCCATTTTTAGTTTAGCTTACTTGACTTGTAATTGACGAATATACTCGTCACTGTTCAATGAGAGTGCCACAGTTAACTGGTTAATTTTATAATAATTTTATAGTAATTTTTATACATGTCCTGAAATGGACAATTAGCAAAACTGCAGGAATAAAAAAAAAACTTCAAAATTCAAAAGAACCATTGTCAAAGATTTCACAAAATTGACATATGTTAATTGCTGGCAAGTTCGATTGGATGATCTTAAGGTCGGCCTTTGTAGTTGTTTTAATATGTTAATATATCGTCCTTTATAGTGCACATGTCGTCGTCGTTTTTTTTTTGTATTAACCAAATCGGAAAATTCTTTAGGGCATTCGAAATTTTTTTTATTAATCTATTTGGGCATCAGTTAAGATTAAGTTGACTACATAAAAACAAAACTTCTAGTGCATAATTCGTTTGAATTTCAGCAAATGTGATAATATATTTTATATTTTTCAAGTGTTTATATAAGTCTTTTTTCAACGCCATAAATAAATTATACCCTAAACCCATTAGTATTAAGCAACCCTGCATTCTGTACCGAATCTCCACCCTCTTATATTGGTACAATTTTTACTCATTTTCACCACCGACTTCTTATTTTTTCAGGGCGAGGGTTAAAAATAGACACGAGTCGAACAAATCTGCATTGTAAATTCGCCGTGTTGTGTTGTTTCTTTCCTCTTTCTTACTTTGTCTTATTCGAGAGGGGTAGGTTTGTGACCTATTAACATCTGCTGGGGTAGTTTTTCGAGGAATAAGAAATGCACACAGACTCCTTTGATCTTTCATGAATATATTTTTCTGAGAAGTGAATTTATTATTTTTGTATGCAAGTGCGTTAATGCGACTTTTATGATTTTTTACTAGTAAGCGACATATGCGGTGAGATTTTAAAATTACAGAACACTGGGGATAAATGAATGAATTTAATATTTGAGCATATAATAATTTAGTACATTATTATTTTTTTTAACTGTTTTTACCAGAAAATCTGACTTGCTTATTTTATTTTCGACGTTTCAAGTCATTCTGAATCTTTTAAGACTAAAATTGAAAAAATTATGTATGTGTGTGTATGCGTCCTTATTTTTGACCTTTCATCTATGTAAATTTCAAAGTGATCAAAATTTTGTATTCTGTTACAAACAGATGTTTGTCTTTGAAAACAAAATTTGAAAAAAATTGCATATGCAATGATAAAAAAAATATGTTTCAAATAATATTCTATTAAATTTGAGGTCTATTAGATAATTAATTAAGTGGAAAGGCAGGTCTATCAGGTAAAGAGATACGGAAAAAAGCTAACAGATCTGGAAGGATATGTATTTTCGGCTGTTGATTTTTTTAAAGATAATTTCAAAAGAATGTATGAATTTAAAAAATGTTAATTTTAGAAAATATTTCAATGACAAAAATAGTGTTTTTTAATTTTATTTCTGGAATGTTTGGATATTCTAGGTAAAATCAAGAGAAATAAATGATATTTGAAAGTTTATTATCGTTCATATTTATTTTATGAAATAAATCGTTAGAAAGAACAGGAGGATATTTTGCAATTTAAATGATTATCGATATTTTTTTATTATAAAAACGCACTTAGACATTTTACTCTTCTTACAATTCTAATATCCCTCATATATAATAGTAATCTCATATTATATATATATTATAAATACAAATATATAATGTTTTCGATGTGCTTGACTAGAAATGTTGAAACCCTCAATCATTAAGGAATCAGATATTTGTAATTTTTTTGGTAAAATCACGAAGTCCCGGGTTCAAATCTGAGTTTCAAACAAACTGATATAAGACAGTACTGACATTCAATTTTACTTCAAAATGTAGATTCAACATGTTTCTAAATGACACTTACTGCTTCAATAAGTTAAAATATATCAACAACCTTTGATTGCTTTTCAAAATAAAACTAGAATAGATATGGCAATTATTATAGACTGTTTTCAGAAAAGGCTTTCTGAAATACCATTTCACAAAACCATTTTTCATAGAAAGAAAAAGGTGCTATATTTGATAATCAATTTATAATAGAATCACTAGTTATTTTAGAAATTATCAAATATTTAAATTTTTTCAGTGTTCTGATATATTCAAAAATTTACTATTTATTATTATTTGAAAATTGACTCTAAAATCTTCTGAAATTTAATATAAACATCATTATATTTTTATCACACTTATCTAGAAATCGGTAAGTTTCAGCAATTTGCCTTAAGGCACAATGGAATCCATAGCTAGTTTTGTATATTAATTTTTTTTTCACAAATATTAATAAAACTAGCTATTAAATTGACAATTAGTGACTCGAAACATGTTATATTAATGGTGACTCAAACAATGAGATTAAACTGCCTAATAAGTGCTTACGATTATATATTTTTCAACCCCTTTTATACGAATTTATTTTGATTATATGTACATTCAAATTATATACATATATTTATACCCGGTCTTCCCTATAGACGTGATTTCAATATTATGATTGGATTATGTAAAAGTGTGTACACGAGTCTAAAAAGGAATCTAAATGCGACGCGGTGTAAAATTATAAAGGGATATGAATAACAAGTTTTTTTTTTAATACAACTGACATCGAAACAACTCCTAGCAAACAATTATTGAGGTAAAATCACTTAAAGAAAAAAAAATTCCTCGCATATTTAAAGTTCTTTGCATAATTATATATTAAAAGACAAGTGCTCGTTTCAAATATTTTGAAAGTATTCTATTACTACATTCTGCAAATTACCTATAAATTAATATAATATGTACTTTTATAGCAATATAATATATAGCATAATTGAATTAAATGCCTTTAATTAAAAATGTTAAAAACGGAAGAAATTATATCTACGCTTCAGCATTCTTAAATAACTATTATTAAGTTATTTAACAATCGATGTAATTGTTCAAAAAATTGATTTATAAAACGTATTGAAGATAGTCTCAAAAAGTTTTAGCACAGTATTATATATTATAATGCATAAACGATAAATATTAACTAGTGGGGTGCATGGCATCGTGCCTTAAGGCAAATTGCTGGAACTTCCCTTACCGTAATTGAAAATCTTGGTACGGAATTAAAAAAAAATTACACAAAATGTGTACACATTATGAAAATCTCTATAAAATATCTGATGATTTGATGTGAATAAGTTTAATAAACATTTTTGACCGCCAAATTATTTTTTTTTTAACTTATTTTTATTGAGAGTCCATAACCGCTGGGCCCGCCTTCTCAAAAATTTAATCAGTTTTTTTTATCTGGTCAATACAAGTAAAATGTTTTTTGAACTATTAATATCAGACGCCCCGTTCTCTTCGCCAAAATCTAATCAGCACGTCTCCTCATCAATGCGAATCGAATTATTCAAATCGGTTGAACCGTGTTCCCGAAATCGTCGACGAAAATTTGTATCCGCAAACACACACACATACATCCATTTTTTTCTAAAGTATACCAAAATGTTCAGAAACCTTTCAAACGTAAAGATATATAACAATTTTCATTTTCGATTTGTTTGCGATTGCTACATATGACTTGCCCTACGGGAAGTTAATAAAGACTTTTATTTGCAGTCAATGCATTAATAATTCTTTCAAGAAGAAATTTGTAACAAATTATTTTAAAATTGTGTATATCTATTATTGACTGAAAAAAACTTCTAATTGGATCAAAATTACTGCACCAAAGGGCTTCTAATTCTAACTCAAAGGGCAGCAAAGTGCGCAGTATGTATGATTAAATTTTTGATAAAGAATCTTTATATTTAAGTACCGCTTTTAAGTGGCGATTTATCATTTTTCTTAAAACTACTAATGTATTAAAATTTGATAAATAAATATTTACAGAACAGAGTTTTTTTTGCCACTTGATCTGTAAATTTATTGGAATACTATACTAAACAGAATAAATTTCGAATAGATTATAAATAGAATCAGGTTACAACATTGCAATATTAAGGCAATGTATTTTAAAATATTCCACAATGATGAATATTTAATATTTAGAATTATAATTTTACAGAATGTATATATATATATATATATATATATATATATATATATGTAAGTACGTAAGTTTCTTTGTTAATGAAGAATTAGCATATTTGAGTTATTTAGTTCATTCATAAGCAAATTATGGTGAGTAAAATGGCGCCAGCGTAAAACCACAAATAACAATTTAGTCATTTAAATGTTTCCGTGTTTATTAGTCTTAAATTTTCACATTGACAATAAAGAAGTAACATATTACCTTAAGAAAAAGTTAAGAAAATTATACTTTTTACATGAACAAGTTCTCAACAAAGACACTATTCAACTTATGAAAATATATTGGTAGTACATGAATAAGTACAATTTTTTTTTTGAATATTTTAATTCTTAAAAGATATTTTAACTTACCTTTTTTATATGTTTGGATTACAAATTTTAGTTAATTACAAGTTTATGTGTGATATTTTTAGGTAAATCGAAAAGTTTCCACAATTTCTCTTGAAGCTTGATGATCGTCGTTAAGCTCTGGTTGAAATAATTTTAATGTTTTTAACTGTTTGTGAAATATAAAGTAGTTTTAATTAATAAGTGCATTTAAAAATATTCAGAGCTTTTTTTTTAAAATGTTTCAATTTTTAAACTATTTTTGCGAATTTCCGAATAACAAATTTTAGTTTTTTTTTTTTTAAATGACATTTGTTCGTCGATGAGATATTTCCACAAATTAGCTTGTTTGATATACTCTGGAATAAATAATATTCTTATCCAACTATTGTGTTTAAAACAAAGATCCGGAGATTTGGCTTAAAACACAAATCTAAAGCATCAGAAATGTCTTATGTAGTGGTTTTAGATTAGTCTCATGATTCAACCATAAGATTGCGTCTAAAATGTTTATTTGCTAACAATACCGCTATTCCAATTCAAGTTTATTATTCCTGCGGTAGATTAATGAATATATATTTTCAACCAGAGCAGTCTTAATTTTATTTCAAAGTTTGGCTCTTTGATAGCTTTCTGTCCTAGGTCATTCAGCTCGGTTAGTAGTGGATTGAAGAATTAATTTAGAATTAGAATATAGTTTAGATATATGGTCAGGTTTATAGTTCTGTTCTCAGTTGAACGTCTTATGATAATGTCTAATTGACTTCATTCAAAATAATATTATTGCAGTGGAAATTCTCGTTTTCATGCTTATTGTTACATGACCACATGGAGGTAACAGTTGTTCAAAGTAATAAATACTGAAGCGTTGCACTTATAAATACAATATGCGTGAAGTCCAACTAATATTATTTTGGCACGTTTGCTATTTGGAGGTTATTTTGTCAGCAGTTGACAGTATCAACAATTCTAATAAACAATCATTTAAATACCGTACATAGCTTTTTAAAAGTTTAGCGACTACCATTAACATTGAGAGCCAACACCTGCAAAATATGATTTGTCAAAGTAAAATAGTTACATCGAGAATATAAAATCTTGAAGGTACTTTAATTTTAACTATGTTATGAGAAACTAGATTATAATATAGATATATTATCCAAAAATCAACTTATTATTTCAGCTGTAAGATCACAGTATATTCGTACTCATTAATAAGTTGGCTACTTATACTTATGAATAAACTCTTAAATCTCTCATATCTTCTGTTTTATTCTTATTTGTGTATCATACGATCACATCTCAATATCTCCTATGACGGCTTGAAATTATATTATGTTCAATAAATTAAACTAGTGGTGCATGGTATTGTGTTTTTTGAAAATTTTGAAAAAAAATCTAAAGATATTGAAATTTGTTTGAACTGTATAAGTGAACTTTAAAAATTAAAAATGTTGATACAGAACCCAAAAAATTGTAACAAAATTAGTACTCTATAAGTATCTGATAATTTGATGTGCATAGGTTTAATGATTATTTTTTACGCCAAATTTTTATTTATTAATATATAATAGTATCTCCGAAACCGCTAGACCTTACTTTCCAAAAATTTAACCAATTGTTTAATCGCCAATACAGGTAAAATGTTTTAAAATCATTCAAATCGGTTGATCCATGCGCCCAAAACAGTGAACGGAAAATTGTATCCAAACTACATACACATACACACACACATACATTCATTTTTCTAAGATATGCCAAAATGTTCAAAAACGTTGAAACGTAAAGAAATTTTTTCATTTACGATTTTTTTGCGATTACTATACTTATCCCTACGGGAATTTAGCTAGGATAAATGGCATTTTGCCTTAAGGCAAGTTGCATAACCTTCTTGATTCCTGTGAATGATAGACTCATAATTGATAACACAAGTCCACATTCGACAAATTATAAAAAGTTGTTTATATACGATTTGCGACATATGTTTCCCGTGTACTTTTTAATGCTGAACACATTTATGGTCAAGATTGAGGATGCAAAAGACAGAGAAAGTTTAAAAAAAATCGACAAAATCTCTGAAATCGGTTTCCCAGGTCGTTTGAAGAGAGCAGTCAAGAAACGACAGAAATTAAGACTTTATAATCATCATGCAGAGGAATTAGTAGATCGGAGATTTTGTCTTCATTTTTTTATTTGTATTTGCTGTTGGACGCCCAATTTTGACTTTAGATTCGTGTTTAAAAGTACATTGGTAAATATATGTCGCACATCCAACACAGAACTCCGTATTTTTTAAGTCTTCTAAGTTAATTTTAATAAGTTTTTCTACTGTTTATTTCGTAACTAAAGTTTTAATTTTACTGAAACTAATCAATGCAATTTTTAATTGATATCTTTAAATCAAACTTATATGTAATTGTTTTAATTACATACCAATCCTCGTATGTTCAAGTTGTCATTCCAAACTTTAATGATATTTATTAATCGATCATTGTCCGCAGGTCTATAGCATTTTAAGATGTTCATTTATGAACCTTATTTGCATGTTAAGTTTTAATAAAAAAAACAAAACGATTTCTTAAATTTAATAACAAAGTTTATTAAAGTTGCCAATTTTTACTTAAAGTAACCAACATTTTTCGAACAGTTTGAACTTTTAAAATCGGTTCAACTTTTTTGGCCTGATCGTATCCTGGCTCTCTTCAAATGATCTGGAACCGATGTCGGAGATTTTGTCGTATTTTTTAATTTTTAAATTTTTTCTGTTTTTTGCAATTTGATCTACAATCTTGACTTTAGATTCATGTTCAGAGTTAAAAA
>NW_020536999.1:62978974-63036158 GCF_003426905.1 Ctenocephalides felis
TCTTCCAATCATTAAAACATATTTTTATTTTATTTATACCTATAGCTTGCAACATTACTTATTTATAACTAACACTTGACCACTTTTGTTTTGTATGTAAAATTCTTCCTAACGCCATTGGATGTAGTCTACCCAAATTTTATCTTTGATTCTGGCATATATAACAAATGGACCTTCGTTCCTTTCATCATAATAGAAAAACTCCTCTTCATAGGTTTTTTTATTTAAATTACTATCCATTTCTTCATTTACTTCACTTGCCCAATCGATATTTACATCATTTTCATTAATTCCATCATTATTAGTTTTCTCTAAACGTGTTTTGTTAACTTGTACTTCAATGTCACCTTTTTCCTTATCACACTTAACTTTTCGCGATTCTTATCAAATATTTTATTACTTAACAATCTTTCTTTTCTTTCTAAAATCTATTACTCCTCCTTTTTAATACTTTTCTTATTACTTTTTTATATTCACAATTTTTAACTAAATTAATTTCACTAACTTTTGTTTCATTAATATTATTATCCAAATCATTTATTTCATAATCACTAATGTCATCCATTTCGTATTCAAACTCTTCTATTGACGTAATTCTGTTATCAACTGGATTCAATTCACAATCCTCAAAATCATGATGACCACTGTCATCGTCGTCACTTTCCTGGCCGTACTGGCCAGATTCCATTGTTCACTTACTGACTCACTCGCTCTTATCAGATTATGTAAATTTATTTACCGATGTGTTATCGCACGAATGCTCGATGCAGACTATTATCTAAATTTTAACTTCACCTATTTTTGTTTTATATCATGAACGATTCAACTTTTTTTAAAAATACTTCTTACAGTTTTATATATTAGCATATTTAGTATTCTTTATACTAACTCCAATCAAATTCACAAGAAAATAATAGGTTTTGTATCATACATTATGAATAAAAAAAAACAGTTTTTGAATCAATTCTATGTATGACATATAAAATACTTATACTTTATATCTTGTTTATTATTTAGCATATTTTTTATATTAATTGCGAAACCTTCGAAGCAAATTTTTACTCTCATTTGCCAATTATATACCGATATGCAAAAACCTTTTTTTGCAGTAATAAGTTAATAAAACTATTTATCAAAGAAACATTAACAAGCAATCGCAATTTCACATTCGCTTCCAATTATATCAATTACTTTATGATAGAGAACGTTTAAATTATTAACCGGTTAAGCATGAATCTTATATCGTAGGGGAAACTGGATTATTATTATATATGTATACATTCATTAATTAGTGGATTTGGAATTGATTGTAAAGTATACAATAAATTACAGTAGAAAAAATTATATTTAACTGCCCGAAGGAGAAGTTTGTTTTCTCGTGACAATTCGATGTGTACTCGACATTTCACGTTATACTGAATCGAATGAGACCAAATTTTGAAACGGTATTTGTGCGTGTAAGTACGTGAAGCGATTTTTGAAATTTCATCGACGGTTTCTCAAGAACGACTCACTGATTTCAAAAATTTTCAAGCCAATTGTCAGTTTTAGGCGCTGTTCACCGTTGGTAGCTACTGATTGCAGTTTACGTCCACACCTAAATAAAATCCATTGTCAGAACCCAAAATGAATGAAATGAAATGTGTAAAACAATTTAATTTAATTTATACAATTATTAATAAGTATGTTTCAAAGATATCAATTGAAAATTGATTTTAATGAAAGCGAAGTCTTTATTTTTGAAATAAACAGTTGAACATTTTATCTAAATAGCTAATTCTAATTCTTGTTAATGAAGTCGATTATACTCGTATCGGAAAGTTCATGCAACGTGCCATAAGGCAAAATGATACTTGATATGATACTACTCGTTTAACTTATTAAGTGAATAGTTCAACAGATTTAATTCAATCCATTTAAATTATTTTTTATTTTACCAATTTTGTTTTAAATCTTCATACGAATTCTAAATGAGTGAAAGATATTATGAACATCCCATAAGGTTAGGTTTCTTAATTAACATTATTGCTGAAATACTAAAGAAGAATTCACAATTTCTATTTAAGTTTATATGTTAATCTTATACATTTTTATGGTGAGGTTCCTAAATTATATTTTTATATTTTAACGTTTTAAAGCCTTTATAACTTTTGCAACTATCAAGTATTTTATAATTTTACAATTACAATTCTGATTTAACTTATCAACACACATTATATTAGTACATTTTTATAAGAAAGGCCTTTCAGAATAGAGCAATTTCGAACTTTTTAAATTTCTAGTTTATCAAAAAGTCTTATTCAATAAAAACTTTATTTAATTATTTTTGACCATGGTTTTCAGAAATCTAATTACGGTTACGGATCCAAAGAATGAATGAACAAAATTAATGAAAATTAACTACAATAATCGAAATTGTTACAATTACACCAAAGCTCTAGGTTGCACTTAAAAGCTCAATCTTTACAATCTACTTGGAAAAATATTTCATTTTCTAATTTTTTTTTCATAATTACGATTAATACTTACACCCCGTTTCGGCTTCAATACTGCAATACTCTGAAAATTACTTTTATTTGTGCAATATTTGCTGTTAATATCAACTAAATTTTAAATATGCATAATTCGCAATACTATACACAGCTAGTTTTTTTAATTATGAAGTGTTTTACTTCTCGTAGAGTAAGTCGTAGTCCTAGTAATCTAATGTATGGTTAGGGATCTAAAGGATGAATCATCAAAATTCATGAAAATTAACCACAATAACCGTAAAATAGACACAATTACATCAAAGCTGTATATTGCACTCAACGGCTCAATATTAACAATCTACTTGGAATAATTTTCTTTTCTATTTTTTTTTTTCATAATAATTTACGATTGTGAAGCCCGTTTTGGCTTAAATTCTGCAACACCATAAAAATTACTTTTATTCGTGCATTATTTGCTCATAATATCAACTAAATTTTAAATATGCATATGCACTGCTAGTTCCTTTAAATATGAAGTGTTTTTTGACTTCTTGTAAGGCAAGACATGGTAATTGAAAATGAAAATTTCTGCATATCTCTACCCTTAGCTTAAAAAAATGAATGTGTTTGTGTTGTATGTGTTTGAATACAATTTTTTGTCTACAATGATATAAAAAACTATTATTAAGTTAAGATTGCTATGAACACGTTGCCGCAAATGACGGCCATCTGATCTTTAGCCATCTGAGCTATAGTCATCTGATCTTTAGCGATATGTAGGCAAACAACGGCCTAATAATTAATAATTAATAATTTAATAATAGTTAATAATTTTCACTTACAAACATACAACTTACACTCGATTTTATCTGGCAATTATAAACAATAAAAAAGTGTGTTTCTAAACACGATCGTCAAATTAAATTAAAAGGAAAGACGTGCTGATTAGTTTTTGGCAAAGGCAGGTCCAGCCGTTTCGAAGATACGGGGTAAAAACTAACAAGAATGGCAATTTTTGAGAGAACGGAGTGTCTGATTGGAATGATTCAAAAAACATATTACTTGTATTGATATATAGAAGGATCGATAACATTTTTGTAAAAACAGGTCTAGTGAAAACATGCCATTTGGCGGTCAAAAATTATTATTATAATTATTATTATAATTTGTGCAATATGTCTACATATGCACATCAACTTAGCAGATATTTTATAGAGATTTTTAAGTTTTCATTTCTATGGGTTCCGTACCAAAATTTGTTAAGTCTAGCCGTTAGACTGCGACTTTAAATTACGGTACGGAAAGTTCCAACAATTTGCCTATAAGGCACGATGCCATGCACCACTAGTTTTTGTAAAAATGTCCAGTGAACTACTTCGGTTTGCCTTCCTTTTAAGTTTCACCTGACTATTACAATCTGCGTTTGTGTAAATTTCTATTAAGTTTCCATGTTCCGTCCGATTAAACGGTCAATTTGCGTAAGGGATATTCATATTCAACATAGAGGCGAAAGACGAGTGTTGAACACGTAGCCGTAACACGTGCACTTCACGCCAAATTGCACATGCCACGAAAAACGATCGCACCGGCATGGGTAACAACTGGTTGTTGTTACATTTTATTAAATTTAAATTGAAAATTTAATCAAACCTTGTGCTTACTTTAATTGAGCATTGTATTTAGACAACATGCTAGAAATTAATGTTTTAAAATTAAGCAAATTGAAATTTGTAATTGTTTTGAAAGTATGAAACTTTGACACGAAGTTTTTACAGAACATATTCTTATTGAAAATTTAGAACTTTCAACTCTTTATTTGTTTAGTTAATTAATTCATTCATTTCATCTCATATATACATTTTATTTTAAACACTACTAGCTGACCCGGCAAAAGTTGTTTTGCTGAGTTAGGTATTTTTAAACAATTTCTGAAGAATCGAAAAATTAATACTTTAAGTGTGTAAGGGTGTATTATTTGAATGCTATATACAATGAGGGCGGGTCATAGAGGTCGAATTTGACTTTGAGCAATTATAAATTATACTATGAAAACCAAACCAATTATATCACAAAAAATAACACATTTCATGCGAACAATTATCTGACTACGTTCAGTAAAACTTCCAGCGACTTCATCATTGTAGAAATGAGCTTTTTTTGCTGTATTTCAAAAATGTATCTAAACCTTTATACGCTATAGGCGGGGTAACTTGGAACGGCCAGGTGGCGAACAGGTTGAACGTCTTATTTTAATTTTAAAGGTATTTTAGAAAATAATTACATTTTTAACTAATGGCAAAAAACTGCCAACGGAAGAAAATACTTTTATTATGGATTTTCAAAGATTACCGTTCTCCCGATAGCAAAGTCATAAGAATCAAGATTATAGCTGATTATACATCATTTTTTCTCTACTTTCAAATATTGTTGTTGAACAATATTTAACTTTACTGGTGGACCTTTTTAATCCCGGACCTTCATATACTACTATCTATTCTTCGATAAATTCTGGGAAATTATAACTGGGAATAAGTTATTCGACAAAATGTTCCATTGATCGATTCCAAATTCAGGTTTTGATTTTAAATAGTATAAATTAAAACAAAATATGAATGTGTTCTTTCAGAGCACCGTGTTTGAGATAAATATGATTTGTCAACCATACCGAGTTTTATAGTACACTTCACTGTTTATACGAATGGACAATGGCACTATCATTACATTATAATTATTAATTATTTATTTAATAGAAATAGTTTTATTATTGATTCCTTACAAATATCAAATTGTCATCCACACGTCATTACATAGCTGTTATTTGCGTTTTGTCATTCCAAGTCAAACGGTATAAAAAGTATCCTATGTTCTTCTCCAAACTACCTCCCTGCTGCCAGTAACTAACACAATCCTTATTTTTATATATAGATAAACAAGATAAGTTAATGCAATCTAATATTATTTAAATATATAAAGAATCTATTTGTACATTGGCAAAAATTCTGCCAATTTTAAATTTTATATAAAAAAAATTCAATTTTTTTGTGAATAATTGTTATAGTTTTGAAAATAGATAAATATGATTACTAATCATAGATACTAGTAATTTCGTAGACTGACAAATTTTATACACTAATTCCCCAACCTTTAATTAGGGTCTGCAGGTTAAAAACTCCACCAGCTTGAAGTTAAGAAGTTTTTAACAACAATATTTAAAAGTAGTGGAAAAAACATGTATAACTAGCCATTAACTTGATTTTTACTACGTCGTTATCAGGTGATAGACGGCTGTGCTTGAAAATACATAAAAAAGTATCTTCTTTTGTTGTTAGTTTCTTTTTGGTTGTGAGCACTGTTGTTTAGTTTACGAGACCTTAATAAAATTTTTAAGTCTGCGTTATTTAATTGTTCTATAAGATGTTATGTCGTTTTTAAGTTACATTCAAACCTCTATAAAAGTTTACACTTCGATTGGGTAAAAAAAAACAAATGAACCTTTACCATGGCAAATCTAGTACATACTAAAAAATGTAAACCAAAATGTTAATTAATTTAAAAAAAAAAACACTTCATCAAGAAATAAATTAAATGAAGAGTTATCCAACCTTGTTGATGAATATTTATGTTAAAATACCAGATCGATGTTATATACAGTATCTAGTTATTTCTGTAAAAAATGTACTCATAAAATTTATAATACGCATTGCTTGAAGAATTGAGCTATTTTTCTATAAAATCCCTTCAAATAAAATTCCGCCTATAGGGTAAAAAAGAGACAGATGACAAATTTTAGAAAAATAGTAAAAAATAATTTTCTATCAATACATTGTTTGTTTGATTCGTATTATTTGTTCATTTGATTCATTCCATTTAGACTTACTTGAATTCAAATTGGACCTTTGCGCCTCGCCCACCCTATTCATAAAATATTTTTTATACTCTCAAAAACGATTCTGGTCTGGTTCATTTGGGACTTTTTACTATAGTATGAAAATTTAAAAATTTGCATATAAAATTAACTCTAGATAGAGATAATTTATTTACAAATTGAATTAATGTTTTTTTTTATATTAAAGATTTTATTTCTTCACCTAATTCAGTATTTTGTTCTATTATATAATGCTTTTTAAGTTATCATCGAGAGAATATTAGTCAATTTTTGTTTTTACAATTCTTGCAATTTGCAAACAAATCTCAATTAGTTCATTAGTTTAAATCAAATATTTATTTACATAGCATTAAGTTAATTAAGGCAATTTATCTCAATGCCTTTCAACATCAATTCTATATTTCCAAGTAGCTATTATCATAATTGCCTTAATAATTAATTTAAGTGAACAAATGATCTGCACTCACCAATCTATCCATCCATTTCCATTCGCATTGGAAACAATAATAAATTTTCTGCATTCGTCCGAGTGGTATACCACTATATGCCGCCGCTAACCACTATGTTCAGCATTTCGCAAAAGGGACGACGACGCTTCAAGATTATGGTTTTGTAATTGGATATAAAATGGCGGATACTGGCGGTAATTTTGACCAGATTTTCTTGCTTTGCACTCTTCGTGCTTTATGATACAGTGGTACTCGAATGGTAAAAGATCCATCATGTTGGCCAGAAAAAAGTTCGATATTTTACTCGATTATTTGTGAATGTTATTCCAAAAAGCTCTTGTTGAAATTATTTTTAATCATTTTTGCAATGAATTTTGTACATATACTATATTCTGGACACAAGAGGATAAGGGTGAGGATCGCTCTACGTGAAACTATTATCTGCATCAAGGCACATAAAATGTGCAGGTTGGTACAATTTCTAAATTTTGTCGAAAAACACTCCCTTTACACTATCGCTATTTCCGACATTATTTTGGTGGCAGCGGTGTATGTTCCAACATTATTTTGGTGGCAGTGGTGGGATTTCAGGAAAATGGAGACGTTACGCGTTAGGAAACTAAGTCTCTAATTGCAGCAGAAGCTGACATAATGTTACTTTGAAATAAGACTTTATAATGAAATATTCTTAGTAAAAAACACTGATAATGTGCGTGTTGACTCGACACGAAATCAGACATCCTACGTGTATAATCATATGCTTTCAAATATATATTAAAAGTATATCTGGCTATTTATTGGGCAATAAAAAATATTTCAGAATTGATTTCTGTCCCAATGAATCATTTTTATTCATTAGTATATAATCTGTGTCTGCAAAATGGTTAAATTTAGTTTCATATATTTAGACTAATGAGATCTCAGAATAACATTTTAATAATATTATTTACTATTACTGCTATATGTAACTTACTATATATTTATGTATTCAACAAATAATGAGTTAAAATCGCTAGTGTCATAAGAATTCCAAGATGAATATCTCTGCGCATGGAGAATTCGAATTATAACTTTTTCAAGTCATTCTAATTAGCTGACCATTTTTTTTTTAATTTGGTAAACCTCACTAAACAACTTCGACACCTGCCTTTTTCCAAGTACTTTTGATTGAGTCCGCTGTACCAATGCCAAAACCAGGATGGCAACTAATAGTTATGGTAATCCGAGACGAAGGACCGGAGACTTTATGCTAAATAACTCAAATATGATTTATAATAACAAATGCTATATCAAGATAAAATAAAAATGAAGACTTTTAACACGTTTATCAAATTCAGTTGAATTTTGTTCATAATTAACTTAGTTTCAACAGGCAGTTGAAAACTTCATTCTCATCGTTTGTTGTAGAATTGAAAATGAAAGCTCAAAATTAAAAATGTGAGAATATTTTGATTTGGCTGTCAAATTTTTCATTTGGCGATTTTTTCATCCATAAAGAATTGTTTCATATAAGCATACTCTCTGTATATTTGATGAATTTAATTAAAACCTATACTTTTAGAACATCCGGGACAGTCTGTAAAAATGATTTAAATATACTATAAATATTTTTGTGCTTTTAGAATCAATGTGGAAATTCGGGACTGTCCCAGCAAAACCGGGACATATGGTCACTTTACTTAAATACGTCACAATTATCAGAACTTGAAAGGTCATCGAAAAGATTTTTTTTAATACAATTTATATTGAAATGTGTTTTTTATACTCTATTGTATAAAAGTTTATAGATTTTTTTTATACTCTATTGTATTTACGACTGTCCAGTTGAGGACAGTTAGTAAATTTGAGGAATTTACAATTGTCAGTCGTAAAGGGACATTGCATACTATATTGACATTCGTTATATTAACAATATTTTAATGATAATGTTATAAACTTAAAGTTTTTTCAATCTTTATCAGGAAAATCGATGACTTAGATCAAGTGGCTCTTTTCTTTTCAGCCTACGTTGATAGTTCTGTTATTAAGGAGTTTGCCAGTGAATTTGGGTGACAGAGCTTGTTTCAATATTTATGTCCTGTTTTTGTTATTTCATATTTTATGGTAGGTGTGTTTATGTCGAGATAAAGAAGTCAGTTCGTGATATATTTTGGTGCTCCTAAGACAATTTTCAAAAATTTGTTCTGAAATTTCTTTATTATTTCTATATTAGTCTTATGAGCACTGCCCTACAATTGTATTCCATAGCACCAAATTGGTTTGAATAAAGTTTTATATAAAAAAAGCTTATTGTATGAGCTTAATTTCGATTTAGTCCTTTTAGTTTTCATCTCATGCTGCTGCCTCTTTTTTATGTGGATTCGCCAATTAAATTTTCTATCGAGCAATATTCCGAAATATTTATGGTCTTCTTGAGGTACTTTAGTGTTTCCTATTGCAGTTTTCATCTAAGCGTAAATGTCACATGTACTGATATTAACACTTTGGGGACGGCTGTCTACCTCAGTGGGCAAACATACTCTGTGAGGCACAGGGTATTTTATAAACAATGACTCAGTTTGCATCGAAAAGTTGAATAAATTACATATAGCAGTGATAAACAGTATTGTATTTTGAAAATAATTTTAAGTTATTTTAGTAGTATTTTTAGCCTTTTTCTTTGCTATATGGTCTTTTTTTAAATATTTTAAAACAAAAACGTGAATTAAGCAGTAGTGAAGATGAGTTTCAAATAGACATTCATATAGACAAATTTTACGAAATTATTATCCGCACCAAAGATAGTGATGAATGTGATGATGATATTATCCAACCAACAAAAAGTTCCTCTTGCTCGACAAATTAAATGAAGAGCGGAAAGACATTAGCGAATGTGCCGATTCTCCTTCAATAATCGAGTTTGACATACATCAACAAACACCTCGACTACAAATACCAAGCAATATAAGACATCCAATGGACTATTTTACTTTATATTTTACAAATGAATTATTAGACAATATAATAGAAAAAAACAAACCATTATGGCAGCATAAAAATGAACAAATATACTGACTAATCAGTGGCATATTCTAAATGCGAGAGAAAAAAAGGGATTGTATTGTCTGTTCTGACAGAAAAGCACCAGGAGGAAGGCGGCGAACAACATTTTATGGTAAAACATGTCAAAATCAACCAGTTATGCATTTTAGAAATTGTTTTGAACTCACCATTCTTTATAAAATGATCAAGAATAAATTAATATTATAAATGTATGACCTTCAATGACCACAAATTTTTATCAAACAAATTGCATAACATACACAATGAAATCAAGTTTACAGCCGGTTCAGTAGATTGTTTTGAAATCGGTGCCGTCCTGTAAGTGTTAAACCATTCATTTCAAATCTCCAGGTTTTGTTACATTTCTCCAATAGATTTAAATTGCTTTGATTATTGTTATTGTATTAATTATTGTTTTATTAAAAAATGCAAAGATGTAAAAAAAATCAGTTCTTAATTTTTTCTACATTAATAAAAACTTAGTCAAGTCAATTTTATCACCACTATGCACTTAATATTTACCATCACTGGCACCGATCCATCATCATCACCGGTCGGTCACATATAGTGTCGGCAATAGCTGACCACTCACCGTCGTCTTTGGCATAAGCAACCTCAGTCGGCCGGTCCATCCATCCATCCATCCACGGTGGTGGACGGTGTTTATTATTTTGCGTTTTTTTCCTTATTGTTTTCTCTACTTTGTCTTTCTCGTATTATTTGATTGCACGGGTCCCGGGATGATTGGATTTAAGTATTATATTATATTCCTTTAGCCGGGTGTGCGAGACGAATGAGAAACATCATACTCTATAGAGGAGAAACGGTTGTAATGGGACCGAGCTTTCATTTTGGTCATTAAAATGTAATGACTCGGTAAGAAATGTTAATTATACTTCTGGTCGTGCAGTTATTTTTTAAAATGGATCAAATATTTTGAATGATATTTTTTCATAATTCAATATTTATAATAATTGGTTTCGAGTATTTTCTTTTCTCGCGTAAATTGCCAATCCCAAGGCAGGTTCAGCAGTTATGAACTCTCAATAAAAATAAGTTAAAAAAAATGTTATTTGGCGGTCAAAAATGTTTATTGGACTTATGCATATCAAATTTTCAGATATTTTGTAGAGATTTTCATAATGTGTACACATTTTGCGTAAATTTCATTGGAGTCCGTACCAAGATTTTTAATTACGGTACGGGAAGTTCCAGCAATTTGCCTTAAGGCACGAAGCCATGCCTCACTAGTTTCTTTAAATTTTTTTTGAACAGAAATCAGAACTTAACAGTACTATAAAGTGTAGTGCTGAGTTGACTTAATACTAGTCGGATCTGCAGATGCCAACCCAAACAGTTGTCTAATATCCGTGTAATAAATTATTGTTACACTTTGTATTCTTGGGCAAACATTTATTGATGCAATAACTTTATTGATGAAATATCTTACATAAAAGCCAATAATTTAGCTATAGAAATCTGATCTGATGTTATCCACTATGTACCATCACTAAAAACTACCGTTGTCTGCCCAAAGAAGGTCTATGGTGTGAGAGCACCACAAATCAATGACTCACTTTTTCTTCTTGTTTGTTATTATCTTTCCTAATTTATTACCATTACCACGATTTTATACACTTTTATGCATTTTTCTTTCCAGGCTTAGCAATTGATCCTGGATCTACTTCCATTATTTATGATTTTGTACTTCAGCTTTCAATTTTCTGTAATTTTTTCTCTTGCGTAAATCATCAATCATCTACTTACTTTTTATTTCTAAACCTTTTTAAACACTATTATGTCTGTTTAAAATTATAGTTCCACATTTCGGAATTTTTATTTTCGTGAGTTCAAAAATCAAGCTCTCCCGTGGATTAATGGTTAGAAGTATGGGATTTGAGTCAGAGGTGCCAGCTTTTAAAAACACGGATTGGGCAGATTGATGTAAAGCAGTATTGAGATTGGTTATCTTCTTAAAAGATAGATAGCAATATGTTTCATCAATAAAAAAATCGTGACTACTATTCACAATGCAATAATAAAATTTATCAGACAGGGGCCAGTTCTCGGATAAAATAGAATTGTTGTAGTGTTATAATCGTATAAGAACGAAGTGTCAAAAAGCTATATGTACAAGTATATGTATGCTATACTGTGCAATGAGGCGTTCCACAAATAGAACTTAATCTCCAAAAGGCACAAACGCCAGAATGTTTGGTTATAAACATTATAACCAATTATCTTTGGTTAGACTCCACGTATGTTTTATCAAAGTAACAATAGAAAGTTGCACTTATGATAACTAAATTATTTGACATTTGGAGATCTTATGTGTAACACGCCTCATCGGGTTGCTATTTATAAAACCTAGTTTAAGTCATATCATTCCAACAGTTTATAAGACCCTAAATTCTGATCGCTGTTGAATTATGTGAATAAAAACAATCAATAGTTTTCTAGAAAAAAATATCAATCCTCCTCTCTCCTACGTTGTCGGGATAATAAGAGAGTACGCCGTGCAGGCTATTTCTGATAAGAAATTATTTATATATTATATACTTATGTAATGGGCATCAATTGTGAATTATTACGTAGAATGGAATGAAAAACATTATACAGCGCGTCAATTGCCTTATGCCGTATGCGGTATGTGGTATGCGATATAGTGGTATATGAATGTCCAACTTCAACTTCAACTTCAACTCTGCCTTTC
Source organism: Ctenocephalides felis (assembly GCF_003426905.1). Lineage (NCBI taxonomy): Eukaryota > Metazoa > Arthropoda > Insecta > Siphonaptera > Pulicidae > Ctenocephalides > Ctenocephalides felis. The sequence continues at coordinate 62,991,536 of NW_020536999.1, forward strand.
GTCTGTGACGAAGCCGAGAGAGAATATGGTACCGCGGCGGCGTAATAATATGTTCAGAGGGAACCCATATGAAATGCACGTATCAATTTCGAAAATCACAACAACACACCGGACCGTTAACGTGGATGTCTTCTAATGACGAAGATGATTTATGGAATTAAATTTGGTTTTGGTTTGGTCATTGGTAAAAGTCTTTTTATTTGTTTCCGAGCTGCATTTGTCTATAATTATTGAATTCCCAGGTTATTTTCTTATAAGTTTCCACAGTTTTTGTCTATCGATAAGAAACTAGTAACTTGATTTTTTAATGGTTGATAAGTTTGTATATTGATTGAATGTTATAGGTTTTAAATGCTTATTTTTTTTGTCTAAATATCTAAATGTATTTAGAAATCTCACTTAATAAAATTATTAAAAAATATAAGCTTAGTGTAGAGGCCCTACGTAATATTCATTTTGAACATTAATTAATACACTAACATTATAGGTAAAGAGTTGAAGACGGACACACTAAATAAATTAGGGAAAACTGGTTGTGTCAGGGTACGGTGGTGACAATCGACAACATCAATATAGTTTGATTTTGAGAAAGGGTCAAAGGATGAAAGATGTAGTATATTTGTTTGAACAAGTTCCCATGATCTGTAGACCGCAGTGCTTTTGAAGAGTCAAAAGTAATTTTTTTTTAATAACAACTGTTACTTGAATTTGGCTGTAAGTTGAACATAAGTAGTTAATTACTAGCAATTAGCTTTTGCGTAGATAATTTCGCACAGTTATAACGATGATTTGTTTCCAGAAGAATGCTTTGGATACGGTTTTGACATGTGGTTGTGGGAATTGTCCTTAGCTGTATAGAGACCAACTATCGTAATATATAAAATCTCTATAAAGAATCTGATATTTTGATATGCATATGTCTAATGATCATTTTTGATCCAAAAAGCCAAATGGCTTTTTTTTTACTTTTTTCACTTGATTAAAATCAGACGCTCCGTTCTCTTAAAAACTGAGTTACCGTTTTTAGCACTTTCTGCCCCGTATCTCTGAAACGGCTGAACCTGCCTTATCCAAAATTAATCAGCACGTCTCCTTATCATTAAGAATCGAATGTTTTTTGGAATAATTCGAATCGGTTGATCTATGTTCTCGAAATCGTTGACAAAACTTATATTTGCACATACATATTGATATACACACACATCAAGGTATGCCAAAATGTCCAGAAACCGTTCAAACGTAAAGACATATAAAAATGTTCATTTTCGATTTTTTTTTGCGATTACTTAAACTTACCCCATGGAAAGTTGAAAATTAGATTTACCCACTAATTGGATTAATCCATAAAATTGGATTAATCCATAAAATTGGATTAAAAATCTTTGATATGACAAAAATAATATACAATTTTGAAATAATTGTTATAAATGGTTAATTTAGATTTGATTTAATCAACTGCTCTATCATTTTTCACAAGGTATCCCTTCAAATTATTGTGAAGAATCTCCAAAACTGAAAAGAAAACAATCCCAGTGCAGCCAACTCGTACAATAATATATCTCCGTTTTATTTTTATTTCTATTTTATTATATTTTATTCGAATAGCTTTCCGGCAAATTCTTTCCTTTTTATCGTCAAGACGCGTAAGTATTTTCAGTGAGGGCATAAAACGAAATTAAAAAAGTGCGAGACAAATTAAAAAGCGTCAGCGTTGCGGAATAATGGAGCAAAATGACCGTGGCAGCAAACAGCAAGCGGCAAGCGGCAAAGTGGCAAGTGGCAAGGTCGTTCGCGTGGCGCGCGCTTCTGTTAACGAACCCAAATTAATGTAAACTAACATTTCTGGCTGTTTTTCTAATATTTAGGGGATGACCGAATGGACACTGATAATAGAAATGTATTCGAACGAAAAAGAACATACGGCACCTTATGAAAAAATAAATTGGATTTTTTTTTGTTATATAATCTAAAATTATCCAAATGGTATTAATTATTCAATAAAAATTGAATCCGGGCGTATTCTATATCTAAACAAACAATAAACACAACGAAAAATATCCTAACTTCAAACTTTTTGAGAATATTTTTTAATTTAAAATGAGCTTTAACATAACATGCTCTTTTTAACTTCCCAAAGACTCAATGTTTGTGTGCATATATTGTTTCTTGAATATTTTAAGTCATTCTCAATCATTTGAAACTGAAATTGAAAAAAGTGTAGGTGTTAAATAAACCTTTTGAGAATTTTTATTTAAAATGAGCATATCGTAATTTTTTTTTCTAAAGCTTTAGGTGCTTAGATTTTTATTTAGAACTATTTATTATGGTTTTATCAACGTTTCAAGTCATTCTAGTTCGTTTCAAACAAAAATTGGACAAATTTTGTAGGGCAGCAGAGACTTCTTGTAATGTTTTCTTTAAATTAATATATCTTGATATCTACTAATTATATATTTACGAAATGAAGATGCTGTAACTATTTCTCTACCGAATAAAGTTATCAAATACAAATCGAATCCAATACAAATAATTCCACAACCATTCTTCATTATTTCAAAGTCAATCAATTACTAGATAAGTGCGATGTTACAACTTACCCCGAATTTGGTGCTAGCTGTGGCATCTACCGGAGCAAGCAGTAACGACTAAAAATGATAATTTCTAAATAATATGTTCCATACATTAATGCAAACTATAATTTGTATTAATTATAGTTTGCGTTAATGTATTTAAAATATATATCTCCCGTAAAATATTTTTTTATCATAAATCAATGTAAACCACACATATTCAAAGAAGGATAACTATGAAACAAAACAAGATATATAAAGTTTAAAATCAGTCGATAATAATAACGCAAACCGAAATTTATGATACTACCTGTCAATAATGACGGACCTGCACAGTTCTGTTTATTGCGTTGATCAGCGGATAAGTAGCCGCGACTGCAACAATATTGTGCAGGACGATTTACATGTCGAATCGAGACAAAAAAATATTTTAACGTTTCAGATCCTATTGAGAAACGCCTGTTACTAGGATACCCCTAACTTGTTAAACCAAAATTTGACCTCTCGATGAAACTTGATAAGAACTGATTAGTTTCGCGAGACGATCGGCCGAACCGTTTTTAAAGAATTTTTATAGAAATCCTGAACTCATTTTAGAAATTTTTGTAATCAGTTGTTGGAAGATTTTTTCTTTGCATTCAATAAATTGCAATTTTGATTAAACTTTTTGTGATGAATTTTCGTAGTCTAACTGAACATCTTAAAATGGCCTCTGAAAAATTTATTAAAGTATCAATTTGCATTGATTATTTCTAATATTTACACATATGAGTATGTTTTTCCAATTTGCCTCAAGGCAATATGCTTCCTTTTAATAATGTGATTTCTGTTATAAAAAATGGCTTTACATATAATACTAGTCGATATAATATTTGAAAGTGCTTCATTTATTATCGTAAAAGAAATAAAATGTATTAACATCAATTTAGGAAACAAAATTTCATAATTTGTCGTTTTTTTTCTTAATTATTGTTACTTTACTCTGTTTTTAATTACGTGTAATAGTCTCATTTACTCATAACACATTTCACTAATTAACAATTCAATAGCACAATATTCTTAGTATTTTAATTGCGTTATGTGATCGAAAAACGTGGCAAATTTTATCCTAAAGAACTTTTACATAACAAAGAACTATTGTAATTAAAATGTAAAAAAAATAAAGCAAGTCTTGTGCAAATTGTGCAATTAGTTTTTAGTCATCAAATGTTCAAAATAATAAGCTAATTATAAACATTATGAAAAATTAGATATGAAGGCACTTTGTCTTAAATTGCTTGATCTTCCTGTTTTCTAAATAATATAATATTACTTAAAGTATTAAAATTATTGAATATTAATATTATTTAAATTATTAAATTATTAAATTATTAAATTTTGAAATTTTAAACAGTAGAATTATTGTAACAATTATGTTTAATATTCAAATCTGATTTTTTTAAATTTTTTTCATTTCACCATATAATTTACAATTGTCTCTAGTCTAAATCTATTAAATTTAAAGATTATATAATTAGATTACATATGACAAATAAATGGACAATAGTAGCCAGTGTTACTTCTACTCCAAATACAAAATACATTTGTTTGGTTTTCAAATCTGAAGAAAAATAGTGCATATTTTAATAAAAATAAAAAATTATGCTCGGCAAGTGGGTTTCTTTCTCTTAAGTTATTAAAAATACCTACAACCTACTCACTTTTAAATCAAGTTTCAAAGATTTTTTTTAAAGTTTTTAGTTGTATAATAATAACAAAAACCAAATCTTAAAATCATGCATAATAATTATATTTCAAATTTGATTTATAAATAATTTAATTAATAATAAATGAAAATTATTTTTCATAATTTTACAAAACCTCGCAAAATTAATCATGATTCCATTATTTGTCCATTTTTAAAATTTCCGTAGGGAAAGTGATCGCAAAAAATCGAAAATGATTTTTTTTTTTATATTTTTACGTTTGAAGGGTTTCTAAACATTTTGGGTATACCTAAAAAAAAAAAAAATTAGAAAAGTGTTTGCGTTCAATATACGTATGTTTGAATTGTTTTAATTTATCGTCCACGATTTCGAGAGCACGGATCAATCGATTTGAATGATTCAAACAACATTTTGTCTGTTTTGAACGGAAATAATCAGTTTTTGGAGAAGGAGAGTATATTATTTTTAAAATTTTCAAAAAATAGAATTTTTAAAAAACAACTATTTTAAATATTTTTTTTAAAACGATTTGGATTTGAATATTCAAAAATAAACATTATTTCAAATTACAAAATTAGTAAAACCCACATATTCAAATAAATAATTTTATCTTTGCAATTCAGTTTATATTATTCTGCTACACATTTAAGTTAAGGCCCTCTAACGCATCATGAAATATGAGATAAGGTCCTTCATTATAAGTCGGCTGATTTTTTTAAAAATATATAAACGTCATCGTCTGATTCATATTTTGTCTAAAAAATATGAATAGTGAATGTTCAGTATTTATAATGATCTCTTTGAAAACCTTTTAAACAATTGTTATTAATTATTTGTTCTTTTTGATTGATTATGAATGATTTTTATTCCTAGAATGTTTAATTATGCGGGAAGTTCCAGCAATTCACTTTAAGGCACGATGCTAGTTGAAATTTTAATATTACTGTTTCTTTTCAAAGTTACGAAGTTTTGGTAGTATGTACGCTTTAAATAAAATAATTTATTTAAATCTACTAAAACGTTTTTTACACAGCGCCATTATGATCTTACCAACTTACCATACGCATATATCTTAATTTCTTGAAAACACGACGAATTTTTTAACAAAACTCCAGTTGACAATCGTACAAGTCAAAATGAATAAATTATGTTAATACTGGCCATTACTCATAAGTCAGTAATAGAATGGCCGAATAATATATTTGTTTAATTCATCGACAGAAGAATCTTTGACACCACTGTGTCATGTGCGGTGAATGCTTTGAAAAATGTGATGATTATACAGAATTTAATGCCATGAAAGATGACGAATATTTCTATTTAATAGAAATAATACTAAATACAGAGTTGACAAGTCGAGTAAATCCGGAATTTAGTGCGTGTTGCTTTGAAATATTAGGACGTACAGGAATAAATAAATATGTTGGAAAGATTTTGTCCGGTGATGAAAGAAAATAGTTGAAGACGTTAACTGTAATTTCTATAATAATAGCAGAGGTTTTTATTTTTGTTTTTAATATCTGCACCTATTCCATTATGGAACATCAATAAATTTTGTTAATGCTTAACACTAGATTTACGGATATTGGTTGCATACCTATTTTTGCTGAAATGAGCCATTTGACTCTGAAAGAAGATGGTAGTTTTTGGAAAATATAGTTCCAAGCCAATTTAAATAAAATATTTATTATAAAAAAAATCAAGTGAAGCATTTTTACTATTTTTTCGTAAAACTTTTTTATACAAATTGCTTTTATGAATGATCAAGGTACAATTCTCAGATCTAAACTTTGTGTCATTGCTCCTTTTTTTGGTCGCCGCGATTTGTACGTATAGTGCCTAGTTCATCTTTTCAAGTAACGCTTTGCAAATAAAATAATAGTTGTGGCAAATTATTATTCAAAAACCAGCTCTTTTAACGTGTTTAAAAACTGTATTAAAATCGGATCATTTGTAAAAGTTTACATGTCATGACTGTCTATTAATTTTATGTTTCCAGATCAAAGGCGACTCGAATTTCCACATATATTAAATTAATTATATCTTGTCCACAGTCTAAAAATATTGCTCTTCAAGCTTAGTCACAAAAATTTTCCTCAAAAAAAAGCATTCGGATTTCATTCTTGCCGAAGTGCGGAAAACTGTTGACAAATTTTGATACCGATTGAGAGTAAATTACCATCTAGCTTTAATAATGGTTTATCGATTACTATGTTTGCATCAGGTTTGTAACATACCTGACTTACTTTGAAATCAAGGCATACTCCGTATCAGATATAATTTATGTTTCCAACAAATAAATTACAAAATTATCTTTGTGGATCAGAGTCAAATTGGCTCACATCGTGAAAATAGGTATACCACATTCATAAATTCGAAATTAAAGAATATGCGAGAAATTGGAATCAATGTTTATATATATTTTATTACTTAACTGAAAACCAATGTATGTTTGAAAACAAAAAAAGTTTTATGTGTATTAACTGATAAAATTTTCATTGAGTCAAATTGAATCGATCCGTAAAATTAGTGATAAAATCTCTAAATTGAATGCTAATTCATTGACTGGCACATGCATCTCAAATATAAAATCTGCTGCAAAAATTATAATCATTCAAGTAAAAAGCACAAAAATCTTTGTTGAATTCATAAAAATCTATAAACCAATAAGGATTTGTATTTTTTTATATATTTCTTTTCATTTATTTGAATGAAAATCAGAATTTAAGAGTCTTATGAGCTGTTATGATAGAATTTCTTATGCAGACTTTTCAGAAAGCAACCCAACGTTTGGCAATCACTAGGGTAGGCCAGAGCACAATGTTTTTTAAAATAATTTTTTTTTAATTTAATTTACTTTTTTATAGGATATTATTATTGTTTACACCTTTTGTAAGGGTGAAGTTTTCTATTTTAACCCTCATATGCAAGCTTTTATATATGTTATATTAAAACAATTGTTGAATTCAGCTCAAAAATGACAATTTATCTTAAGAAACAATTCAATAAGGTTTATTCAAATATTATATTAATATCTCGTAAACTGAACAACATTGCTCACAACCAAGAAAAGCAACAACGAAAGAAAATTCTTTTGTTATAGATTTTTAAATAAAGCCTGTTATCTCCTCATAGATTGATTTCAGGCGAATTATACATCTTTTGCCGTCTACTTTTGAATATTGTGGTTAAAAAATTTCTTAACTTGTTTTTGAGATATTTGTGGTAGACCGCAAATCTTTAAGCCCCGCTCAATCCTATTTTGTATATGTATTCATTTTTAGGATTTACCTATTATTGATGATTTTATATTTAATATAGATATGATTAAGATAGCCTTTTTTTGTCAATCAAAACTTTATTAAAGTTTTATAATACAAAATTGTTGAGGTTTATAAAAAACAAAAAATTAAACCTAAATACAAAAATATAAATGTAAATAATATTTTTTGCTTAAAAACGTTTTTTCATCTATAAAACCGATGAAATTACTACTTGACATTAAGCTGCCCGAGGCGGAGGGGATCTGAAATATTGATCCGAAAAATGAGTTTTAGATATCTTGTAGAAGATTTACATCATTATGCTAAAGTTTTTCAAATAGACTAATCAATTCATAAATACCAATATATTCTGGTCGTAATGGTTTTACACAATTAGTAATATCCAAAGGAAAATTTTATGTTTTCGTCCAAAAATGAGATCTGATAATTTCATGTTTTCTCGACATTTCAATTATAAGAATCAATCAATCAATTATAAAAATTTATTGAATTTTGAAAATTTGTCTATAGAAAATACTCTGACAATGAGTTGTATTAGACACGAGCCCGATTTCCCATAATGTGTAATAAATCTAATCAGAATACATATAAATCACTCATAAATTATTATATTGATTTATTATTGACTAAGTCTATTTACTATGACTATTTACACATATAGAGAAATTCATGTAAAATGCAAAGCAAAATACCACTTACAACTAGTTTTTATTTGGTGTGTTGTACTACTTGATATAGAGGTTGCCGAGCTGGCCGAGGTTTGAATCGAACTCGTTTATTATTCTATTCCAAAGAACTGAGAATATTTGAACTACAAAAATTCTATATAAAATTAATTTTATAAAACAGTGAAAATGTCTTTATAAAAAATAATTGTTTCTTTTTAAATGAGCTATATTAAAAGTGTGTGTAATTATATTTAAAAATTGAGTAATACAGAAATAATAATAATATATCGAAAGAAATAGTCGGACGTAAAAGTTTCAAATTTGGCGGGCAACACACCTAACATATTTGAAGTTGTTCGTGGTGCATATCATACCTGGGGTGGGGTTAGTAGAATTTTTGACAGATAGGTCAGAAGACGCATTTATTGTATTCGGTGATTTTCTAACCTTATATAAAAATTTTGTATGAAAAATTGAATGGAATATGTGTTCCAAAAGCATTTAAAATATTGACAGTGGTATAGGGTAAGTCTGCTTTTAATAGTTAAATATATTAAGTAGACGTACAAACTGTTCCAAAGTAATAATTCTTTCCGATAATAAAAATCACTCTGAATAAGAAGATTCATGCGAGTTCGCTTTCAGTAATAAATATGGAACCAAATATCGGATAAAATAGAAATGTTATGGTAATGTTAGTTTACGGATTTAAAATCGTATTAAATTATTTTAATTATTCAAATGGCTTCGTTCCAAAAGGACATTTTAGCCAACATACATTGATTAAATATAGAAGTAGGCTACATTAAATAATATTAATTCTATCGTGCATAAAAAGAAAAACCATACCGAACGCTAGCACTAAAATATTGAGTGGTTCATGGCATTGCCCCTTAAAGCAAATTGCTGGAACTTTCCGTTAATATATTTTAGGAATATCAAATGTTTTCAAATAAATTATTTTAAGTACCGTAACTTTCATTATTTTTTATTTATAGACAAAATAAAAATATAATATATAAATTGGACGACGACGTTATATACGTTCACATAAAACGCACGAGTAAATAAAAAATTTTAAACTAGTGGTGTATGGCATCGTGTCTTGAGGCAAATTGCTGGAACTTCCCGTACCGAAAATTATTTTTTTTTTTAAACAATATCTTTTAATCTTTGAAAAAAATAATTTTTGAGAAATTTTAAACTTTTGAAAACAATTGACATTTTTGTTGGAGAAGTTGTTTTTTTTTTCAAAGCAATCACACTGCTTTAGATGGATAGAGACACAATTTAGAAGACCCATAGAAATGTAAGCAAAATTGATACACATTAATAAAATCTACATAAAATATCTGATAATTTGATGTGCATATGTCCAATAAATATTTTTGACCGTAAAATGACATTTTTTAACTTCTTTTTATTGAGAATCCATAACCGCTGGACCTGCCTTCCCAAAAATTCAATCTGTTCTTCATCTTGTCAATACAAGTAAAATGTTTTTTGAATTATTAAAATCGCACGCTCTGTTCTCTTAAAAACTGAGTTACTTTTTGCCCTGTATATTCGAAACAGCTATACATGCCTGTGCCAAAAACTAATCAGCACATCTCCTTATTAATAGGAATCGAATGTTTTTTGGAATAATTGAAATCGGTTGAATCGTGTTCCCAAAATCTTCGCCAAAAATTTGTATCCGCACACACACGCACACACATACATACATACACACACATACGCACACATACATACGGGAAGTTAACTAGCCAAATTAGAATTAAAGGACATTATCTCAGATTTCTAACAATTATTCAAAGTTAAAATTATTCATTTAAAGTATATAAGTGAGCTTTAGAACTTTATCCAGAATTAAAATTTAAATCCGAATTATTTTCGACAAACAAAAAAATTTAAAATTTTTAAAAATAACCTAAAAGCATCAACACAAGCAGAAAGTTTTCATTCAAATCGGAGGAGTAGTTCCTTCAAAAACTGCCATTTCTTCACATTTAGCTCCGTACCTCCGTACCTCCGAAACGGCTGGACCGATCCTTCCCAAAAACTAATAAGCACATTAGTGCTTATTAGAAATCGCCATGAGTAGAAATCGATTGCTTTTTGAATCATTCAAATCGGTTGAGCACGAAAAATTTTATCCAATTTTTTTAGATATGCCAAAATGTGTGGAAACGTCTGAAACGTAAAGATATGCAAAAATTGTTGTTTTCGATTTTTGGCCCATTACCTCATTTTATATGAATTACTAGTCTACCTGTCTACCTGTCTACCTGTCTACTTCTGGACCAGTCTGCCTATTTTGTCAGCCTGTTAATCTGTTGTTAAATTTTATCCGAAAATTGGCTTCATTTTTTATGTTGTTTTTAGAACAGCAATCAGAATTTAAGACACTTATAAGCTGTTGAGATAATACGACTTAATTACTAGCCGGTTCTATAGATGGCAACCCAAACAGTCGTCCTATCACTGTGTGATGAATTATTACAATTTTCTGTAATAGGTGGGCAAATATTTACTGATGCAGCAATTCTGGATCAGAGCTACTTTTACTTGAATACATTTTGCTTTCTATATTTCTAAGTAATAAACGTTGTCACTAATGTTTCACATCAGGCTCTTCGAAACGGGATTGGACAAGGGATATCTGATGTAGGCCCATTCGTTCTAGCCACTTAACTACAAGCCCCCATATTTATAAGTGGTATAAATTATACAAAAATTTCTGTTGACAAAAATTCACTTTGGACTAGAATATTGTCTAATAAAATCGTATTTCAAAATCGTTGGTGACACCTACAACTTCAGTTTTAGGCGTTTGAAAATTGCGAAGATTAACACTATTGATAGCCATCTATCCAAAACCTTCTAATTTCGCAACGCCTGTTTCCATAATCCAGAAAAATAGCATCGTTTTAATGTCTAATTGAATTAGTAGCGATCTCTGGAATCAAATTATTTACTATAATGCTTCTTTTATTGTGACAATAGCTTGCTCCTCTTCTCTCCAGGCCATTATCTTTACAAATGAACTGACTACGTTGAGTCGTTTCGTCTACATTTACCGTTATTAGATTTCTTTCAACTCCTAAACTCCTAACTTCGTTTCTTTTGTGACCGTAGTAATTTTTTTAACCGTTGTATAATGTCGCATTACATGGGGGTTGAAATGAGACGATCGCTTGGGACAAGTTTGCAGGGTAATTTTCAACATTACAGGGATGAAGATCCAAAAATGTTCGGTTTTGGTAGGAAGTAGAATATTTAATTCAACCAGTTAACTGTGGCGCGGTTATTGTATAGTGCGTCGGTTTTTTGGGAGTATATTCGACGAACAATTACTTGCGCTAGTAAGACATCGGAAGAAAAAGATTGGTTTATTTTACAAATTGAAAATTTTATTACTGAATTTTACTTTGGTCAACATACATATATATGACATATTCAATAAACTAAAAACGTAACTAGTGGTGAATGGCATCGTGCCTTAAGGCAAATTGCTGGAACTTCCCGTACCGTAACGAAATTTTCGAGGAATACTAAATATTTTCAAATAGATTATTATAAATGCTGTAATATTATCGAATATTTATAAAAATTATATAAACTGACTTGCAAGGTTGAAATTATTTGTTTAAAGTATATTAAAACTTTATTTAAAATTAAAATTGAAAGCTGAATTATATCGATATACAAAAAAAATTGAAAAAAAAATGAAAAAAAGTTTTTTTGAAAAAAAAAATGAAACAATTTTTTTTCCAAAAGCAATTATTTTGTCAACACAAGCAGAAAGTTTTTTGAATCATTCAAATCCGATGCTTTTTTCTCTAAAAAACTGCCATTTTTTGTACATTTAGTTCTGTATCTTTGAAATGGCTGGAATTGCTTTTGCCAAAAACTAATCAGCACACATCTCTCTATCAATAGGAATCGAATGTTTTTTTCAATCATTCAAATCGGTTGTTCCGTGCGCCCGAAAACGTGGACAAAAAATTGTATCTATACATACAAACATACACACACATCCATTTTTTCTTTGAACACATCCATGTTCAAAATGTTCAGAAACCTTCAACACGTGGAGAAATGCAAAAATTTTCAATTTCGATTTTTGGCCCATTACTATAACTACCCTACGGGAAGTTAATATATTCATTTAATATAATAGATATTAAAGTAATAATTCAAATTCTTGCTGTAAACTGTGATACTAACATTATAAAATGTTATAGGCCGATAGATATTTTGCTTATGAAAATTAATCAACATTTGAAATTAGTACGTACATTTACAGTTGGTAGATATATTCCGTTCTAGGTTTTTCTACCAATCGAAATTGATATGTGCTCTTAATATAACTATCTATTACTACTATAACGTCTTGAATTAAATACATTTTTAAAACACTAATCAGTATGAAATGTGTGGTATTCGCTAATCATAGTTATCTGGTTAATACTTTTTATAAACAGTTCACATGTAACCACTTTAATCCGAAAAAATGTTCAGAAAAATTTTAATCTATCTCTGAATTCGTTTTGAAAATTCAAAAACCGTTAGAAAGACATTGGTTGGGAATCGTGCTGATTAGTTTTTGGTAAAGATCGGCCGGGCCGTTTTATTGTGATAAAGTGTTAAAAAAAATTTATGGCGATTTTTATAATTTTTTTTGACCTTGGATACCATAGTCTTATTTATAAATAATACTTAAATATTACGGTCCGTTACAAGTCGTTTAATTCTAGAAATTCTTCGAAGATTGCAAATATTAGTATCGTTTTCTTGGCATTTGTCACAAGTAGACCTTTGATCGACGTTTTCTCAAAAACATCTGAACCGATTTCAGAAGTTTAAAAGCCATTGATGTATCTCAATGAGGACTATCGTTTGTCAGTTTTGTGAAAGATCTGCTAAGCCCTTTTTTCTAGTTTGAAAAAAAGTTTTAAACTTTTCATCCACACATAAGCTCATACTACCGAATCGATTTTAAAAAATCAGAAACTGTTCGAAAGATATTAATTGGGAATGATACTGATTAGTTTTAGGTGAAAATCTATCGAGCCGTTTTCTTGTAATAAACTGTTGAAAAAAAAATTTAAGCCGATTTTTACGGAACTTTTTTTTAGCGATATGTATTATAGTCTTATAGAAATTACTGAAATATTACGGCCTTATGACAAGTAGTTTAATTTTAAAAATTCATCAAATTTTGAGAAAATGAATAGTTTTTTTGACATTTCTTAAAATTTAAATTAGACGATATACTTGGTATAACGATAGATTACTTGGTCTTCTTAATGAACATACTAAACTATTGAAGTCATACGGAAGTTGATTCAATTATCAAAATTGCTGATTTTCGAAAATTTGCTTTTAGAAAATAATCCGAGTTAACGTGTTCGTTCATTTTTAGTTATGTGTAATAAATCCGCTCGGAATACTTAGTCACTCCCAAATTAATTTATTTTTTATTGATTAAGATGTTTTTTTATACATATTGGGAAGTTCATGTAACTTGTCTCAAGGCAAAATACCAATACCAACTAGTTATATCTATAATTGTAAGCAATATTTTATTTTGGGGCATTCAAAATTTCTTTTAGAAATTTATTTTGGCATCAGTTAAGATTATGTTGACCGCATAAAAACAAAACCAGTAACTTCCGGTTCATAATTTGTTTGAATTTCTATATATTAAGTTTTACAAATATTTATATAAGACTTTTATCAACGCCATAAATAAATTATACCCTAAACCCATTAGTATTAAGCAACCCTGCATTCTGTTCCGAATCTCCACCCTCTTATATTGGTACAATTTTTACTCATTTTCACCACCGACTTATTTTTTTCAGGGCGAGGGTTAAAAATAGACACGAGTCGAACAAATTTGCATTGTAAATTCGCCGTGTTGTTTTTTCTTTCCTCTTTCTTACTTTGTCTGAGAGGGGTAGGTTTGTGACCTATTAACATCTGCTGGGGTAGTTTTTCGAGGAATAAGAAATGCACACAGACTCCTTTGATCTTTCATGAATATATTTTTTTGAGAAGTGAATTTATTATTTTTGTATGCAAGTGCGTTAATGCGACTTTTATGATTTTTTACTAGTAAGCGACATATGCGGTGAGATTTTAAAATTAGAGGAGACTAGGGATAAATGGCTAAATGGATAAATTTAATATTGGAGCATATAATATTTAGAACATTATTACTTTTATTACTTGCCCGAAGGGGAGGTTTATGTTTTTGCCAGAAAATTCGACTTGCTAATTTGCGTTTTTGATGTTTCAAATCATTCTGAATCGTTTGAGACAAATGCGAGCTTATTTTTGACCTTTCATCGATTACAAACAGATTTTGTCTTTAAAAGCAAAATTTGAAAAATATATGCATATACAGTAAATAAAAAAAAAATGATGTTTCAAGCAAGCAGAAGAGATACAGAGGCAAGGCGCAATAACCATTATGGTATCTAAAACAATTGATAGCAGAAGAATATGCATTTTGGGCTGTTGAATTTTTCAAAGAGTACTTTAAAAAAAAGGTTAAATGATCCTATAAGTAAAATGTTAATTATAAAAAATATTCCAATGACAAAAATAGTGTTTCCAGAAATTTCTGGAATGTTTGAAATTTCTGGAAGGTAAATTTAAAAGAAATAAATGGAATTTAAAAATAGTAAAAATGTATAAATACGTTTATAATGCAAGTTCTAAAAATTTATTTTATAAATTAATCAAGATAATAATTATTATCGTTCATAATTATTTTATAAAATAAATCCAATTAATAATAATTATTATCGTTCATAATTCAAGAATGTACTATTTATTGTTTTTTCAAAATTGACTTTGAAATCTTTTGAAATTTAATATAAATATAATTATATTTTTAACTTCCCGTAGGGCAAGTTATAGTAATCGCAAAAAAATCGAAAATGAAAATTTTTATATATCTTTACGTTTCAAAGGTCTCTGAATATTTTGGCATACCTTAGAAAAAATGGATGTGTGTATGTGCGTGTATGTGTGTGTTTGGATACAAATTTCCGTCGACGAATTCGGGAACGATTTTAATAATTCAAAAAACATTTTACTTGTATTGACAAGATGAAGAACTGATCGAATTTTCATGGGGGCAGGTCAGCTGTTTCGGAGATCTAACGAAGAAAGTAAAAAAATGCCATTTGGCGGTCAAAAATGATCATTAGACATATGCACATCAAATTATCAGATATTTTATAGAGATTTTAACAATAAGTATAAATTTTGTTTACATTCGTATAGGTTCCGTACCAATGTTTATCCGTTAGACAGCGACGGGACGCTTACGCGCTTTCTATTTTGTCTCCATGCAGTTAAAGTAGTACGATTGCTTCGAAAAAAAGTTCACATCTTCCAAAATATGTCAAAACAAAGAAAACATTTTTTTTTCAAAGAAAATATTTTTTTTCAAAAAAAGTAATTTTTTTGTCCAATTTATAATTTCTCAAAAATGTAATTTTTTCAAAGCAATTTTTTTTCAAAAATGTTCGTTTTAAAAAAAAAATAATTTTTGGTACGGGAAGTTCTAGCAATTTGCCTTAAGGCACGATGCCATGCGCCCCACTAGTTATCACATTTATTTCGAAATCGAGAAATTTGCCTTTAGGCACAATGGAGAATACATTGCTGGTTTTTTATATTTTTTTTCGCAAATATTAACAAAATTAGCTATTATTTATCGTAATTAATGACTCGAATCATTTTATGTTACTGCTGACTCAAACAATAAGATTAAACAGTCTAATAAGTGCTTACAATTTTTCAATTGTTTTTGATGAAGATGTTTTAATTACAAACACATCCAAATTATATACATACACACACACACATATATATATATATATATATATATATATATCATTTATACCCCGGTCTTCTCTATACTCGTAATTTCAATATTATGATTGGATTATGTAAAAGTGTGTACACGAGTCTAAAAAGGAATCTAAATGCGACGCGGTGTAAAATTATAAAGGGATATGAATAACAAGTTTTTTTAATGCAACTGACATCGAAACAACTCTTAGCAAACAATTATTGATGTAAAATCACTTACATTAAAGAAAAAAATTTCTCTTTGCATAATTTTATATTAAAGAAAAAGTTGTTTCAAATGCTTTGAAAATATTAAACAACATTTTGCAAATTCAACATTTGTTAAATACTATCATTATATATATCATACATATCGCTATATCATTATACAAATTAAAATTAATATAAAGTTATATTATGACTGAAATCAATGCCTCTAATTAAAAATGTTCCTAAAATATATACGGATTTTCAGAAAATGCACGCCAAGACATATTAGATTTTTTAGAACTTATATATTACTTTATTGTTCTGGAAAATGTTCTAATACCGTTCTTGAATTATTATTATTACGATTTGCAAATTTTGATTTCTCGACGTTTCAAGTCATTCTGAACCGATTGAAACCAAATTTGGAAAAAGTATGTGTGAGCCGATTTTTGACTTTCGTCGACGTTTCCTCAAAAACGGCCGGACCGATTTAACAAAACTAAAAACCATTTGATATAACTTGACTGATAAACTAGCGTTTATCAGTTTTGTGACGATCGGTCGAACCGTTTCTTTGTAATTAGCAGCAAAGTGTAAAATTTTTCCTCCACGTTTTTGCCCGAAATCCTGAATCGATCTTAAAAATTTAAAAACTGTTTGAAATATATTGGTTGGGAATTGCGTTGATTAGTTGGCTTTGGGGAAAATTCTTTGTAAATAAATGTCGAAAAAATTGACGATAGATCTTATAGTTTGAAATAACATACTTAAGTATTATAGGCCTATGATAAATGGTTAAATCATAAAAATTCACCAAAGTTTGGAATTGCCCTAAAGCAAAACTTACTAGTTAAATTTGATGCCCAGTTAGTATATTTTTAAAACGAACACGACGATTCTCAAAATATCTCAAAAGTTATATAGATAATAAGAAAAATATTTAACAAAGCATAGGCGAAAAATACTAAGGACCTTTATATACAGTCTGCCAAAAATTTCATTATAAAAAAAATATTTTAAAATTGTGTAAATCTATTATTTTCAAAAAAAAAAAAACTTGTAATTGAATGAAAGTTATTGCGTAGGGCTTCTATTAAATGCACAGTATTATTAAAATTTTGATAAAGAATGTGTATATTAAAATTTTGATAAAGAATGTGTATATTAAAATTTCGCTCTTATGCGATTTTAGGATTTTTATTTAAGGCAATTTATCACTTTCTTGTTATGATAATGTATTACAATTTGACTCTAATTAATTTGATTCGACATTTAGTTAGAAAATATTCTACTCAGACATTAATCATAACAAAACTTTATGATCATTTTTTACTGCCTGTTACATAATTCTCTATATGTAAATAATTACAGAATTTTTTTTGTCAGTTATCTGCTAATTTATTGGAATTCTATACTAAACAGAATAAATTTCGAATAGATTATAAATAGAATCGGGTTACAATATTGCAATATTAAGGCAATGAATTTTAAAATATTCCACAATGATGAATATTCAGTATTTAGAACTATAAATATACAGAATATATAGTATATATATATGTATAGATATATATATATATATATATATATATATATATATACATACATCAGTAAGTACGTAAGTTTCTTTGTTAATGAAGAATTAGCATATTTGAGTTATTTAGTTCATTCATAAGCAAATTATGGTGAGTAAAATGGCGCCAGCGTAAAACCACAAATAACAATTTAGTCATTTAAATGTTTCCGTGTTTATTAGTCTTAAGTTCTTCATATAGACAATAAAGAAGAAACACATTATCTAGGAAAAAGTTAAGAAAATGTACTTTATACATGAACTAATGAAAAGTTCTTAACAAAGACACTATTGAACTAATGAAAAGTAACTATGATTAGTACATGAACAAGTGCAAATTTTTTATTTGGAATATTTCACTTCTTAAGAGAAATTTTATTAACTTGTCTTTTTTATATTGTTAGATTACAAATTTTTATATGTGATATTTTTACGTCAATCGAAAAGTTTCCACAAATTGTTTAAATAATGCTAAAATGTAAAGTAGTTTTAATTAATAAGTGCATCCAAAAATATTCATAGCTTTTTTTTAAAAATGTTTCAATTTTTAAACTATTGTATCTTGCGGTCTTATATTTTGCAGATTTCCGAAGAAAAATTTTAGTTAAATATTTTTTTATTGACATTTGTTCGTAGATGAGATTTTTCCGTAAATTGATATGCTCTAGTATAAATAATATCATTCAGTTAACTATTATGTCTAAAACAAAGATCCGGAGATTTGCCTTAAAACACAAATCTAAGACATCAGAAATGTCTTATGTAGTGGTTTTAGATTAGTCTTATGATTCAACCATAAGATTGCGTCTAAAATGTTTATTTGCTAACAATACCGCTATTTCAATTCAAGTTTATTATGCATGCGGTAGATTAATGAATATATATTTTCAAAGTTTGGCTCTATGATAGCTTTTTGTGCAAGGTCGTTTAGCTCAGTTAGTAGTGGACTGAAGAAGTAACTTCGAATTAGTTTAGATATGGTTAGATTTATAGCTCTATTCTCATTTGCACATTGTATGGCAAGGTCTACTGATTTCGTTCAAAATATTATATAGTTTGATGTCACATGACAACATGAAGGTAACAGTTGTTCAAAATAATAGAAACTGAAGTATTGAACTTATAAATAAATTATGCCCGAAGTCAAACTAATATTTTGTTGGCACTTGTGCTATTTGCAGGTTAATTTTCAGCATCAAAAATTATAATAAACAATTGTATAAATACCAAAGGTATGGCTTTTTGATAGTTTCGTGACTACCATTGACATTGGGAGAAAACGCCAATAAAATATTTTGTCAAAATAAAATAGCTACACCTAGAATAGCAAATCTTCAACGTACTCTAATTTGAACTACATATGTTTTGTTGCCATAGAAGACTGGAACATAATATAGATATATTATCCAAAAATTAACTTTTTACTTCAGATGTAAGATTACAGCAAATTTGTACTCTTTAGTAAGTGGGCTACTTATACTTATGGATAGACTCTTAAATCTCATCTCTTTTATTTTATTCTTATTTCTGTATCGTGCGATCGCATCTAAATATCTCCTATGACGGCTTAAAATTTATATTATGATCAATAAATTAAACTAGTTAATTAAACATGGTATCGTGCCTTAAGGCAAATTGCTGGAACTTACCCCGTACCTGAATTAAATATTCGAGCAAAAAATTAATATTAAATAAATATAATCAATACATAATAATTATTTTAAATAATTTTTAAAGAGATAAAATATTTATTCGTTCGAATAATATACAGTGACGATCTTATCGCTCAAAACATATAAAAATATTTACATTAAGAAGAAATGTCAAATAAATCCACCTGAGGATATATTTCTTACGGTGAGATTAAAGCATTTAAAATATATACATTTTCAAACTGAATTGTAAATTTAAAATTTATATTTAAAGTATAAAACTTACTATATTCTTGAAAATTTTGAAAAAAAAAATCTAAAGATATTGAAATTTGTTTGAACTGTATAGGTGAACTTTAAAAATTAAAAATGTTGGTACAGAACCCAAAAAATTGTAACAAAATTAGTACTCTATAAAATATCTGATAATTTGATGTGCATAGGTTTAATGATTATTTTTGACCGCCGAATATATTTTTTTTTCCTTTTTCCTTTTTATTTATTAATATATAATAGTATCTCCGAAACCGCTAGACCTGACTTTCCAAAAATTTAACCAATTGTTTATATCGCCAATACAGGTAAAATCATTCAAATCGGTTGATCCATGCGCCCAAAATAGTGGACGAAAAATTGTATCCAAAACATACATACACATACACACACATACATTCATTTTTTCTAAGGTATGCCAAAATGTTCAAAAACCTTTGAAACGTAAAGATATGCAAAAATTTTCATTTACGATTTTTTTGCGATAACTATAACTTATCCTACGGGAATTTAGCTAGGGATAAATGGCATTTTGCCTTAAGGCATGTTGCATAACCTTCTTGACTCCTGTGAATGATAGATTCATAATTGATAATACAATTCCACAAATTATAAAAAGTTGTGTATATACGATTTGCGAGATATGTTTCCCGTGTACTTTTTAATGCTGAACACATTTATGGTCAAGATTGAGGATGCACAAGACAGAGAAAGTTTAAAAAAAATCGACAAAATCTCTGAAATCGGTTTCCCAGGTCATTTGAAGAGAGCAGCCAAAAAACTACAAAAATTATAAAACTTTATAATGCAGAGGAATTACTATTTCGGAGATTTTGTCTTTATTTTTTTATTTGTGTTTGCTGTTGGACCCTCAATTTTGACTTTAGATTCGTGTACAATGTTAAAAAGTATATTGGTAAACAGGTCGCACATACAGAACTCCGTAATTAAGGTCTATTTTACTGAAAACTAATCAGTGCAATTTCCAATTGATATATTTAAACCAAACTTATATGTAATTGTAAATAGTGCATGAACCTCGTAATAACCTTGTACTATCCTCTTATGTTCTAAAAGTGCGGTCGTCATTCCAAACTTTGCTGATATTTATTAATCGACCATTGTCCGCAGGTCTATAGCATTTTAAGATGTTCAAGAGTCTTATCTGCATGTTAAGTCTCAATAAAAATGCCGAAAAAATTTTTTGACATTTAATAACGAAGTTTATTAAAATTACCAATTTTTACCATTTTTCAACATTTTTCGAACAGTTTTTAAATTTAAAACGATTGTTGGCCTGAAAGTGGACGATAAATGCTCTACTTTTCTGCTCACTACAGAAAAACTGATCAAGGACTTCTTATTGAGTTACAAAGATTAAAAAAAATTGAAATCTCGTCGACCACACGATTAAGAATGATTTAAAATGTTGAGAAAACCTAGTAGGATTTTCTGGCGAAAACATAAACTTCTTATTCGAAAATTTAAAAAATCACAGTTTATCACTTATTTGCATTTGCGCGTAGTTAATTTTAAAGGGAATCATCGTTATGTACTCTGTCGTTACTGTTTACAAAACTGCAGCGAGATTTCTGTACAAATATTGAACACGTCTCGGTGTTTTATGTAAAATAAGCGACTTCTTAGCAATTCTTGGAAAGAAATACCTACTTTTTTTAAAACAGACCGGAATATAAAGGACAGGACAAGACAAGACGAGAACAAGTGCAAGTAAAGTTAAAACTTAAACGAAAAAGTACACCGCGCTTTTATTTGTGTTTGACTCCGGGGCCGCTAAGTCAACAATGGGAACGCCGTCGACGGTGGACCGATGATATCTCAATACAAGATGCTGCCATTATTTGAGATAAATAGAGATTAAGTATTAAGTTCAACGACCGATTTTGGGTTAAAAGATTCGAGGAGTAGCCAGAGGAAAAGTAAGACAATGGGGAGTTTGCTAATTTTAATTTACCTTAATTTTTTCAGCGAAGACTATATGATGATAGAAATTATACATTGAGATTTTAAATTTTACATACATATTGTGATCATGCTTCACGAAATTTTGCGTTATATGAGAGCAAGGATAACTAGTGGTGCATGGCATCGTGCCTTAAAGCAAATTGCTGGAACTTCCCGTACTGTGACGAAATGTTCGAGGAATATAAAATGCTTTCAAATAAATTTTTATAAATATTGTAACATTGTCTAATATTTATAAGAATTATAAAAACTGAATTGCAAAGTTGAAATTATTTGTTCAAAGTATATTAAAACAGGTTTAAAATTAAAATCTGAATTATTTTCGATGTACAAAAAAACAATTTTTTGAAAAAAAAATTTTTTTTGTAAAAAATAATTAGAAACAATTTTTTCTTCAAAAGTAATTATTTAGCTGAAACAAGCAAAAAGTTCTTTGAATAATTCAAATCGGACGCTTAGTTTTGCTCTGTATCTTCGAAATGGCTGGACTTGCCTTTGCTAAAAACTAATCACCTCTTCTCCCAATCATTACAAATTGAATGTTTCTTAGATCATTCAAATCGGATACTCCGTACTCTCAAAAACTCTATTTGTATCTTCTGCACTTTTTGCTTCGTATCTCCGCAATGGCTGGACATGCCTTTGCCAGAAACTATTCCTCACATCTTCCTATCAATAGGAGTCGAATGTTTTTTGAATCATTCAAATCGATTGATCCGTGCACCCGAAAACGTGGACGAAAAATTGTATTCACACACACACACATCCATCTTTTCTGAGGTATGCCAAAATGTTCAAAAACCTTCGAAACGTGAAGAAATGTAAAAATAGAATAAATGTAAAAATTTTGATTTTTGGACGAATACAATAACTTACCCCACGGGAAGCTAAAAAAGAACCAAATATGAATATTTAATATTTGATATTTTACTATAAATTGTCTATAAAACCTTAATTTAGTAAAGTAGCTTTTATCAATTTTCCTAAGTAAAAACTTGTTTTGCCAGAAAATCCGATTTGCTAAGTCTCTCGATGACGAATTACTTTGATTAGAGTTGCACGCCGATCATCCGAGCAGTTTCTTAGCAGATAATTGCAAAATTTTTTGATTTTACGAAAACTTTGCTAGACGTAGTGCTTATGGTCTTAAAAACAATTCTAAAATATTAGTGTTACTACTAAAGGTGGTTTAATTATATAAATTTGAAAATTAAAAAATTAATGAAAAAGAAAAAAAGCAACTTGCGCTTTTAGCACATAAAATGGTGTGTTTGTGCACAATAATTAATGCAATTACATATATCAAAAGTCTCTCTGAAATATATCAATAGGTAATTGCATTAATTAGTTTTTAGTGAATTCGTTAACTAAATTAACATTTGAAAATTTTATCTAAGAAGCAAAATCTGTATTCTTATTAATTGAGATCATTATTTACTTACCCTTTTTGAATTCCACTTACTAGTTTTTATCAGTATCATAATAATCACCATGTTTATTATTTTTACTATTATTATTTATTACTATCATTGTTTTTTTGTCTATTTTTGTCTAGTTTTTCATTTGCCTCAGTTTCATTACTTTCCAATATCTTACGCATTCCGATACCTTCTGATGTATGATATTTTCTTTTATTTGAATTATAGTAGATCAAAAACATATCTTTTTTATTATATATGCTTCACTCCAAGTGCGATATCTAATTCTGATTCTCGATTTATATTGACGATTTCTATTTTGTTCAAAATAAAAAATTATATTCATTATACTTTTTGAAATTAGGTTTTCAATAATTTTAGTTTTTCAAACTTTTCAACTTTTTCAGAAACATGGCTAAAGCCATCTGTAAACGAGAAGAATAGATGCTTAAATCAATGAAATATAATTTAAAAAAATGATATTAAAATATTCGAGTAAAACAAATTTTCCAAAAATAATTTTAAATTATTTTCATATTCTAATGTACATTTATTCACATTCAAGTACCATTTTTAAGCAGTAGGCATAATGACCTACACCATTAGTTTTACATTTATATTTTTACCATTATAAGGGCATGAGAAGCTCCTGTTTAAATTCATATTATTAAATAGCATTAATCTTAAAACGTTTAAATTCTACTAAATCATAACCTTAGGCTATTAGAGAGCAATATGTTTGGAATAGAGACCTTTATCGTCATGAATGTCTCATTAAATCCTACATTCCGCAATCCTTCCGCACGACACATGCTCTTTACGTGTTCCGGGTTCACCGGATTGACACATGTAGCCAACTAAGCCAAGTTTCGGTTGTCGTAATAGCCTTTCAGGTAGATATATGTATGTGTATATATATATATATATATATATATATATATATACTAGCTGTACCCGTTCACGCTTTGCCGTGATTTAGTTTGAATTAAAAAGTTGAACAAAAATGTGTATTTGTTACATTTAGTTTAACGTTACTACTATTTGTTCAACAATTTACATATTCAACAATATGTCTACAAACTTATATATAAACTTGTTAAATAATCTACCATTTTACCGACTTACCAATTTACCTGCCAACCTATTTACCTAACCACCAGCTAACCAACAAATTAATTTTTCACCAATTTACTTATGTACCAATTCACCTGTCTATCAATTTACCTGCCTACCAATTTACCTATTGACCTGTTTATCAATACATCATTTTACTTGTCAACCAATTTACCTGCTTTCCAATTTACCTGTCATCCCGTTCGAAATATCTACCAATTAACCTGTCACCCCATTCTAAATGTATACCAATTAACCTGTTCAATAATTTACCTATTGAACAATTAATCTATTTAACCATTTGTCTACTGATTTAACTATCAACCTGTTTCTCAATCTACCATTTTACCGGCCTACAAATTTACCTGTCATCCCGTTCTACATGTCTGTCAATTAACCTGTGATCATGTTTAGTTGTCTACATATTCGTCTATCTACTAGTTCTTCTCTCTACCATTTTAAATATCCTCCAATTCACCTGTCTACCAGTTTACCTTTATAAATTCTCTAATTCACCTTATTTATTTACGCATTATAAAAAAAATTAAAGCTCAAATTGATTCTATGTTTTAGTTAGAAAACGTTTGTATGTGAAAAAGAAAAGAGATGTTTTAAGGTTTTCCCGGCAATTATTCGTTTTTTCTCGTTGTTAGAACCATCTTTGGACTTCAACGAACACTTTAAAAAAATAATTGGCCAAATTGGTCCAGGCGTTGTTGAGTTATGCGCTTACCAACACATTTTGCGATTCATTTTTATATATAAGATATATATATATATATATATATATATATATATATATATATATATAATACATACATACATACATACATACACACGACCCGATTCAATTAAAATTGATTTGATATTAAACAACTATTCTATTTATCGAGACAGAATTTTTAGATAATTTTTTTTTTCGTAGGACTATGACGTATAAGGATGATAACATACTAAGTTTCTTCAAAACCGTCAGAAACAAATTTCATGCAAATAATTTCGAACAAACGGTCCGGCCGATTATTACATCGAAACTAATCAGTACGATTCCAAACTAATATCATTCGAACGTTTTTTGAAATTAGTTTAGATTGGTTCAAACGTGTACTAAATATTTTGCACTTTTCTGCTTATTCCCCTTATCTCTGTAATGGCTGAACCTGTCTTTGCCAAAAACTAATCACCACGTTTTTTCATCATTACGAATTGAATGTTTTTTTGAATCATTCAAATCGAATACTCAGTTTTTTCAAATCTCCGAAACGGCTGGACCGACCTTACTTAAAATCGGTTGATATTCACACATACATACATAAACACATACTTCTTTCAAATTTGGTCTTATTCGATTCAGAATGGCTTCGGCAAGTTAAAAATATTAGAAGTTCTTCATTCGTATTATGATATGATTCACGAAAAAAAAAATTGAATATTTATATTATAATTTAATTCAAGAAAGTTAAATATAAAGCGGTGTGCATCTTATAAATACAGTTTAGTTTGGTTCAAACGTGTACTAAATATTTTGCACTTTTTTGCTATTTTGACAACTTTGATTATTGTTTTTATGATCTCAATCGATTATAGTCTTAAAGATCATACTAAATTATTAAGAACCTATGACAAATCAATCAATTTTAAAAATGTATCAAAGTTTGAAAAAACAAGCACTGGTTTTGTACGTGAGTTAGATTTTGACCTTTTGATTTTTCAAAAACGGCTTTGAAAATTTCAAAAATTTTCAAAGCATTTGGTGTAATTCGATAAGCTCTCACGTTGGTTACATTTTTAACACGATCAACCAAGGCATTTCTTTAGAATAGCAGTTAAATACAATTTTTTTCGTCCACGTTTTCATCTAAAACTCTCATATTAATCGATTTTGAAAATTCGAATACTATTCGAAAGGTTTCATTCGGAAATTGAAAAATATTAGTCGTGTCGATTGTTCATAATTTATAGTTAAGAATTTTCCGACGATTTTAATGAAACTTTGTATGGCAATCGAGTTCCTGATCTTAAAGAACATACTAAAATATTAGAGGACTACAAGTGATTTAATAATATTAATTACTTAATTTCTAGAAATTAATAATAATTAATATTTAAATCGGTCGCGGAAAATAACGATAATGTGTAAATCGAAAATAACATATTTGTGAAATTCGTACAAAATGCAGTAATTTGCAATAGTTCCTCACATTATAATGTTCCACAGCAACTAGGTATGCTTATAAATCAAGTAATCCCGTAGAGCAAGTTATAATATAGGTACGCAAGAAAATCAAAAATCAAAATTATTATATATCTTTACTTTTTAGAGGTTTCTGAACATTTTGGCACACCTAAGAAAAAAATGTGTGTTTGTGTTTGTGTATGTGTGTACGTGTCCGATTTGAATGATTCCGAGATTGTGTCCGAGTAAAAAATTCCATTTTTTTTTAATTTCTATTTATTGAATTACAATATGTCTTTACAAAAAGGAAGACATTCAGTAATTTCGATGATATATGAAATATTAAACCTTAGAAGGTTACCCAGTAGTAAGCCTTTTCAATTAAAAATTCCATTTGGCGGTCAAAAATGATCATTAGACATATGCACATTATTTTATCAGATTTAATAAATTCAAATTTTGTGTACATTTTCATGGATTACGTTACACGTTAGACTACGGCGCGGCGTTTACGCGCTTCGATATTTCGATTCTAAAATATGCAAGCAGCGCGATTGCTTAAAAAAAAGTTCAAAATTTTCGAAAGAATTTCAAAAGATCTCAAAATATAAAAAAAAATGATACAGAAGTTCCAGCAATTTGCCGTAAGGCACGATGACATTCACCACTAAGTTATTAAGTCGATTATTGACACATGTTGGTAAATTCATGCAACTTTCCTTATAACAAAATGCTTTTGGCATCTAGTTAGTCATTGCGCTCCAAGAAATATGTGTGTTAGAAAATCAAATTTTATTATTTGAATTACAATGAAATTAGCATTTCAAAAGTCGCACGGTTGAAATAGATTTGTCTATTAGAGAATAGCACGGGCCATCAATTAGGAAACAAAACTTTTATCATTTATTTTCTTAAAATACTTTCGAAGGTGTCACACATCTTGGCTAAATTTTTGCGCAGTCTCAACCATTCGTGATTTCATATCGATTTATATTGGCAACGTGCTGCCACTTTGGCACCGTGCCTCCTCTATCCTCTACCCATTCAATTCTATTCCAAACCTATCATTTCGTGCGTTATCCTCCTGATGATGATACATTTCTCGTCTTTCGACATTCGTCCGGGTGTTTCACGTTTGATTTCAATGTAGAGTAGTAAGGAAGGACGGTAGCTGATGCTCCTATGTACAATGCAATGGCATCGGGGCGTCATATGCCTCGAATTACCCATTATGTGTTACGTGCCTCAAATATTACCCGGCTGTTTAACTTTAAACTCTCGATATATAGAAGGTTGAAGATTCCCAAAGCTCTGAATGTTGGATTGAAATCTTAGTATGTATTGACGGTGGAAATCTTGATGCGGATGTGAGGACTGTATTAGATTGGATAAACGAAAATGAAATTGTTGTAGATATTTATTAAGATGGATAGTACTACACAACTTTTTGCTGTCATTCATATAGCATTGTATGTATATGCATGTACAGCCAATTAATTGAAGACAAAACTAGTCACAAGTAAACAAGGCAAATTGCTGGAACTTTCCGTACCGCAATTGAAAATCTTGGTACGGAACCCAAAAAAATTTACACAAAATGTATACACAATATTAAAATTTCTATAAAATATCTGATAATTTGATGCACATATGTCCAATGTTCATTTTTGACCGCCACATGGCAATTTTTTAACTTATTTTTATTGAGAGTCAGCAACCTCTGAACCTGCCTGCCTCTCCAAAAATTTGAACAGTTTTTCGTTCAGTCATTGTAAGTAAAATGTTGTTTGAATTATTCAAATCGGTTGATCGATGTTCCCGAAATCGTCGACGAAAATTTGTATCCGCACACACACACAAATACACACACACACACATACACACACTCCATTCATTCATTTTTTCTAAGGTATGCCAAATGTTCAGAAACCTTTAAAACGTAAAGATATATAAAAATTTTCATTTTCGATTTTTTTCGATTACTATAACTTGCCTACGGGAAGTTAATAATTTACGTTAATAATTTAATTTAGTAATTCTACGGGAAGTTAATTGAAAGTAGAATTTGTATATGACATAAACAAAAACTAGTGAAGACAAATTGTTGGAAGTTTCCGTACCGTAATGAAATATCTCAGGAATTTTAAATGTTATCAAACAGATTCAATTTTATAAATACTGAAACTTTTATTATTCGTCTTTTATAGAAAAAATAGGAAAGCTTATAAATTAGATGACGACGATTCTATATGTTTACATGAAACCTATATAAACAAAACTTAATCAAGAGTTAGAATTAAAGCTAAATTTATTTTAGTATATAAGTGAGCTTTAGTATTTCAGCTAGAATTGAAATTATATTCCAAATCATTTTCGACATTTAAAAAAAACTTGGAAAATTTGAAATTTGAAATAAAAATTATTTTTTGTCTTCCCCAAAACTAATTGTTCTTCACAAGCACAATGTTTTTTTGAATCATTCGAATCGGATGCTTTGTTCTCTCAAAAACTGCAATATTTCACACATTTAGCTCCTTATCTCTGAAATGGCTGGACCTGTCTTTGCCAATAACTAATCACCACGTCCTTTCATCGTTACGAATTGAATGCTTTTTGAATCATTCAAATCGGTTACTCTGTTCTTTCAAAAACTTAATTTCCATTTTCTGTATCGTATATCTGAAACGGCTGGACCGACTTCAAAATCGATTGATATTCACACATACATACACACACTTTTTTCAAATTTGGTCTCACTCGTTTCCGAATGGCTTCGGCAAGTTAAAAATATTAGAAGTTCTTCATTCGTATTATCATATGTTCCACAAAAAAAACATTTGTAATATTTATATTATAATTTAATTCAAAGAAGTTAAATATAAAGCGGTGTGCATCTTATAAATGCATGTAGGCGCCAGTCGATAATTATTCATTTTCATTATTTATGGTTTCGATACCAATTTTATTGATAATAATATGTGAATTAGTCGACCACATCCGCTTTTTAGCAAAATATCTATCATACGAATGCTGATATGTATTTTTATTCCAACATGATCCGAAATAGTAATAATAAATAAGCTTCGAATCGATAAACGTTAAATTATTCTCTGAAATCCAATTTAAAAAAAAAGATATTCCGGTCGCGGCAAACCACGGTTTATTTATGTATAACTCCAAATAAAACAACTAAAAAATAAAACATATTACATAAATTATAAATTAAGTAGTGCGAAAAAGTCTAAAAATAAACTATAACAAAAAGAACTAGTGGGGTGGATGGCATCGTGCCTTAAGGCAAATTGCTTGAACTTCCCTCACCGTAATTAAAAATCTTGACACGGAACCCAAAAAAAATATACAAAATGTGTACACATTATTAAAATCGCTATAAAATATCTGATACAAAGACAATACAAATATTTGTTTCGTCATTTTTCTGGTTAAAGAGCTACTTTCGACAAAACACTAAATTTATTTTACGTTCAGTAAAAATTAAGGTCATAATATAAGGTTAGAGTCATTTTACTCTTAGTTTGAGAACATCTGCGATCCTCGTGCTTTTCACCGCGACCGAGTCAGGTGCTTTATAGTAGTCAACTCGCGTCGCCTCTCTTGCCGATCTACGGAAAGGGGAATATTTTATTATTAAAACTTATATTTAATGTCCATGTTTATTTGTCTATTTTACATTTTTCACATTTCACAGCCGATCATACAACGTTTCACTTTATTGCTTTTGTTTTAGCATGATACTTGCGCCATTCGATTTTTATGGGCGGCAGTTTTGCGTTTAAACTTTGCAACATATGTATGTTATGCAAGGGAATATTTAAAATAGCGCGGCGCGTATATGGGAGATATATATTTGTTGGAAAATGCAGATATAATATGATTATTAAAGTTGTTAACAAGGTATGTGGATGAAAATGTTCGCTGTTGGTATTTACTTTCATATGGAAAGAAGATGGAATTCAACAGTATCGCTCTTTTTAAATATTATTTTTTATATATTATTACAGTTTTTTAACCTTTCCCACTCGGATGCCGCCGATCCGGCAGCAAAATTCATATAAATCTTAGAATTAGCGATTGGAAAGTATTCAACTGCTAAAGTATCATGCTTTTCTAATTTTTATCATATAATAATCAAACAAATTTATGGAACTCTATAAGCTGTAAGTCGCAATTGTTGCAAAAACCAGAAACTAATTAGTACAAAAAAAGGTGATAGGTCATAAATTCACTGTAATTTTTCATAAAATTGAATTTTTATTTTATACTCTATTGTAACCCATGATGAAGTATAAGATAGTATATTTCTTTATATGTCGTCTATATGCATATTAGGTGAAGTTAAAGTAAACTAGTGGTGCATGGCATTGTGCTTCAAAGCAAATTGCCCGAACCCGTGCAGAAATTAAATATACGAGGAATAAAAATAATTAATAATTAAGAACAATTGTATATTTTCAAATAACTTTTAGAAAAACTGTAAACTTTATCAATCGTATTCTATAGAATTAATATCATATATAGTTTTTCATATAACTTCCCGTAGGGTCTGACCAATTATGGTGAGGATCACTATGATTAATTTGATATAAGCGGACTGTAAATTATAAATATTCCATCACCATAGGATACGTGAATAAAACCGCTATTTAGTTTATGATATATATATATTGAACTTCACTCTACAACCTTCTTCTCTCATTACATTTGCTAGTCTTTTCTATTATTATAAGTTGCATGTATTTATACTCATACCATTGTACAGTGTACACCCTACCCCGAAGGGGCCCGGGTTAAATAGAAAAAGCCCTGGTCAAATCTTGACCAGGTAGTAATCGCAAAAAAATCGAAGATGAAAATTTTTGCATATCTTTACGTTTTAGAGGTTTTTGAACATTTTGGCATACCTTATTGTTAGAGAAAACTGATGTAGGTGTGTGTGAATGTATATATGTGTGGATACAATTTTTTATCTACGTTTTCGTGAGTAGCGCTTAACCGATTTGAATGATTGAAAAAGCATTCTATTCCTACGTATGGGGATAAGTGCTGATTAGTTTTTGGCAAAGGTCGGTTCAGCCGTTTCTAAGATACGAAGCATAGAGTGCAGAAAATGTGAATTAAGTTTTTGAGAAAACAGGGCATTCGATATGAATGTATCAAAAAACATTCGATTTCTAATGCTGAGAAGACGTGGTGATTAGTTTTTGGCAAAGACAGGACAAGCCGTTTCAGAGATAAGGTGCTAACAGTTTAAAAAATGCCAGTTTTTGAGAGAATAAAGCATCCGATTTGAATCATTCAAAGAACATTTTGCTTGTGAAGAAATGATAAGTTTTTGGAGAAAGCAAAAAAGTTTTTTTTATTTGATTTCATAATTTCAAACAAAAATCTTAATTTCAAAAAAATGTTTTTTTAAATATCGAAATTAATTCAGGTTTTAATTTTAATTCTAAAATTCTAAAATTTAAAATTTTAAAGCTCGTTTTTTATATTTCTTAGAAATATGAGATAAGCTCCATCACTCTAAGGTCGCTTGATCAAATTTTGTTTATTTACTTTTCATGTGAACATATATAAACGTCGTAGGTCTTACACTTTATTTACTTACGTATAAGCTCTTATACTTTGTCTATAAAATACGAATAATGAAAGTTACAGCATTAAAAATACTATATTTGAAAACATTTACTATTCTTCGTATATTTCATTACGTTACGGGAAGTTCCAGCAATTTACCTTAATGAACTATGCCATACACCACTAGTTTATTATGTCAAATTGAGTAATGTAAATAATTTGCTAATCAAGATTATATCAATATACTTGTAGGTATTGCTAATTTTATTTTAACAAAACGCTTTTACAGATTGAAATAAAATATTTATTAGATACGTATTTTTGTATCAATACTCTTTTAGCAAAATCTTCAATTTCTTTTGTTTTAACGGGAAAATTTAATAATAATTGCGACTTATCGAAAAATCAATGAACGTGTCCAACTTTTGACCCGTGGGATTTATTAGCACGCAATGAGACCGTCGGCTTTGACCATCAGAGATAATTATTAATAACAAATAATTAATAAAATCTCGATTTGTTGTCCGTATCACGCTGCTTCGTGACGGTGAAATAAATTGACTCCGTTAAGTGCATAGCTAGTTATTGGTCATCGATTCGTAAATATAAGTATAGGGGAGATCGGAGTCGATCGAATAAATTGTAGTTGCAATAATTCTGTTTCATAACAAATTAGAATTAATTTCAATATAGAAATATTTATATATTAAATATTATTCGAAATATTATTTATCAAATGTATACTGCGAAGTACTTGATCACGCGATGCGGTGTTACGAACTTAATTGAATATTTAAACAAAAATGACGCATGTATTGAAAGCATCAATGAGTCAAATATCCCAATAAGCATAGTTTTTTTAAAATATTCAATATCTGACAGTACCCACAAAATGTACCACTTTTATGGCCATTGGCTGTCTTTCAATCTTGAAAATATGTTGACCCCCGAACTTTGATTCATAGTGATTTTAGGTAAAAGCACTTAGTTTCTAAATGTACAGTGTGCAGATTACCCAATGCATCTGTTGAATATATTCTGGACGTACTACTTTACCTTTTTTCGACGCTAAAAATATTTTTGCAGTTCAACCTGAAGATTCCAGATTTGATACTCACCTGGACAAATCTTATAACGAGCAATATAGTGTCATATATTTTCACTGAGAAATATAGATGATAAAATGTTGTCCATTAAAATTACCCCTTTGAAAGGGGGCCCTTTCTCGACTTTCTGCAAGAAATTAAAAATTATCAGTATTAGAGAAATTCTAGTAGTAAAATATATTGAATATCGATAAGCCAAAGTATTATGATATTCTGCTCATACAACTTTCAAGCTATGATTGCTATTCAAATAAAAGAACATTAAGTTTAGGGATTATCTCACAATTGCGGCCTATAAATTATAGGACATCCTATTATATATTTTATTTATTCATAGAAATAATTTATATAGTTTGTAGAAATAAACTGTCCAAAGCATAGTAAATCAATCTTCAAATATTTTGTTGCCAAAATGTGTTATTATTGAAATTATATATTTAAGTAAAATTGCTATTTCTAACCCACTTTTTAAGTCATTCTGAATCAAATGCGACCAAATTTCGAATAGTCTGTGTCAATTCGAATTCGCGTTGGTTAGTTTTTGACTAAGATCAGCCGAGCCGTTCTTCGCTATGAAATGCTGTCATTTTTGACGATTTAGTTGATTATAAATAGTATACGTATCGAAAAGTCTATTTGCCTTAAGGCAAAATAATACTTACAACTATTTGGTGTAGAAATAAATATAAGCTACGATATGATACATTAGATAGCGGGAAACAAGTTCATTTATTATGATCACTAGATTAAGAAACCATATTATTAATTATTAAATAATAATTATTGAGAAAATCGGAATCCATTAACCGTAGTTTTGGAATTAATAATTTTGCTCTTATATTTTTATATTCAGTTGATTAAACTAGTGGGACGCATGGCATCGTGCCTTAAGGCAAAGTGCTGAAACCAAAAATTATTTTTTTTAAAAGATTTAACTTTAGACTTTTTTAAAAAAAAAATTACTTTGAAAAAAATATATTTTTGAGAAACTACAAATTTTTAACAAAAAAAGACTTTTTGAGAAAAAAATGTTTTCTTTCTTTTGAAATATTTTGGTAATTCTGAACTTTTTTTTAAAGCAATCATACTACTTTAACTGCATAGAGAAGCGCGTAAACGTCGCTTTGCCATCTAATATACTAGGATACTTAGGTACGAACCTATAGGAATGTAAGCAAAATTTATACTTATTGTTAAAATCTCTATAAAAATATCTGATAATTTGATGTGCATATGTCTAATGATCATTTTTGCCCGTCAAATGGTATTTTGTTTTATTTTTTATTTTTTACTAGATATCCGAAACCACTAGACCTGCCTTCATGAAATTTAACCAGTTCTTCATTTTGTCAATACAAGTAAAATGTGTTTTGAATTATTAAATCAGACGATTCGTTCTCGTAAAACTGTGGCACTTTTTGTCAAGTAGCTTTGGAACGGCTAGACCTGTCTATGCTAAAAACTAATCTGCACGTCTTTTATCAAGAGAAATTGAATGTTTTTTGAATAATTGAAATCGGTTGAACCGTGTTCCCGAAATCGTCGACGAAAATTTGTATCCGCACATACACATACATCCATTTTTTCTAAGGTGTGCCAAAATGTTCAGAGACCTCTGAAATGTAAAGATATATAAATATTTTCATTTTCGATTTTTTTACGATTACTATAACTTACTCTACGGGAAGTTAATTAAATTTCAAACAACATTCAAGGATTCTTTAAAAGTTTCAAATTTTTGGATAATGCCATGTAACCAATATTGTACTGTATCACTGTATCCATATGGTTCTCCCCTAAGTTATGAATTATGGGTGTAAGGCAAGCGATTGTGCATCGGGCAATCGGGAACCACGCGGTGAGCTGGCACGCTTTGTATTATTTACGAGCTTACACCTCAGCAACAGCCACAGCAACGACTATGATATGATATATGGATAAATAACGATAGATGAGAAATTTTGAAATATGGATTTTAATGTCAAGAAGCTGAAGGTGACATTTGCGATATTATTTTCTTTAAAAACATCAAGTCTTACTAACTTCCCCTAGGGCAAGTTATAGTATTCGCAAAAAATTTGAAAGTGAAAATTTTTATATATCTTTACGTTTCAAAGGTTTCTGAACATTTTGGCATACCTTAGAAAAAATGGATGTATGTGTGTGTGTGCGGATACAAATGTTCGTCGACGATTTCTGGAACACCGATCAACCGATTTGAATAATTCAAAAACATTCGATTCGTATTGATAAGAAGACATGCTGATTAGTTTTTGGCTAAGGCAGGTCTAGCCGGGCAAAGATGCAAAAAACAGTACCTCAGTTTTTAAGAGAACGGAGCGTCCGATTTCAATAATTCAAAATACATTTTACTTGTATTGACAAGATAAAGAACTGATTAAATTTTTGATAAGGCAGGTCAGGCGGTTATGGACTATCAATAAAAATAAGTTAAAAAAGTCATTTGGCGATTAAAAATGTTTATTAGACTTATGAACATCAAATTATCAGATATTTTATAAAGATTTTCATAATGTGTACGCATTTTGTGTAATTTTGTTTGGGTTCCTTACCAAAATTTTCAATTACCGTACGGAAGTTCCAGCAATTACTAGTTTCAAATGATATGTACAAAGTTTCTAAATATGTTTTTTCGTAAAGAACGTTTATATTAAACTTTGGAATCGCCATCTTATTTTTTCTAAGTTTTAAACATTTTGTATATAATCAATACCTGGTAGAGTGAGACGGAATACAAAGGTCAAATTTGAATTCAAGCAAATATACTGTCTAAACCAGGTGAACATTACAACACATTAGATGTGTTAAACCAACAACTATCGTACAATATTCAGTAAAATACCCAGTTAATTCCTAATTATGAAAATTTGCTTTTTTATTTTTTTCTAAAATTTGTCATCTGTTCCTTTTTACCCCATACGCTGGGTATAAAGAGATAGCCACTGCGCAAACGGATTCAATGTCTTTGTTAAATGTAATTTTTAAGGAATTTTATGCGCTCATTTTTTACAAGGATTACACAATATATAAACTTGATCTGGTATTTCGTTCAAAATATTCTTCAGCGTAGTCGGCATACTTAATAATTTAATTAATCCCTTGTAAAATTGCATTGTTTAACTGAATTTACTTTTGTATTAACCATTTTTGATTGTTTGCGCCTTTGGAAGGCCAAAGGTTCAGTTGGTTCTTTTCCCCCAACCTATATACAAGCTTTTATAGAGATTATTTAAAAAAAATTGTTTCATCTAACTTAAAAATAACAATACATATTACAAAACAATTAAATAACTTATACCTGAAAATTATACACAAGTATCATAAACTAAATACAAGAGCCCAAAAACAAAGGAATTACAACGATAAACAAAAATCTATAATTATTTATATCAAAAGTTTTTTTATCTCCTGATAGCGGCGCCGTAGAAATTAATGTGATGGCTTTAATACATCTTTCACCCTCTGCTTTCAAATATTATTGTTGAAAATTCTTAACTTTTTTTCTTTTTAAAGATAACAGTGGCGGATCTTTTCACTCGCGGAACTTTAAGCCCCGCTCTACCCTATTGAATGATATATATTAAGAATGTTCCTTACTATTGAAACGTTAATATTAATAGTATAGTAAAAGATGCTTTGAAATATGAACTACTATTTTCTTTTCAAATTTGCGTCAATAATTATCACCCAAAATATACTGCTTTTGAATTTTCATATAAATGTTATATTATTAACATACTTGATTTATAGGAGTCGGTTAGATTAGTACACATTTTCTAAATATATTATGCTACTTGACAATATTGTCATAATCTTGGATCAGAATATTATCTAATATCACTTTTGTCTAATAAAATAATATTTATCATCCAAGGCTTCATGAAAGTTAGTCACATCATGAAATACATTCGTGCATTTTCTACTATATAATAATGTGGGTCAAAAATATATATGTGCAAATGTTTTTTGCACATATATGATAAAATATTCTTGATGATTTGAGTTTATCCATTTTGTCACAAATGCAACCAAAAGTTGACCAATGAAAATAGTGGATAAAAATGTAGACATATTTCATTAGTGCATGTAAACGTTCTAACAAGTAGTAAAACTTCATACATTGACCATGTTTTTTTAAAAAATTAATTACTACATTTTTATATGATGAATGATTTATATAAAGCTTTGAAATTTAGAAAAAGTTTATCGGTGATGAATTATGATACGTTGTTAAATAATTCACTTAAATATGCAAATAGTGTAAACTGACCGATGGAGCCGACAAAGCTTGTGTTGATTATTACAAATACTCTACGAAAATGATTATGCAAATACTTACCGGATTCGTCGGTAAATTAATATGAAAGGCCGCGGTATAGGCGATTCAATATTATAAATCTTGGGAACTATAAAGACGCGGCAGTGTCAAGTGGATAATGCGTGTGCATACACCAGGTTACAAATCAAAATATTTAATCTTTAAACGGTGATAGAATTAGCCAAGTAACTAGTGGTGTATGGCATTGAGGCCTTATAAGACAAATTGCTAAAAATTTCCGTACCAAAATTTTATTTTTTAAGTTTTAAATTTTTTTGAGAACTTATATTTTAAATAATTTACATTTTTGAAAAAACTTAACTTTCTTAAAAAAATTGATTTTTTTATATTTATATAATTTTTATATTTTGATTCATATACTTTTTTCAAAGAAGTCGCGATGCGTAGCTTTTGTTTTTGAGTTTTTGAGGCAAAATATCAAAGCGCATAAGGCTATGCTTTGTTACGGAACCCATAGACGAAACAAAATATGTACTTATTATTAAATCTATAAGAGATACATTATTATTAAAACCTCTATTTTGCATATGTCTAATGTTCATCTTAAACAGGCAAATGGCGTTTTTTTTACTTTATTGGATCTTTGAAACCGCTAGACCTGCTTTTCCAAAAATAAGTTCTTTATTTCGTCAATACAAATAAAATGTTTTTTGAATCATTAATAATAAGTCGATCATATTTTTTTCAAGTCAAAACTCGTACGGCAATTTTTAGTTTTGCTAACCCGGGACAGGAAATGGTTAAATATGATGTGAAAGTCCTTTTTTTTAATGAAGCTATTACTGACTATTAAAAATACCTTTAATTCCATTATTTATTATAAAATATCTTACAATTTTAGATCTATATATTTTTCACTCTTGAACCTTGTACAAATTTTTATTTAATTCTCTTCATAATTACTTCAAAAAATACTTGTTCAAAATTGAAATTGTTAATGTGAGAAACTATTTTAATCCGTCTTTAGAATTTTGTAATCGCAAATTTTCTTTTAATGTATTAATAAGCTTACTATTTGTCTTAAGGCAATAATCTGAAAATGTTATACATTATGTTACATAATATATATCATTTTTGGATATTTGATGAATTGTTGAAGTTTTATCGTCAAATAATTGCAAAGATTAATTCAAAACCTATATTTTTCGGAACATACCGGGACAAAAAATCTAAATCCGGGACAAATATTGTTTTCAGAAAAATCCGGGATAAAGGTGGAAATCAAGGACTGTCCCGGTCAAAACGGGACGTATGGTTACCATTATTTATAATGGACTCTCCATCCTCTCAAAAACTGAATTGCATTTTTGGACTTTTTGCCCCGTATTTCTCATCTATTGAAAAGGCTAGACCTGCCTTTGCTATAAACTAATCAGCACGTTTCACCATCGATACGAATCAAATGTTTTTTTAATTCTTAAATTATAATAAATTCAAAATTTATCTCAAATCATTAATATTGTTGCAAATACATGTAGGAATGTTGATACATAGATGACAGGTAGACTGGTAGACAATTAGGAAAATTGGAAGATAGACGGATAGACAGGTTGACGTGTTGACAAGTATATAGGCAGAAAGCTAGGTAGGTGAGTAAAAAATAGACAAGTTGACACTTGAAGTTTATGTAACTTGCTTTAAGGCAAAATGTCACTCATATACTTAATTTAAATTCTCTCATTTCTGGAGTTATTTTTTGATTTTTCTTTAAACTATAATACTGTGAGTCTAAAAAGTATTTTACCATTTCTCAAATCATATTATATGCGTCAACTTTTGATGAAACTTGCCAACTATCTAAATCCACAATTTTTGTTTAAAGATGGCTTTTCAAAGTCGATCAATGTTGAAAATTTGTATAGTTTAACAAAAAGGTTAAGTCTTGAAAACTGAGGGTAAGTTATTTATTCATTTTTAAGTGTTGTCCTAGAAATGTTATTCACGGTAACGCTTCCAAAGTTTTAATTGAACAAAAATAATGTAAAATAACCATAATAACCGAGAAATTGTCGAAGTTTGACCAAAGCTCTGGGTTGCACTAAAAAGCTCATAATTTTCAAAATACCTGAGATACTTTTTTTTTTCAATTTTTTGTCTTCACATTGAGGTCTGGAACCTCCTGTATGACAAAACCCAAATTAAAACCATATTAAAAAAATCTTGTTTTTTAAATATTCTCGGCAAACTTTAATAATTGTGATTTATGTAATCGTGACTAAACTTCTCTCATATTTGCAATATAATCACAAAATAAATTTATTCCAATAATATCGTACATAATGCCCGCCAGTCTTGCACAATCAGCAAACGAAATCATCTTAAGTTGACGTTTACTGGAGTCTGTACGAGCTCGTCATCTTACATGCTCAATCGCAAAATAACGCACTGCAATATTTAAAAAATGATGATAAAAAATAATAAGACAAAATAAAATCATAAAACGAGCCACGAGTTTGAAACTTGGACCAATATATACACGGGGCGATAAATAATCCAGATTAGAGGTGCACATCATATATGGGTACATGAAAACGAGCGTAATGCTCCGGGATTTTGTTCAAAGATGAAATTAAAGATTATGGTGGAATATGTACAATGTTGCTATTGTATATAAGATTTTTAGATTCAAATGAAAAATGAACACACTTCTTATAATGCACTGAAATATTCAGCAAAATTATTTATAGGATTCTGGCGAAATAGATACCATCAGTTACTAGCAACATTAGCGTCATTTTAATTATGATGATAGAGATAAAACTTGTAAACACGGTTTTCCCTCTAAAATATTCCAGAATCATGTATTCAATATAAATATCAAGAACAATATACTAATAGATCAATATGAAAGGTGGGATTTCTTTCTGATTATTAAATACTAATGAACAATTACTAAAAACATGATCCAATATTTAACTTAACTAATAAAGTATTTCAAAATATTAAATATAAAATGAGTTTCAAAAGATATCTATATGAATTGTAAAGCTACTTAAAATAAGAAAATAAACCACATTATTCATGTGAATCCACATGGAACAAAATTCACATTTCAAATTAGAATTTAGGATATTTCAGAATTTTACTATTTTTATTGGCTCGCAGTTTTTTTAAATTTATTTCTTGGCTACTATTTTTTCAAAACAGAATTTTCTAAATATAATCAAAGATATATAGTATTTGAATCCTTATGCTTAAGAACTGTATATTAAAGCACCTTGTAAAATTATATTTTAGCGCTTTATTTAATCTTCGTATATTTTTATTGAAAAATCGTAAAGTAGAAGTTTTAAAATCAACATGCACTATTTTGATAATACAAATTTATGAATATGAATTTTGAACATTTTATTTTTGTCAAAACTGCATTTTCTGAAATATTGTCGTTTTACAAACTTTTTATCTAGTAAGCTTCAAATAAGGAAACATTTTAATAATACAAAAAGAGAACATTTTGATAATACAATAAAATTCAATATAAACAAAATTTTTAGTTTTTTTTGCAGTCTTTTTTTTCAAAACTGAAATGTTCAATAGATCTATGAAATTTTAATTTTTATTTCTTACGAACATTTTCATTAACTTTGTATTGTTGCTAAAACTTTGGAAACTATATTTTTGGCAAGATTCAAATAATTTATTGAAAAATCGATTATTATATACTTGTGAAGTAAAATTTATAGATGGAACTACAAAAAATTAGTCAATAGATGCAATACGATCTCAAGTTTTTTCCAAGACTGCAATTATTGTTGAATAAATTTATGAAATTTAAAGTATATGAACTTATAAGTTAATTGGCACTTCCGGTAATTTTGTCATTTTAGTAACTTTATATTTTATCAATCTTCCAATAATTTTACTGAAAACTCTTAAACATATTCTATACTTTTATTCTCGCATAGTAAAAATGTTGAAATTGTAGGTACTTTTTACTAATACAAAAAAAAAATCTGTAAAGCGTAATTACTCACAACTATATTGGCTATCAAACAAGTAGTTTGAAGAAACTATATTTGATTCTGGCTTATAATGCAAATTCAAATGAATGAATTGAGTAGTTGAATATCTAATAAAAATTATTACTATACCTAACCAAGAGTGCTTTCGAAGTGAAGTTTCTCGTTTATGTTGAGGAAGTATATCTTTCAGAATCCAGAAAATATGAGATAAAAGGCACTTGAATATCTACAACATTTGTTGGTGCATTTGAATAAATAAGAAGCTTTCAGAAATATAGTTTCTTATTCTTGTGCATATACTGTCATAAATTTACATATTCTGAGAAAATATAACTGACTTAATCCAGAATTATGAGTTTGTGAAATGATATTATGAGAAAAGGGACTAGAAAAATTATTTTGTGGTTTATTCTTTAATAAATTTAAGACAACGAACGCGCAGTATAAGTACTGTAGATAAATGCTTTTAGAATTATTAGATTTTTTTTCTATTTTGATATTATATGTAAAATAATATAATTTTTCAAATATAATGCAATGACTTAAATTTATAGATAATTGTATAAAAATTTAAAAAAAGTAAATAGAATTATATTGAACACACTTGTTCACTGTTACTAAATTGCTGGTCTTTCTAAAATATTCAAAATATTGACAAGTTATGTCAATTGTTGATATTACTCTCAAGTTTTATTTGAAGTAGATTAGCTTCAAATAATTTCAATTAACTAGTTTAGAAGCAAAACTCCCCTAATACATAAAAAATATGGATAAATGCAACGGTGTAGAGTATTTTGTCGCTAATACGGTAACATACGAGCGCAAAGGGTTAAATTGTTGCTTTTATTCTGTACAAGATTATCCTAGTTGCAAAAATAATTTCAAATAAATTAATTACAAATGCAAACAAAACTCTAATTACATTAGGTCTAACATTCACATTATATATATACGACTATTATTACCTAGAAAAAAATTCTTATTATAATGTGAATATTGTTTAAATCATGGTATTATAATGCTTCTTATTATATAATAGTGTATGTGTCTTGAGTTTCTTCTTGCGGTAAAAAATCATTGAAATACGTTTTTGGAAAGTTTTAGGCTTATATCTGAAAAATAATAATAAATGCAGTATCAAGAAGGGATAAGGAATGAAACTAATTGTGATAATATAAAACTGAAAATAAATTGTAAAAATAAATTTTTCGACTGACATAGAAGCCACATATCAATGAAACACTGCTGTTTTGTTACATAGTTACTTTGAAGTCTTGAAGATGCTGCAATGATCTAACTTTTCTAGATATATGTCTATATTTAAGAAAAATATTTGTTATTAAGTATTTCTACAAAACTCGTAAATAAAGCGTTAATATCGTAACGAAATATCTTGGTATTCTGTAAATACATTGAGCCACGTATAGTAAAGCCAATCGACGCCTCGGGGAAGAATTACTGATTGCGTTCTTTCCTTGCTCTATCTTTAACCGAATATCAAATATCCCGCGGGAGTTAATAAAAGTCAGGACTTGAATATTGTACAGATACATAAGGGAGAGACGGGTGAGCAAAGACACTTTTT
Organism: Ctenocephalides felis; assembly: GCF_003426905.1. Classification (NCBI taxonomy): domain Eukaryota; kingdom Metazoa; phylum Arthropoda; class Insecta; order Siphonaptera; family Pulicidae; genus Ctenocephalides; species Ctenocephalides felis. The sequence goes on from NW_020536999.1 coordinate 63,034,648, forward strand.
TCGATACTTATAAACATATTGTTCATTCGATAATTTTTTTGTTTTCGTAGTCAAATAGACCAAAGTTATGGCAAGGCCATGATACGTTCCAGTTGTCAGACAAAATGATACTAAATTTTTCAGAATGCCACGTATTTGCGATCAGCCGTTTTACACATACGAGTAAAATGCAATTTCACTCACATGTTATCATGGTACATTTCAGAGATCCTGTTATGGTAACCTTGTTTTTTAGGTTAGGTTTTTTATCTAAAACCTCTATAGAACGTTTTTTTCTTGACTCTACAGAAAATACATAGGATTTTGACAGTTTTTAGTACCACTTTATATAAAAATGGCTACATAACGGTCCCCTTAGTGATGATTAAGGTAATGTCCAATGATGTTTGTTACCCTATTATTTAGACATTCAGTTTCGGGAGGATGTGCTTTTATTTAATTTTTTTGCTTTGATGCTAATATGCTGAATGTTTTCTCTATATTTTCATATGTTTACATTACTTATTTTGTTGGTTACATTGTTACATACCAAATTGAGTTTAGGGTATATTTTCGATTTGTTTATGGTCTCTGTATATTAAAGCTACTTTTGATCTGGAAGCAGCACAATCCAATAAATCTATATTATGCCATATGTTCATATATGTATCTGTAACTATGTAAATATAAAGGAGAAATTATCGAACTTAAGTTTTGAATCGTCTGCCCATCAACCAATAAAACTCTGCTGTTTTCAGTAAATTCCAAAATATTTTACTGCTTTCTTTTGAGAAATCTCTTCTACATCATTCAAAAGGTGCACATTTTATATTATCAAAATTTGCGGGTTAATATATTTCAAATTAAGTTTTGATACTTGCTCACTACTTGATTCTATTTATAATATCGTCTGATTTGATTCAATTTTTTTTGTATAAAAATTCTGCTTACAGCCCTCGTAATTTTTAATTGCTCCTACCTTAACTTTCTATGCTTGTGTAACTTTCAGGTCACATTTAAATTTTTCGATATTTTCTCAAATAATTATGACTATTTTGCAAGATAACGCATAAATCTTTATTTTAATAGATTGTCAAGACAACCAATATCGATATTTATGACCATAATTTTTTTGGATTTAAAACAAAAATTTGGCTTATGGAGACTTAACATATATGAATCAGAATTTAGTGAAAAGACTAAATATTTTTTGGATAACCTGAAAGTTTTAGATTAATAAAATCTATTACTTATAGAAATAATGAATGTTGAATAATATATTTAATATTTAATCAGTCTATACCAATAATCAATTGGACTAAATTGGCTAGTTGATCTTTTTTTGCAAATACCATGCAACACCTTGTACTTTTATATTATTATAAATTTGTTACGTTAAAGTATTTTAAGTTATTCTGTATATAGAAAACATTGATTTGAATTCACAACAGATGTCCATAACAATAAAAAACTGGATATTAAAAAAAATCAATTTGATAACAAATTTACTTTTGACTTAAGAAAATATTGTT
>NW_020536999.1:63037158-63067607 GCF_003426905.1 Ctenocephalides felis
TGTAGGTGTGTGTGAATGTATATATGTGTGGATACAATTTTTTATCTACGTTTTCGTGAGTAGCGCTTAACCGATTTGAATGATTGAAAAAGCATTTCTATTCCTACGTATGGGGATAAGTGCTGATTAGTTTTTGGCAAAGGTCGGTTTCAGCCGTTTCTAAGATACGAAGCATAGAGTGCAGAAAATGTGAATTAAGTTTTTGAGAAAACAGGGCATTCGATATGAATGTATCAAAAAACATTCGATTTCTAATGCTGAGAAGACGTGGTGATTAGTTTTTTGGCAAGACAGGACAAGCCGTTTCAGAGATAAGGTGCTAACAGTTTAAAAAATGCCAGTTTTTGAGAGAATAAAGCATCCGATTTGAATCATTCAAAGAACATTTTGCTTGTGAAGAAATGATAAGTTTTTGGAGAAAAGCAAAAAAGTTTTTTTATTTTGATTTCATAATTTCAACAAAAATCTTAATTTCAAAAAATGTTTTTTTAAATATCGAAATTAATTCAGGTTTTAATTTTAATTTCTAAATTCTAAATTTAAAATTTAAAGCTCGTTTTTTATATTTCTTAGAATATGAGATAAGCTCCATCACTCTAAGGTCGCTTGATCAAATTTTGTTTATTTACTTTTCATGTGAACATATATAAACGTCGTAGGTCTTACACTTTATTTACTTACGTATAAGCTCTTATACTTTGTCTATAAAATACGAATAATGAAAGTTACAGCATTAAAAATACTATATTTGAAAACATTTACTATTCTTCGTATATTTCATTACGTTACGGGAAGTTCCAGCAATTTACCTTAATGAACTATGCCATACACCACTAGTTTATTATGTCAAATTGAGTAATGTAAATAATTTGCTAATCAAGATTATATCAATATACTTGTAGGTATTGCTAATTTATTTTAACAAAACGCTTTTACAGATTGAAATAAAATATTTATTAGATACGTATTTTTGTATCAATACTCTTTTAGCAAAATCTTCAATTTCTTTTGTTTTAACGGGAAAATTTAATAATAATTGCGACTTATCGAAAAATCAATGAACGTGTCCAACTTTTGACCCGTGGGATTTATTAGCACGCAATGAGACCGTCGGCTTTGACCATCAGAGATAATTTATTAAACAAATAATTAATAAAATCTCGATTTGTTGTCCGTATCACGCTGCTTCGTGACGGTGAAATAAATTGACTCCGTTAAGTGCATAGCTAGTTATTGGTCATCGATTCGTAAATATAAGTATAGGGGAGATCGGAGTCGATCGAATAAATTGTAGTTGCAATAATTCTGTTTCATAACAAATTAGAATTAATTTCAATATAGAAATATTTATATATTAAATATTATTCGAAATATTATTTATCAAATGTATACTGCGAAGTACTTGATCACGCGATGCGGTGTTACGAACTTAATTGAATATTTAAACAAAAATGACGCATGTATTGAAAGCATCAATGAGTCAAATATCCCAATAAGCATAGTTTTTTTAAAATATTCAATATCTGACAGTACCCACAAAATGTACCACTTTTATGGCCATTGGCTGTCTTTCAATCTTGAAAATATGTTGACCCCCGAACTTTGATTCATAGTGATTTTAGGTAAAAGCACTTAGTTTCTAAATGTACAGTGTGCAGATTACCCAATGCATCTGTTGAATATATTCTGGACGTACTACTTTACCTTTTTTCGACGCTAAAAATATTTTTGCAGTTTCAACCTGAAGATTCCAGATTTGATACTCACCTGGACAAATCTTATAACGAGCAATATAGTGTCATATATTTTCACTGAGAAATATAGATGATAAATGTTGTCCATTAAAATTACCCCTTTGAAAGGGGCCCTTTCTCGACTTCTGCAAGAAATTAAAAATTATCAGTATTAGAGAAATTCTAGTAGTAAAATATATTGAATATCGATAAGCCAAAGTATTATGATATTCTGCTCATACAACTTTCAAGCTATGATTGCTATTCAAATAAAAGAACATTAAGTTTAGGATTATCTCACAATTGCGGCCTATAATTATAGGACATCCTATTATATATTTTATTTATTCATAGAAATAATTTATATAGTTTGTAGAAATAAACTGTCCAAAGCATAGTAAATCAATCTTCAAATATTTTGTTGCCAAAATGTGTTATTATTGAAATTATATATTTAAGTAAAATTGCTATTTCTAACCCACTTTTTAAGTCATTCTGAATCAAATGCGACCAAATTTCGAATAGTCTGTGTCAATTCGAATTCGCGTTGGTTAGTTTTTGACTAAGATCAGCCGAGCCGTTCTTCGCTATGAAATGCTGTCATTTTTGACGATTTAGTTGATTATAAATAGTATACGTATCGAAAAGTCTATTTGCCTTAAGGCAAAATAATACTTACAACTATTTGGTGTAGAAATAAATATAAGCTACGATATGATACATTAGATAGCGGGAAACAAGTTCATTTATTTATGATCACTAGATTAAGAAACCATATTATTAATTATTAAATAATAATTATTGAGAAAATCGGAATCCATTAACCGTAGTTTTGGAATTAATAATTTTGCTCTTATATTTTTATATTCAGTTGATTAAACTAGTGGGACGCATGGCATCGTGCCTTAAGGCAAAGTGCTGAAACCAAAAATTATTTTTTTTAAAAGATTTAACTTTAGACTTTTTTAAAAAAAAAATTACTTTGAAAAAAATATATTTTTGAGAAACTACAAATTTTTAACAAAAAAAGACTTTTTGAGAAAAAAATGTTTTCTTTCTTTTGAAATATTTTGGTAATTCTGAACTTTTTTTTAAAGCAATCATACTACTCGGTAGCAACTTTTTTTTAAAGCAATCATAATCGGTAGAAAATGGTATGAGAGTTTTTAGAAATTTATTTAAAATCCATACGTTTCGGCTAGCATCTTAGCATTCATTTAGTGACAATCAATATAACTATAAGAAATAAAAAGAAAATTATCAATTATTCATTTCGTCAATACAAGTAAATGTTTTTTGAATCATTCAAATCGAGTACTCTGTTCTCTCGAAATCTGAATTACCGTTTTTGGCACTTTTTGCCCCGTACCTCGAATAAACCAAAACGCTTCTTGGCTGTAAACCATATTATTAATTATTAAATAATAATTATTGAGAAAATCGGAATCCATTAACCGTAGTTTTGGAATTAATAATTTTGCTCTTATATTTTTATATTCAGTTGATTAAACTAGTGGGACGCATGGCATCGTGCCTTAAGGCAAAGTGCTGAAACCAAAAATTATTTTTTTTAAAAGATTTAACTTTAGACTTTTTTTAAAAAAAAATTACTTTGAAAAAAATATATTTTTGAGAAACTACAAATTTTTAACAAAAAAAGACTTTTTGAGAAAAAAATGTTTTCTTTCTTTTGAAATATTTTGGTAATTCTGAACTTTTTTTTAAAGCAATATCATACTACTTTAACTGCATAGAGAAGCGCGTAAACGTCGCTTTGCCATCTAACGGATAAACTTAGGTACGAAACCTATAGGAATGTAAGCAAAATTTATACTTATTGTTAAAATCTCTATAAAATATCTGATAATTTGATGTGCATATGTCTAATGATCATTTTTGCCCGTCAAATGGTATTTTGTTTTATTTTTTATTTTTTACTAGATATCCGAAACCACTAGACCTGCCTTCATGAAAATTTAACCAGTTCTTCATTTTGTCAATACAAGTAAAATGTGTTTTGAATTATTAAAATCAGACGATTCGTTCTCGTAAAAACTGTGGCACTTTTTGTCAAGTAGCTTTGGAACGGCTAGACCTGTCTATGCTAAAAACTAATCTGCACGTCTTTTTATCAAGAGAAATTGAATGTTTTTTGAATAATTGAAATCGGTTGAACCGTGTTCCCGAAATCGTCGACGAAAATTTGTATCCGCACATACACATACATCCATTTTTTCTAAGGTGTGCCAAAATGTTCAGAGACCTCTGAAATGTAAAGATATATAAATATTTTCATTTTCGATTTTTTTACGATTACTATAACTTACTCTACGGGAAGTTAATTAAATTTCAAACAACATTCAAGGATTCTTTAAAAGTTTCAAATTTTTGGATAATGCCATGTAACCAATATTGTACTGTATCACTGTATCCATATGGTTCTCCCCTAAGTTATGAATTATGGGTGTAAGGCAAGCGATTGTGCATCGGGCAATCGGGAACCACGCGGTGAGCTGGCACGCTTTGTATTATTTACGAGCTTACACCTCAGCAACAGCAACAACTATGATATGATATATGGATAAATAACGATAGATGAGAAATTTTGAAATATGGATTTTAATGTCAAGAAGCTGAAGGTGACATTTGCGATATTATTTTCTTTAAAAACATCAAGTCTTACTAACTTCCCCTAGGGCAAGTTATAGTATTCGCAAAAAATTTGAAAGTGAAAATTTTTATATATCTTTACGTTTCAAAGGTTTCTGAACATTTTGGCATACCTTAGAAAAAATGGATGTATGTGTGTGTGTGCGGATACAAATGTTCGTCGACGATTTCTGGAACACCGATCAACCGATTTGAATAATTCAAAAAACATTCGATTCGTATTGATAAGAAGACATGCTGATTAGTTTTTGGCTAAGGCAGGTCTAGCCGGGCAAAGATGCAAAAAACAGTACCTCAGTTTTTAAGAGAACGGAGCGTCCGATTTCAATAATTCAAAATACATTTTACTTGTATTGACAAGATAAAGAACTGATTAAATTTTTGATAAGGCAGGTCAGGCGGTTATGGACTATCAATAAAAATAAGTTAAAAAAGTCATTTGGCGATTAAAAATGTTTATTAGACTTATGAACATCAAATTATCAGATATTTTATAAAGATTTTCATAATGTGTACGCATTTTGTGTAATTTTGTTTGGGTTCCTTACCAAAATTTTCAATTACCGTACGGGAAGTTCCAGCAATTACTAGTTTCAAATGATATGTACAAAGTTTCTAAATATGTTTTTTCGTAAAGAACGTTTATATTAAACTTTGGAATCGCCATCTTATTTTTTCTAAGTTTTAAACATTTTGTATATAATCAATACCTGGTAGAGTGAGACGGAATACAAAGGTCAAATTTGAATTCAAGCAAATATACTGTCTAAACCAGGTGAACATTACAACACATTAGATGTGTTAAACCAACAACTATCGTACAATATTCAGTAAAATACCCAGTTAATTCCTAATTATGAAAATTTGCTTTTTTATTTTTTTCTAAAATTTGTCATCTGTTCCTTTTTACCCCATACGCTGGGTATAAAGAGATAGCCACTGCGCAAACGGATTCAATGTCTTTGTTAAATGTAATTTTTAAGGAATTTTATGCGCTCATTTTTTACAAGGATTACACAATATATAAACTTGATCTGGTATTTCGTTCAAAATATTCTTCAGCGTAGTCGGCATACTTAATAATTTAATTAATCCCTTGTAAAATTGCATTGTTTAACTGAATTTACTTTTGTATTAACCATTTTTGATTGTTTGCGCCTTTGGAAGGCCAAAGGTTCAGTTGGTTCTTTTCCCCCAACCTATATACAAGCTTTTATAGAGATTATTTAAAAAAAATTGTTTCATCTAACTTAAAAATAACAATACATATTACAAAACAATTAAATAACTTATACCTGAAAATTATACACAAGTATCATAAACTAAATACAAGAGCCCAAAAACAAAGGAATTAACAACGATAAACAAAAATCTATAATTATTTATATCAAAAGTTTTTTTATCTCCTGATAGCGGCGCCGTAGAAATTAATGTGATGGCTGTTAATACATCTTTCACCCTCTGCTTTCAAATATTATTGTTGAAAAATTCTTAACTTTTTTTCTTTTTAAAGATAACAGTGGCGGATCTTTTCACTCGCGGAACTTTAAGCCCCGCTCTACCCTATTGAATGATATATATTAAGAATGTTCCTTACTATTGAAACGTTAATATTAATAGTATAGTAAAAGATGCTTTGAAATATGAACTACTATTTTCTTTTCAAATTTGCGTCAATAATTATCACCCAAAATATACTGCTTTTGAATTTTCATATAAATGTTATATTATTAACATACTTGATTTATAGGAGTCGGTTAGATTAGTACACATTTTCTAAATATATTATGCTACTTGACAATATTGTCATAATCTTGGATCAGAATATTATCTAATATCACTTTTGTCTAATAAAATAATATTTATCATCCAAGGCTTCATGAAAGTTAGTCACATCATGAAATACATTCGTGCATTTTCTACTATATAATAATGTGGGTCAAAAATATATATGTGCAAATGTTTTTTGCACATATATGATAAAATATTCTTGATGATTTTGAGTTTATCCATTTTGTCACAAATGCAAACCAAAAGTTGACCAATGAAAATAGTGGATAAAAATGTAGACATATTTCATTAGTGCATGTAAACGTTCTAACAAGTAGTAAAACTTCATACATTGACCATGTTTTTTTAAAAAATTAATTACTACATTTTTATATGATGAATGATTTATATAAAGCTTTGAAATTTAGAAAAAGTTTATCGGTGATGAATTATGATACGTTGTTAAATAATTCACTTAAATATGCAAATAGTGTAAACTGACCGATGGAGCCGACAAAGCTTGTGTTGATTATTACAAATACTCTACGAAAATGATTATGCAAATACTTACCGGATTCGTCGGTAAATTAATATGAAAGGCCGCGGTATAGGCGATTCAATATTATAAATCTTGGGAACTATAAAGACGCGGCAGTGTCAAGTGGATAATGCGTGTGCATACACCAGGTTACAAATCAAAATATTTAATCTTTAAACGGTGATAGAATTAGCCAAGTAACTAGTGGTGTATGGCATTGAGGCCTTATAAGACAAATTGCTAAAAATTTCCGTACCAAAATTTTATTTTTTAAGTTTTAAATTTTTTTGAGAACTTATATTTTAAATAATTTACATTTTTGAAAAAACTTAACTTTCTTAAAAAAATTGATTTTTTTATATTTATATAATTTTTATATTTTGATTCATATACTTTTTTTCAAAGAAGTCGCGATGCGTAGCTTTTGTTTTTGAGTTTTTGAGGCAAAATATCAAAGCGCATAAGGCTATGCTTTGTTACGGAACCCATAGACGAAACAAAATATGTACTTATTATTAAATCTATAAGAGATACATTATTATTAAAACCTCTATTTTGCATATGTCTAATGTTCATCTTAAACAGGCAAATGGCGTTTTTTTTACTTTATTGGATCTTTGAAACCGCTAGACCTGCTTTTCCAAAAATAAGTTCTTTATTTCGTCAATACAAATAAAATGTTTTTTGAATCATTAATAATAAGTCGATCATATTTTTTTCAAGTCAAAACTCGTACGGCAATTTTTAGTTTTGCTAACCCGGGACAGGAAAATGGTTAAATATGATGTGAAAGTCCTTTTTTTTAATGAAGCTATTACTGACTATTAAAAATACCTTTAATTCCATTATTTATTATATAAAATATCTTACAATTTTAGATCTATATATTTTTCACTCTTGAACCTTGTACAAATTTTTATTTAATTCTCTTCATAATTAACTTCAAAAAATACTTGTTCAAAATTGAAATTGTTAATGTGAGAAACTATTTTAATCCGTCTTTAGAATTTTGTAATCGCAAATTTTCTTTTAATGTATTAATAAGCTTACTATTTGTCTTAAGGCAATAATCTGAAAATGTTATACATTATGTTACATAATATATATCATTTTTGGATATTTGATGAATTGTTGAAGTTTTATCGTCAAATAATTGCAAAGATTTAATTCAAAACCTATATTTTTCGGAACATACCGGGACAAAAAATCTAAATCCGGGACAAATATTGTTTTCAGAAAAATCCGGGATAAAAGGTGGAAATCAAGGACTGTCCCGGTCAAAACGGGACGTATGGTTACCATTATTTATAATGGACTCTCCATCCTCTCAAAAACTGAATTGCATTTTTGGACTTTTTGCCCCGTATTTCTCATCTATTGAAAAGGCTAGACCTGCCTTTGCTATAAACTAATCAGCACGTTTCACCATCGATACGAATCAAATGTTTTTTGAATTCTTAAAATTATAATAAATTCAAAATTTATCTCAAATCATTAATATTGTTGCAAATACATGTAGGAATGTTGATACATAGATGACAGGTAGACTGGTAGACAATTAGGAAAATTGGAAGATAGACGGATAGACAGGTTGACGTGTTGACAAGTATATAGGCAGAAAGCTAGGTAGGTGAGTAAAAAATAGACAAGTTGACACTTGAAGTTTATGTAACTTGCTTTAAGGCAAAATGTCACTCATATACTTAATTTAAATTCTCTCATTTCTGGAGTTATTTTTTGATTTTTCTTTAAACTATAATACTGTGAGTCTAAAAAGTATTTTACCATTTCTCAAATCATATTATATGCGTCAACTTTTGATGAAACTTGCCAACTATCTAAATCCACAATTTTTGTTTAAAGATGGCTTTTCAAAGTCGATCAATGTTGAAAATTTGTATAGTTTAACAAAAAGGTTAAGTCTTGAAAACTGAGGGTAAGTTATTTATTCATTTTTAAGTGTTGTCCTAGAAATGTTATTCACGGTAACGCTTCCAAAGTTTTAATTGAACAAAAATAATGTAAAATAACCATAATAACCGAGAAATTGTCGAAGTTTGACCAAAGCTCTGGGTTGCACTAAAAAGCTCATAATTTTCAAAATACCTGAGATACTTTTTTTTTTTCAATTTTTTTGTCTTCACATTGAGGTCTGGAACCTCCTGTATGACAAAACCCAAATTAAAACCATATTAAAAAAAATCTTGTTTTTTAAATATTCTCGGCAAACTTTAATAATTGTGATTTATGTAATCGTGACTAAACTTCTCTCATATTTGCAATATAATCACAAAATAAATTTATTCCAATAATATCGTACATAATGCCCGCCAGTCTTGCACAATCAGCAAACGAAATCATCTTAAGTTGACGTTTACTGGAGTCTGTACGAGCTCGTCATCTTACATGCTCAATCGCAAAATAACGCACTGTAATATTTAAAAAATGATAATAAAAAATAATAAGACAAAATAAAATCATAAAACGAGCCACGAGTTTCAAACTTGGACCAATATATACACGGGGCGATAAATAATCCAGATTAGAGGTGCACATCATATATGGGTACATGAAAACGAGCGTAATGCTTCGGGATTTTGTTCAAAGATGAAATTAAAGATTAGTAAAGTAAAGATTAAAACATATTCCATGTACAATGTTGCTATTCGTATACAAGATTTTTAGATTCAAATGGAAAATAAGCACACTTCTTATAAGCACTCTAATAAGATATTCCATAAGTTCATTATTATTTAAGATTCTGTACTAAAGAGAAAACATTATCATTTATTAATTGTTAAGTAGACCTAGTATCGTTCAAAAGTATAAAAACAGTTTTACCTTCCTTTAGGGTAAGTTATTGTAAACGTCCAAAAATCGTATCGAAAATTATTGTAGTTTTAGAGGTTTTTGAACATTTTGGCATACCTCAGAAAAAATGGATGTCTGTGTATGTATATATGTATGTATGTATGTATGTGCGGATACAGTTTTTTGTCGGCGGTTTCGGGAGTACCTATTTGAATTATTCAAAAAACATTCGATTCCTATTGTGTAATGAAGCCTTATCAAATGTGAAATAAGGCCTTATTTTCTAAATCAGCTTGTTTAAATTTGGTTCATTTACTTTTTTTGTAAATATGTATAATGAAATGTAAACGTCGTCGTATTATTTGTAACCTTTTATTATATTTCTCTCATTATATATGCTACACTGTTTATAATAATATTTGTGAAAATATTTAAAACAATTGTTATTAATTATAAATCAATTTGTATTGATTATTTATTATTAAAAAATATGTTTAAACCTCTAATGTTTAATTACGGTACGGGGAGTTCGAGCAATTTGACTTAAGGCACGATGCCATGTACCACTATTTCCTCAATTTTACTTTTTATACAATATGGTATATATGTACTATAAATATAAATCAGGATAGAATATAAATGAATCGATGGCGGGTATTCTTGCTAATTGTTCAAAATACTGACATACCTATCTTAAAAATCTTATAAAATATTGCACTCAATTACATGCCAATTTTAAAATAAATTTCAATAAAAATCAATGCGAAATGTTAAGCTTTCTTCGAAATGTGGAAATAAACCGTATTGTCTTATATCATCATCTGCAATTAATATAGAAATTAAAATTCGCAAAATAAATTAGAATTTAGGATCTTTTAGAATTTATATTCAACAATTGGCTCTAATTTTTTTTAAATATTATTTGTTACGAATTGTTTTTTTACAGCAGTTTCTCAAAAGTTCAATGGTTTTATGATATTTAAATTATATGTTTATGCACTTCTCATTAATTTAGCATTTTTGATAATGCATATTGTCAACTTGGAAACTTTATGTTACGTAAATTTCGAATTGTTTTATTATATTAGTGAAATGTTTCTTTTTAACATTTTTAATTTTTCCAAACTAATCAATAGACTATATAATTTTTCTGAAACTGCAGTTGTTTAATAGATCTATAAAATTTAAATTATTTGTTTATTAACTTTCAATTAATTTGCCATTTTTAATAATATTTTCTATGCCATTTTTAATAATCTTAGAACCTTCATATTATATCAAGCTTAGAATAGTTTTATTTAAAAATCTTGGAAGTATCCGATCGTTTTATTCTAACAAAGTCTAAAATCTGAAATAGAATTTTTTACTAACAATAAAATTTATTGCTATATCTAAATAATTAAGAGTGCTTCCAAAATGTAGAATTTTATTTCAAACAAGTATATCTTGCAAAATCCAGAAAATATGAGTGAAGGGACGCTAGAATATCTAAGACTTTTGTTGCTGCATTTGAATAAATGAGAGGCTTTTAGAAACATAGTTCTTATTCTTGTGCATGTACACGTCATAAATTTACATTTTTTGAGAAAATATAACTGACATAATCGAAGAATTATGAGTTTGTGAAATGAAGTTATGAGAAAAGTGATTAAAAAAATTATTTGTGGTTTATTCTTTAATAAATTTAAGACAACGAACGCACAGTATAAGCACTGTAGATAAATGCTTTTAGAATTATTAGGTATTTTTCTATATTGATATTATATATAAAATAATATAATTTTTCAAATATAATGCAATGACTTAAATTTATAGATAATTGTATAAAAATTTAAAAAAAAATGTCACTAGAATTATATATTGAACACACTTGTTCACAAGTTACTAAACTGCTAATCTTTTTAAAATATTCAAAATATTGACAAGTTATGTCAGTTGTTGATATTACTCTCAAGTTTTATTTGAAGTAGATTAGCTTCAAATAATTTCAATTAACTAGTTTAGAAGCAAAACTCCCCTAATACATAAAAAATATAGATAAATGTATAAATGCAACGGTGTAGAGTATTTTGTCGCTAATACGGTAACATACGAGCGCAAAGGGTTAAATTGTTGCTTTCATTCTGTACAAGATTATCCTAGTTGCAAAAATCAAATAATTTCAAATAAATTAATTACAAATGCAAACAAAACTCTAATTACAACTTCTAATTTACATTCATATTATATATATACGACTATTATTACCTAGAAAAAAAAATCTTATTATAATGTGAAGATTGTTTAAATCATTGTATTATAATGCTTCTTATTATATAATAGTGATATGTGTCTTGAGTTTCTTCTTGCGGTAAAAAATCATTGAAATACGTTTTGGGAAAAGTTTTAGGCTAATATCTGAAAAATAATAAATATGGGCTGTATCAAAAAGGGAATAAGGTATGAAACTAATAGTGATGATATAAAACTGAAAATAAATTGTAAAAATAAATTTCATTTGTCTGACATAAAAGACACATATCAATATAACACAGCCGTTTGTTACATCGTTAGTTTAAAGTCTTGAAGGTGCTGCAATGATCTAACTTTTTTAGATATATGTCTATATTTAAGAAAAATATTTGTTATTAAGTATTTGTACAAAAACTCGTAAAATAAAGCGTTAATATCGTAACGAAATATCTTGGTATTCTGTAAATACATTGAGCCACGTATAGTAAAGCCAATCGACGCCTCGGGGAAGAATTACTGAATTGCGTTCTTTCCTTGCTCTATCTTTAACCGAATATCAAATATCCCGCGGGAGTTAATAAAAGTCAGGACTTGAATATTGTACAGATACATAGGGGAAAAACCGGTTAAAAGACACTTTTTTGATAATTTTATAAACATATTGTGTTCTAATATTATTATTTTGTTACATTTATTATATCACTTATTGTTTTTATTTTACTCTATTGTTTTTCTAGTAATATTTTTATTATTTAGAAATTTTATTTATTTCATTTATTAATTTTATTATTACTATTATTTGCTTTTTTTTATTTTAAATCAACATACTACGGATATCATTTTAATGGAAATTCTATACTTTATTTTGTACTCTCTTTATTTAAATATGTTATTGTTCATTATTGTTACTGGATGTTAAATTATTTAGCAGTTGTAACAAATATAGTAATTAAAAAAAATGTGTTCGCGCCTACCACAAATTTAATGTTATGGGTATACCTACTTCTCTAGCGGCAATATAATAATTTAAATAACTTTCAATTAAAATTGGTAAGAATTATGGAAACGTCAAAACTACAGCATACGATACATATACATGTGCACATGCAGCTAAAAACGCAAAATTACACTCATTATTCATATTGCTTCGAAATACCTGCAAGTACAAGGTACTCTATATCTAATATTTATTTTAGAAATCAGAAATATACTTTATTTCTATGAGCTAATCTAAAACTTATGTACCGATTCTTCCGTCAAACAGACCAATGTTATGGCAAGGATATGTTACGTTCCAATTTTCATACAAAATGCTATTAAAAAACTGTCAGAATGCCAGATATTTGCTACTAGCCGTATTACACATAAAATGCAGCTTCACTCACTTCTTATCATTGTATATCTCAAAAATTCAGCTATAATAACAAAGTTTTTCTAAATTAGGTTTTCTAGATTTTAACAGTTTTTAGTGCCACTTTATATGAAAACTGCTACTTAACAGCTCTGTTAGTGATGATTAAGATAATATCCAATGTCCAATATCCAAAAATAATATTATCTAATCAGGCATTATCCAATGCCCAGGTTCTTTCTAGCCTTCTCTGTCTAGGCAGCAGGAGGATGTTTTCTAATTTATTTTTGTGCTTTGATGCTAACAGATTAAATGTTTCTTCTATACTTTTCATCTATTGGTCTTTGTAAACTATTATGTTGTGTACCTACATACAAAGTTCAGTTCAGGATAATTTTTGGGATTTTTGTTCGTACTCTTCGTATTAAAACTACCTTCGATCTAGAAGCACAACCCAATAATTCTAACCTGAAAGTCCAGATATGAATAATAATAGTTGTATAAAAGAGAATTTTATTTTTGCACGAAAGTTTGGATCATCTGCCTAACCAATACATCTCTACTGTTTTCAGTAAAATACAAAATATCTCATCGAGTTCTTCTGTAGGATCTCTATACCATTCAAAAGGTGCACATTTAACACCAAAATTGGCGGGTTAATATGTTTCAAATCAATTCTGATACTTGCTCACTACTTGACTCTATTTATAATATCGGCTGATTTAATTCAACTTCTTTTTACAGAAAAATTCTGCTTACAGCCCCCGAATTTTTTAATTGCTCCTACAAATTAACCCTCTATGCCCGTGTAATAACTTTCAGGATACATTCCAATTTTTAGATATTTTCTCAAATAATTATGAGAACACATAAATCTTAATTTTATAACCTTGTCAACACAACCAATATCAATATTTATGACCCTAATTTTTTTGGATTCAAAACAAAAATTTGGCTTTTAGAGACTTAACATATATCAATAGGAATTTAGTGAAAACACCTAATATTTTTCGGGTAACCTAAAACTTTTTGCATAATAAAATTTATTACTCATAGAAATAATGAATGTTGAATAAAATATTTAATATTTATCAGTCTATAGGTCTTTACCAATAATCAATTGGACTTGGAATTGCTTGTTGATCATTTTTTTGCAAATACCATGCAAAATCGTGTACTTTTTACTACATTTTCTTTCATATTATTTTAAATTTACGAATATTTTGTTTTATTCTGTATATAGAAAACATTGATTCAAACTGAGAGCAGATGTCTATAACAATAAAATTTACTGAAATTATCAAAAAAAAAATCAACATAAATTTGATAACATAAATTTACTTTTGACTTAAAAATCGCTTATATTGCAGAAACAAAGTAGTTGCTGTTCATATAAGTTTATAAGTGTGATTCTGATTATGTTTCAAATGTGATCTAATTATTATTTGTTTATTAGGCAATTCACGTTTTTCATATTGCTTTTTCATAATTTTTCTGTAATATATAAATCAAAATTTGCGTGATTTTGCTCGTATCATACTTTTAAATTATTAAACTGAACAATTAAAGCTATGGGTGAACTTCATATTTCTAGTGTTCAAACTATAACTCAAATTCGTACAATTAAAACAATACCCAATATTAAAAAATATAAATTTCTATGTATGTGTGTATTGCTATTTATAAGAAATATCACTGTACCTCGTTGACGTGGTCAAAAAGGTGGTCGCTCTTTGACATTTTATCCCAATTTTCATTAGGATCATATTAGCAAGATGCACAGTGTGTATATTCACAAATAGATGATATAAATAAATTACTGTATCCCGAACTTTTGTTACAAAAAATATTTTGGTCACCAGAATGTGTTCATTTCCATCCATCTCTCCCCTACCTACATATTGTGTATCATCGATTCCGATCACTGCTAACTGATTTTGCATAAGTAGCTCCAGTCTCATATTTATTTCAGATCGATCTCATATTTTTATTGAACGCGAAAACTTGATGATTATCGATATCTATGTAATGAGTGGCCGAGAGCGACCATTGAAATTTATTTATGTCATTATTTGTATTCAACACATGTGAGGTACGTGCATTAAGAAAAAGATACTGCAAGTATAAGCTCAGTTTAAGAATTTTATTCCCAGGAAAATACAAACTAGTTTGTATTTTCTGTCATGTATCGAAATCTTGATTGACTAACATCAGGGCTAATTGGGAACATAGTTATTTAAACTATAAGTTAGAATAAGTAACTGAGTTTGAAAATGAAAAATCTGATGCTTTTGAATAGTCAGATATAATTTGCTACAATTTAAATGTACATGATAGATATTTTTTAATACTCTTTGCACTTTTAGTGCAATCTTCTGGCTAAAATTACTAATTCTAATCAGAAAACTGTGAAACTTATTAAGGTTATACTCACTATTTCTTCACACATTACATTTAATGTGCGACTAAATAAATTTATTTTAAATCTAAATACATAATTTTTTTCAAGTGAAATTTAATATATTTTTTTTTCTTTTCAGATACAGAGAAGATCCGTTTTGTTGGGGCGATAGGTAAGAGCATTGCTTCCGTTTTTTTTTTTTTTTTTGAGAAAATACCATAAATAATAACTATATTTATTAGAAATTATTTATTAAAATATTAGTTAACTAAATATTTAAATTAATAATTAATAGCAATAATAGAAATAATTATTAAATTAATAAGCTTACATCACTTTTTGTATCGACTGCGTAAACTATAGTTCGGTTTTTCGAAAACATTTCTGAGTGTCATAAGTTTTTTTTTCTTTTATTTAATTTTAATTGATTTTCAAGAAATTAGTTATATTACATATTATATTTTAAATACATTTTCGATTATATTAATGCATGACATTGTGTCTTAAGGCAAATTGCTAGAACTTCTCGAATTGGAATTGCTTTTTTATTGTACTGTTTGCTCCGTATTTACGGAAAACTAATACCTCTCCCCGCCCATATGAATCGAATGGTTTTTGAATCATTTGAATCGGATCCTCCGTTCCCTCAAAAGTTGTTATTTTGGCAACTTTTCGCTCCGTGTCTCCAAAATCGGTTGGATCTGCTTTTGTCAAAAACTAATCAGCAGTTTAAATGAATACAATGGTTTTTCAATCATTCAAATCGGTTGATTAGTGCTTTCGAGAATCGTGGACTGTATTTATACATACCCGTACATCAAATTTTTCAAAGGTATGCCAAAATGTTCAGAGGACTTCGAAACATAAAGATTTTTAGTTAATTAGATAAATTCTAAACAAAAACTTGATAATCATAGGCAAATTTAATTTTAGCGGACAGAATTTGAAGTATTTGTTGATTTGGATTCGTTTGATTATTATTTGGAAAAATTGAGTATTATTTGAAAACTGACACTTTTTAAATATTTATATTTTGAAATCGTTAGATCTTGATAGGCAATTTATAAATTATAAAATGCACTGAAATATTTAATGAAAATATGTAACCTTTCACATTTTTTTTTGCAACAATTGCAAAATTAAGGAACTTGCAGTTGTTGTAAATAATTTACATAATTTACATATTTTATAGCTAAATCTGAAAAGCTAATAAATTTTTGAATTAATTTTTAATACTGGGGTTTCTAGATTGGCCTAAAAAATTATTAAAAAAAAATTGAATAGTATTTTTAAGAATTTTAAGAATGTTAGCTTTGGCTACTACATCGAAAAATCATTAAATAATCATCAAATCTAATTTGAATTCTAATTAATCCGGTTTTCTACAGTTGCGGATATATTCCCAATTGAGTACACTTTTTCATAGACGCACATTATTCTGCGTTATTTACACTCAAATAAACTATCTTATAAACTTCTATGTAAGCCATTTACTTATATAAAATAACTTAATGTGTACACATTCACAATGTACACACATACACACACATATATATATTCATATTCACATACACATATTTATTAGGGTGGTCCTCAACTTGGATATTTATACATTTCTTTGTTCCCAGGGGCTCAAATGTTTCCAAATTGATAAGAAAAAAAATCTGAAAGTTTTAAATCTTAATATTAACTTTAAGATAGCCCGCACTTCAACTAAAGTCTTGGTTATTCTTACTAAGTAAATACTTGTTTTATAAAACATACCAAATTTTTGTTGTAATTTTTTTTATCTATGATCAAAATAAGCAAATAAGCAAATACAATGTTATTCTTAAAATTTTGATTGACTTGTCGCTAAGTTATAGAACTTTAAAAAAGAAAAGAAAGAAATTGTGGTTCGAGTGCAGACTATCTTAAAGTTAGTGTTGAGTATTGACAGCTAACATTTTCAGAAAATTTGTTTTTATTATTTTGGAAGCATTTGAGCCCTTTGGAGCAAAAAAATTCAAAAATATTCATATTATTTTTCAATATACATCATATTACTTATAACTTATAGTTTGTTCTCATAAATGGAAAAAGAGCTCTCTATGTTCAAGTATCCGCCAGTAATAATTTTAGATTTGTTGGCAGTGAATTTTTTAAAAATCCTGGTTCATCATTAAGCAGAACTGGTACCTTCATATCTATATTTTCCCCAATAAGCCTAGTCTTGTTCCTTCGCTGGGTTTGTCCTTTGAAACAATCAACTAAGTGGCTGGTGAGAGCGATCAAATATGAATGCGGTGTCGCGCGGGCAACTTTTGTCTCAGGTCGCATTTCTTAGCCGTCATAATACGACGCCGCTGTTTTATTGCACCACCGTTTGTTTTACTACTTGGTATAGATGCCTCTTCCTAATGTACGAACGACTCTTTTGTTGCAGTACTCGAGATGAATGTAAGCTATGAAAATGTATTATTGACGACGCAATTCTCAAATATTGTTCTGCGACGTGATCTCAACGAAATGTTTCATTATTGACGGTTTTGGCTTGAGCTTCACACTGGTGTTCCAATAAAGACACTTCAAAGTAGATTCTGAATTAAAATATTAATTAGGTTTACAAGCATATGTCAAATATTATGCCACTATTTCTTTGATCATCAATAATTTTGTTAATTATTTATTAACGAAATTACCGTTTAGCTGGGAGAAAAGTAAATTAAATGATTTGAGTATTTATCTACGTGGAAATACTAAAAATGCTGTCCGGTACTAAATAGTAATTACTATCATATAGGAAGAGAGCGATGTCATAACCGTCCATACCCGGTATGGTTGTGATGACCGTTATAAACATAAGTTAGACATTAGCTATTATGAAAAACAAAATAGATTTTAATGACTTCCATTGTTAGAAATATGTTACACAACATAATCATTTAAACAAAACTTATAAAAATAACAATATATAACAAAACATAGTTTTTTGAACAAAGTTAATAAGAATTCTTTGTAAAAACTTTTGTTGATTTTTTCCCCTTTTTCTATTATATTCTGTCCTATTTAGATTTAAAAGGACAAGTCCCACAACAAACAAAGCAAATTGAAAACACATCATCGTTATGAATGACTGAGCTAAATTATCTACGCAAAAACTAAGTGTACTAAGTGTTGAACTACTAATGTTCAACCTACAGTAAAATAACAGAGTGATGTACCTGTATACAAGTTTCTATTTTTGAACCCTATCCCAAAATCAATTTGCCAATTTGGTTTTTGATGCAAGCACTCTACTACACAGCAATGCTACAGGGTGGTGAACAAAAAACTTAGCTCTTCTAGAAGGAAAGCGAATTTTATAAATTGTCTAATGAAGGTTTTTTTTAATAAAAAAAACAAAAGCTATTTGCCTGTGGACCATGATTTTTTACAGTATTATCTACAGAACATATAATTTCGCACAAAAATTGGTACATATTTTTCTCATTTCCATTGTGTTATAGAAGCACGCTACAGGGCACAGCTCTGGAGTCTTTATTGTATACACTCGTCATTCCTATTTTATTGATAACTTTTTTGTAACTTTTCTAGATGATATTGTAATTATCTTTACGGACAAAAATCCATTACTAGCTAGCATTAAACTGCAATACCACCAGTATAAAATTGAAAACTAGTCTGATTATTGGCGTACAAAAATTAGGCAAGGACAAACGTTTAACAATAAAATTCTTCTTAAATGTATTCCTACAAAATATTTGGATAGCAGCAAACTAAACTGGAATATTCATACCAACAGCAAAACAAAAACAAACTAGCTGTAAGTGGAATTCTGTCTTAAGGCAATTAGGGCATCGTGCCTTAAGGCAAATTGCTGGAACTTCCCGTACCAAAAATTATTATTTTTTTTAAAAACGATTAAAATTGAAAAATTGAAAAAAATTTACTTCGAAAAAATAAGATTTTTGAGAAACTATAAATTGGACAAAAAATTACTTTTTTTTGAAAAAAAAAAATTTTTTTTTAAAAAAAATTTTAAAAAAAAATTTTTTTTTTAATTTTTATTTTTTTTTTAAGAAAAATGTTTTCTTTATTTTGACAAGATCTGAACTTGTTTTTCAGAGCAATCGTACTGCTTTAACTGCATAGAGACGAAATATAAAGCGCGTAAGCGCGGCGTCGCTGTCTAACGGGTAAACATTGATACGGAACCCATAGGAAAATAAACAAAATTTATACTTATTGTTAAAATCTCTATAAAATATCTGAAAATTTGATGTGCATATGTCTAATGATCATTTTTGACCGCCAAATGGCATTTTTTTTACTTTTTTCGTTATATCTCCGAAACCGCTAGACCTGCCTTTATGAAAATTTGATCAATTCTTTATCTTGTCAATACAAGTAAAATGTTTTTTGAATTATTCAAACCGGACGCTCCGTTCTCTTAAAAAACTGAGTTACCGTTTTCGGCACTTTTTGCCCCGTATTTTCGGAACGGCTAGACCTGCCTTTGCCAAAAACTAATCAGCACGTCTCCTTATCAATACGAATCGAATGTTTTTTGAATTATTCAAATCGGTTGATCCGTGTTCCCGAAATCGTCGACGAAAATTTGTATCCGCACATACATACACACACGCGCACACACACACACACACACACACACACACATACATCCATTTTTTCTAAGGTATGCCAAAATATTCAGAAACCTCTGAAACGTAAAGATATATAAAAATTTTCATTTTCGATTTTTTTGCGATTACTATAACTTACCCTACGGGAAGTTAATAAAAACTGTTCTGGCTAAATCAAAATCTGGACTTATGGTGTTGAGTTGTGGGGTGCGCCAGTAGAAGAATTTCATCCATCCAAACAAAACAATAAAAAAATCTAAGGTGTATTGCTAATGCACTTTGCTATATTAGTAACATATACACAACCACAACTTGAAAGTTGGAAAACTGTAGTTCATCACGATAAAATTTTCTAGCACAATAACCCTGCTTTAATCCTTATATACCAGCAGCAATAAGAATACTGAAGAAGAAGCATGCTTTCGATCTAATGCAGTAATATTCTGTATTATTTTTATTCATCTTCTACAGTTTGTTTTTTGATATATTTTGAGAAGCTTTCGTATATCTGAACAATGCTTTATGTGGCGCTCGCTATCATGCATATTGCATCAAAATGACTTGATGTGGCACCCAAGGGATTAGTTAAGTTGTGGTAGGACAAGACGCAGCGGGCTATGTTTTATTTAAATGCTGTTTTATTATTTTAATTTCGTTATTATTTTTTCTTTTTAGCAAAATTTGCAGATATGGTAACAACCGCATGATATTTATAAATAGTTTCTAATGCTAATATGAACTTTGGAATATCTAATAGAATATTTTTTGAAACAGTAAGAGGAATATTTTGGTTCAAATATTTTGGTATATTGGTTTTACTCAAGCCTCAGGATTCTGCGACTTTGAGAAATAGGAAATGTATTGTTTGGCGTTTATATTTGTCTAATTTTTCAGATTAACATCTTTACATTTCATCTTGCTTTCATGCAATGAAAGATACTGAGAGTAATTGAATCTATAAATAATATGGATAATAAGATTGAAAGCCTGAAACACGTACACAATAATACAAAATTACTTATCACATAAAATTTAGACTTTTTCATAATGGAAAAAGTGTCATAAATATTACCGTTAATAGGAAATTGCAATTCACAGTTTAAGATATTGACTTCAATGCATTCTGACTTCTGACAAATTGGTACCAAAGACCAACTAGCTCTGGTCGATATCTAAATTATTCTAACCACATACAGTGAAAATGTGTACTCCAATTAATTTGACTGATCATGCAACGCTTTTATTAGACAAAATATTTTTTACTCTCTGTTGTATGAAGTTGATTGTTCAGTTTGCGATTCATTCTATATTGGTGAGACCATTCTAAAATACCACTTTTGAAACAGAAAATTATTTCCCATTAACTCAATAATCACTATATCGAAAAATTAAGAAAATGTACAAAATTTTAATGAAATATTTGCATAAATGTTATATAAAACTATATATTAAAACAGCAATTACTATATCTAAAAATGATGGAAATATACAAAATATTGGTGAAATATTTGCATAAATGCTATATAAAACTATATTAAAATATAGTCCATAAAACTTCTCTGCTAATTTATAACTAACGATGGACTAGAAGCCATAAGTAAATAGAGAAAAAAAAGTCATTCAAAGGACGCATTAGTGAGGGATTTTCTTATTTACAGACCTATAATGAGAAAATAATAAACAAACACAATGATCTTATTATTCATGCAAACCTTTGTTTTTTACATTGTGTTTCGAAGTTAAATAATAAAAAAACGTGTCGAAAGGATCCACATATGTTAGAATCTTGGTAAAAATATATTTTTAACTTTCCGTAGGGTAAGTTCGGTAGTCGCAAGAAAATCTGAAATAAAAATTTTTATATATAAGAGATTTCTGAACATTTTTGTATACCTTAGAAAAAATAGATGTGTATGTATGCGTGTGCGTGTGCACACACAAATTTTCGTCGACGATTTCAGGTACACAGATCAACCGATTTGAATAATTCAATAAACAAGCAATTCGTATCGATAAAGAGACGTGCTGATTAGTTTTTGGCGAAGGCAGGACTAGCCGTTTCGAAGATACGGGACATAAAAAGCCAAAAATGGTAATTCAGATTTTGAAAGAACGGTGCGTTCGATTTGAATAATTCATAATACATTATATTTGTGTTGACAAAATAAAGTACCGTCAAATTTTTGCGAGGGCAGGTCTAGCGGTTTCAGAAATTCAGTAAAAAAAAAGTAAAAAATGCCATTTGGCGGTCAAAAATGATCATTACGCATACGCACATCAAATTATCAGTTATTTTATAAAGATTTTGATAATAAGTACTTTTGTTTACATTTCTACGGGTTTCGTAGTAATGGTAGTTTGATATATCTTTTCTAAAACAGCCATGCAGTACGATTGCTTTGAAAAAAGTTCAAAATTTTTAGAAAAATTCAAAGTATAAAAAAATGTCAAAATATTAAAAAAAATCAATTTTTGCAAAAAAGTTTTTCTTTTCAAAAATTTCAAAATTATCCAAAATTTTATTTTTTTTTGTTTTCAAAAAATTTTATAGGTTTTTTACATAATTTAATTTTTGGTACGGAAAGTTTCAGCAATTTGCCTTAAGGCACGATGCCATGCATCACTACTTCAACATTACAAATATATTACAAATGACTAAATGAAAAACCTGGTGATACAAATGTTCACACTGAATATTCAAAAAAACCTCAAAGGTAAAATAAATAGCTCGACTTAGCGAGATTTCATCGTCTTTGTCTCCCGCACTTGCCGTCAGCGTGTGTCAGGTGTGTGTTAGCACAATGCATAAAATCAACAGCCCAGAAGTCTTTTTGTCTAAGGAGTATTGTGTGCTCTGCTTTGTGTAATATATCATAGGACGAAAGCGTAAAATTTCTTTGAAATTTACAATTTGAATAGAAATATGCATTTGTGTATATGTGTATGATGTAGTACATATGCTAACGATAAATTGCCTTCTATATACGCTTTGGAAAGTAAATAATGTGTAACGCATTAGGAGGAGAACGGTAGAACTGAGTGGAGATTTCATTGAGTAAAATGTCTTTTGTTAATGTATATTAATATCTAGTATTCATCAATTTTATATTAGGCAGTAAGATACATTTTTTTATCAAGTAGTTCATTGAGCTCGTCCAAAATCGCAATTAAAAGTTTTATGAGCCAGCGGTGGCGATATCGGTTGGAACGTGGGCTAGCACCAACTAGTCCCGGGTTCGTTGGTTTGATTCCCACTGCCGCCGTAGCCCGACATCAGGCAACTTTGATATCAAATTTTCACTTGGGGTTATAGATCACAATATAATTGCAAGTGAAAATCGTCCTTCGTGGTGCATCATTCAATCATATAATAACTATTAGACGTAAGAGATAATATAAATCCCACACATTGCAGAATGGTAAGCCGATGGGTTGCCTCTCATAAAAATACGTTAGGTCATAGTCACGTTAGGTCAAGTCTTCAGCAAGCAGCTCATAGAACATGTAAAGTAAGAGTTATGATTACTATTGAAACTATATAAAAATAAAAAAACTTTAATTATTACGTGGTAAATACTCCTTGATTCAAACAGTTAGATACTCGTCAGGTACTGTTCTCGATGAGTGCTTACAATTCATTCATGTTCATTTCTAAATTACCGAATCAATTTTGGTTTTATTACATGTAGTCACTTTTCATATTAGACTTCTCCGTGGATAGTTCGTTACGGCTATGGGAATTCAATCAGAAGTGTCAGGTTTGACAGCCGACTCGGTCAGCCAGATATCTAGCAGTAGCGACATCGGTTTCCAGGTGAAAATAGCCCTTTACGACATTACTGCAATATTGTCATTAGAAAAACGACCGTGGGATTGTTAGTATTAATGTATTAATTGTTAGTATATATCTCTGCTAGTAAAGACAATCATTTTACTGTCTACTAACAGCATCGTTCTTAGTAACTAGTAGTGCGTGATTACTTTGAAATTACAAAGCAAAAATTATCGCATTAAACTGATAATTACGTGGCTTCCCAAATATCTTTTAGAAATACATATATCAAGTGCGCTGTATACATTGAAAATTTTTCACAATTGATTGATTCAAACAGCTTATTTTAGCAGAACTGGCAAGCTATAACTTAAAAGAGTGCGCGTAAGGTTCACACACGATTGAAGTAAAACCTATTTGCTACTGTACAGGATGGCATTTAAGAAAAAATAAATACATCATATAACAATTTTGAATAATGTTTATTAGTAATATGGAAACAATCGTTATGCACACATTTATTAGTGCCAACCATTATACACATTTATACAATGATAAATTATAAATTATATATTTATAATAGCATTAAAAATATGTATAATATTTAAAAAAAATAATGTAATTAAAGTCATACTTTAAATATGACATGATCGGTTTGTCATTGTAATTAGCATTTACAATCACTCATTAGAGAAATGAAGTAATTGCTGATTAATAAATTTTATAATATTCGTTCACACAGTGAATTATGTTAAACAAAGCCTAAACAAATATTGTTTTCGCAACTTTACTAATCATGTAATTGTGTTTGAAAAACTTCATGTAATTAAAATTAACATACATTCATTGACTGCTTGTATTTTTTTTTTTCACTTTTTCGCGATATAATCTCATTCTTTGAACATCTGTAATATCGGCTTGCCTAAAAAATATTTTGATTTTGTTGATGCCGGTACGCATACAACGATAGATCTCTATTCACATACATGACTAATCAAAATCGACCCGTATAGAAATGATATCATTAAGAGCGAATGACGAATCATTGGCACTTGACTCTTATCTATCTTATCTGCCGTGACGCACTTCCGTTGCATTTGTACGGATTTACACCCTAGTCGCGCCTAAAGAAGTTTTACTTCAATAATAAATCTAGTCTAAGTCGTAATTTTTACTGTCGTATCGAACATCCAGAAGGAAGAAATTCAATATTATTATCCTGCAATATTGACGAATCTGCAATGGATTCTATATTGATGCACTATTTATTTCTAAAACCTTTCTCACACTCACCACTATGAAATTATTTTTAGAATATGTATTACCAACAACACACTTCAGGTATTGAAGCAAGACTTCAGGAAAATTTGAATATTTATTATTTTATAATGATTTTAAGACTCCTTTTAAACTATGATAAAGCTTTGTCACTTTATTAATTTTTTTTTAACTCTGTTTTATTTAGCAATCAGAAATACATAAAGATTCCCATGACCTAAATTGACAATATTTAAGAGCGATGTCTAAGAAGAACTCCAATAAAATCTTCTTAGTTTAACAATTAATATGATAATATTATATTAGAGCTAATCTAATACTAAGTCTAAAGGCCAGTGTCGTTTCAATCTCCTAATGCCAAAAGGTTGAGTAATGTCAACTATTGATGGGTTCGAATGTGAGTCTACTTTGCGTTTGTATTTTTCCTTAACTTTGAACGTTAATTGCACCGTTTTCATGTTAAGGTCGCTGTGAATGAATTCATTTGTCATGTACCTTGTAGAATTAAGTATTGTACTTCAAATTTTTGACTTGTGTCCTCTGCATTATAGCTATATTAGATTTGTAAGCCCCAGAGCTCAATTACGTAGGTCCAGATTGGTTTGATGATTGTTTTATATATCAGCAATTTATTTTCAACGGAGAGCTTAGACTTTTTACGCATTAGCCAATTAAATTCTTTCATTTTACTCAACTTTAAAATCTTTAAGCTAGAGTATGAAAATATTCAATTTCAATGTGTTTAAATTTTGATGAGATATATTAGTGTGCGCGATGTCCATTTTCACCTGAAAATATAGATCAAAATATGTGTCGATATGAAATGGAAATGGGAAAAACTCTCACACTACTTCCTCCCTGAATCGAATTGGAGTTTAACTCAGCTCACGGACATGCCTTAGGGCTGTACTATCCATTATTATATTAGTGCCATTATTGTATTAAATAAAATAAACATTTTCAATATTCCTTCCAAAATTCATTGGATTATGTTGATAAGTTTGCGTTCCACAATTCACCATAATTTTTATATAGGTTTCAAATTGAAAGTGAGCCAATATGCAAAAACTACCATGTTTGTGGTATGGGTTCTGGGTTAAAGTCCAAAATTCAAAAAAATATGCCAATTTATTTTCATAATAAACATTAATGTATTTATTTATTTGTTCAAAACCTTATACAATTTTGTAACAAGAAATCTTTGTGATTTTTTTTTCTTTTTTGTATTTTGTCTTAGTTAAGATAGATTCTTCTTTATGTGTTTAATCTTTGCCTAAAAAAGACAAGAATTACCACATTTCACTTGAAATAAAATTAATTGTTGATAATTAACTACTAATGTTCAAATAAAAATTCAAATTAAAAAACTAACTTTTGGCTCTTTAAAAGCAATTTAATGTACAGATCAAGTTATTGTAGGATGCTGATTCACTGCTATAATAGAAACTTGTTCGAACAAACATACTATATCTTTATCCTTTTAGACACACCATCTCAAATCAGTATAGTTTAGCAGTTATGACAACTAAAACTACCAACCCACCTATATCTTACTTTATTAGTTTTTCTCAATTTTCGAACGGTGTTAGAGCGAATCCTTGCTTCAAAAGTTCTGTGTTATAAGGTAAATGTTCTTAATTCTCGTGAATTAGAGTGAACCTGTCTCAGAGCAGTACCTTGTTATACGGTGGTTACTCTGGTAATGGACAAAATGTCCTTACCCAAATATCTAAGCTTAGAGTCCAAACATTCGTTAAGGCGATCCTTTCATTAAGAAGTTTCACTTAAAACCGTCTCGTGTAAAAAGATTCCTCACCTGCCCTAGGTGAGTAAGTAAGTACGAACTTGATGCATCTCTCGGTCTCAGTAGCGTAGATATGAAGGGGTGCTCTAACGGCACACAAGACGCTCGTAAACGGCGCTCTAATTGAGATTTATGCACCGAACAAGTTTTACTCCCCTGTCGCAATACGATAAGAAAATGATGGAAACGAAACTTAACGACACTTATTCACTTATGAATTATTTTGGTCGTTTCTTATCTTGGCTAACAAGTCTAGAAGGACGTATATTTGGCCGCTTGGTTTAAATGTAGCGTTTTTTGGTAGTCTAAATATTCATCAAAAATGTTAATCTGTATATATTTGTAATACAATAATAGAAATAATAGTTGACTATTGGCAACTTTGAATTTGGTTAGTTTTAGTCATACTAACATACTTGACCTAAAGCCACCTAAAGCATAATCATTATACGAAAATAAAACAATACTTTATTACTTTATTCTAATTATAAGACAATAAATAAAAATTTAAAATCATACCGATTTGATTCTATGATTAATTAAATAAGAATCTAAATTCTGATTTAAAGTTAGCTACCTTTCCGATTTTTCAAAATTAAATATTTAACTTCCAGTAGGGTAATTTACAGCAATCGCAATAAAATCGAAAATGCAATTTTTGTTTGCATATATTTACCTTTCAGAGGTTTCTGAACAATTTGGCATACCTTAGAAAATAATGGATGTGTGTGTATATTTGGATATAATTTTTCGTCCACGATTTCGGGCGCACAGATTAACCGATTTGATGAATTTAAAAAACAAAAACACGATTTCTAGTGATTATGAGACGTGCTGATTAGTTTTTGGCGAAGGCAGGCGCAACCATTTCAAAGTTACGAGGCAAAAAGTGCCATAAATGGTAATTTAGTTTTTGAGGGAACGTATTGTCTAATTTGAATAATTCAAAAAAACATTTCATTTGTATTGGCAAAATGAAAAACTGATTAAATTTTTAGAAGGCCAGGTCTAACGGTTTCGGGATTCAATAAAACAAGTAAAAAAGAAGGCATTTTGCGGTCAAAAATGGTCATTAGACTTATGCACATCAAATTATCAGATATTTTATAGAAACTTTATAATATGTACAAATTTTGTTTATATTTTTATGGGTGCCGTGGCAATGTTTTTCCGTTAGAGTGATATTTTATCTCTAAAAAACAGCTATGCACCTCGATTGCTTTTAGAAAAAGTTCACACTGTTCAAAAAGTTTCAAAATATAAGAAATCTTTTTTTCAAAAGCTTCAAAATTCTTAATTTTGGGAAGTTCATTATGGAAGTCTTGAAAAAAAATTAAATTGTCAGTAGGGGAAGTTTGTCTTAAGGCTTGATGCCATGCGTCACTAGTTTGAAACTAATATTCACATATCAAAATTGGTGGAAATTTTGATGATTATTCTTGAAAATTAAATTCAGAAATGAAATAAGAATTTAAACTTTAAAGTTAGTTAAATTTTATATTTTTCAATATTCAGTCTTTTGGAACTATTAGGTCTTTCATATCAAAATTAGTGTAAATTGTGAGGATTTTTAAACGTCTATGTATGCTATTTATTCATCATTATTCTATAAAATTAAATAAGAATTTGACTTAATTGAATTTAAACTTTAGATTTTCCAAAAATTTATAATTTGAAAATTTTGAGTCGTTTGGTATATCTAAATTTTAATGTTATATATTTAAACTTTTATATATATTATTTATTATTACACACTTGATTTTTTAAAATATTTGATCCAATTGAAATTCTTGTGACTTTATTATTAATTTTGTAAATTTAATTGCAAAGTGGTTTTTATATCTTAAATCTTCAAAATTTGTGATGAGATAATTAATTACCATAATTATAATCTAGTACACAACCATTATGTGTTATATTATATATTATAAGTATATATAGTTTTTGAATTATTCAAATCGGTTGATCGGTGTTTCCGAAATTGTCGACGAAAATTTTTATCCGCACACACACACACATACATCCATTTTTACTAGGGTATGTCAAAATATACAGAAACCGTTGAAATGTAGAAATATATGAAAATTTTCATTTTCGATTTTTTTGCGGTTACCATAACCGGGTAACCTACGGGAAGTTAATAAATAATGCAGCAATTTTAAAGAAGAAATAAATAATAAATAGAAATAAATCATATAAAAGAAAGTCATATAGTTCATAAAATTAAAAAATCATTAATTTGGTCATGTAATTTTGAAGTTTTTAAGAATTGATAATGGCACCATGGAACATCAATCACGTACTTTTTTTGAGGCTTAGTCCTTTATGCTTATAATTAAATAATAAAAGTAATACTTGAAAAAAAAATTGAAAAATACATTCTTAACATTATTGACAATATGCAAAACTGGCCCACCCGCTTTAATAAAACTATAAAATATCTAAAAAAAATAATTGAAATTGAATTGTATTCAAATTTTTTGTGATATATTTGAATTTATAATATTATTCATAAATATTTCATGAATATTAATCATGACAAATTATTCCATTTTATATATATTTATTACTTTAAAAACTATTTTGCATTTAAGAACAATGCTTTTGGGCTCATACACATCTAGTTCTAAGGATAGTGAGATAAAACTAGTAAATACGATTCCGATCAAATTCTTCAACCCCTCGTCTATTAAATAAGTCCATGATATCGTTCGACTTGGAATGCCCATAAATCAGAAGTTATTGGTGAATTGGATAGGAACGAAGGGCTATAACTCATATGCCTAAGGTACACCACGTTAATAAACGACAAATTAATATTGAATTAGAGAAAGCATACGTGTTGAGAATTACAAAATGAAATTTGAATATGGTCAAGTGGAATTACTATTACGTATAAAAATTTTCTTGTCAAATTGTCAAGATTTAGAATAATAATGAGAAATTACGATTTCAAATTGATATCTCTCAAACACATTCAAATTATCTGCAACTATGTTAATTATATTGCACAGACACATGCTTGTATATCCTAACATTGTAGATTGCTATTCCGAAATTGATATAATTCAACCAATTTTCGTAGAACTGTTTAGTAAATAAACTTTATCGTAATGTTAAATTTCATGTGAAACGTTGAAACTTTTTATTTAAAAAACAATGAATTATGTTGTGAAATAATAAGCATATGCTATAAGAAAATACTGGCACAATTACATATATCATGTACGTTGTCCCTGATATTATTAAATGACTTAAATTAATGATAACATTTTTTACACCACTATAGAAGTTATATAGACTGTACACTTACTTTTTGCTAATTCCAAAGCCGCAATAATTTCTAGTGGCTTGGTCGATCTTTTTACAAACCAAAAAATTATGGTTATCGAATTTATTTCAATGGCTTTTAATTTGTTAAATTCAAGTTTTGGCTCACTTATCAAAAGCCACTTTTGACACAA